>NC_139834.1:7100490-7605788 GCF_963691815.1 Echiichthys vipera
ATCCGTCCATCTATCCATCTATATATATGTATATATATTGGATTCAAAAAAGAAAGACCTAAACTGATGAATTATCAAATTTGTTGCTGATTAATTTTCTCTCTCAAATAACCAATTAAATAGTTAATTAATCAATTAAGTGTCTCAGCTCTAAGTTAGACTGATTCCCCTTATCCCTTGAGCTGATAAACACTCATGGGTAACGCACCTGGGCAGATGTGTGCCCCCACCCTGTCTACTACCTGCTGTGCCCCACCTTAAACACATAGTGGGGAGGTTGTCAGGGTCTTGGTGGTTTAGCCCCTCCTGCCCCTTCCGAGTGTCCCTGAACGCCACACCGCGATTAAAGCTCACTGCTGTTTGGTAGCACCAGTATCGATTCTTGCCCAGTTCGAGTGATAATACCTGTATCTGATGAGCGAACACACCGACGCCGATCTGACATTTAAGGCCTCCTCATCATCACCTCCTCGCCGGGCTCCGTGTGGTGCTGCAGCCGCTTAGCTGGAGCTGCAGAGCCGCCTGCAGGAGCTCTCTGACTCCGACCCCGCAGTCACATCGCGTGTCAAGCGAGCAAAATGTGCACGATGTCCCCGGAAATGTCAGATGTCATCGTTATGGCCACCGTCGAGTGAGCAGACAGAGCTCCGTCTTCATCACGACCGTCTGCTCGGAGCTGCTCTTTTCATCGAGGCGACGTAACGGCGAGACGTGACGGACGTCAACAAGCGCGGCTGTAGAGCCAAAGATCGTCTATTGTTACAGGTCACTATCAATCAGCGACGAGACGATCACTCCGCCGGTTAAATCCATTTTTAAGGAACTGGACTCAGTGAGCGTGCAGATGAATCAGTAGAAGAAACAGTGGTGGGAATGACCAATCACACTTAGTAGCTACTGCAGTAGTGAAAGGAATACTCTACTATATATAATATATAAAACTAGTTTTAACTGAAGTAAAAGTAGTAATATCACACTAGAGAAATACTCTGTTACAAGTTCTGCATTCAAAACAATACTTTAGTACAAAGAGGAAAAGCAGTCATTGTGCAGAATGGCCCATTTCAGAATAATATATTATCAGGATCAAATTATTGACAGATGAATGTAAATATGTACTGTTGCAGCTGATAAAGGTGGGGTCATCGTATGTACTTTATAAACTGCTGTGGAGCTTAATCTATAAGAATAAATCCTATTTATATCAGAGTCAAAGGTTTTTACAGAGGGGATTCCGGATATCTCTTTGTTAAAAATACTGTCATCAGACTTAGAATAAGTCTGTTTTTAAGAATACAATGTGTAAGTCAGGCTATGAATGATATATGAACAAATCCCTCTGTAAAAGAAACCTCCACAATATAAATAGGAATGAAACTGGGAAGTTTGGTGACTGTAAGAGCTCCTGAAGTGGAGAAAATCATTTTTAGAAAACAGCATTTAAAGTTAATTTTGTAAAATTCATACATTTAGCCAAGACACTATAGTGAATAGGGCAAACATGAGGCATTATCTCATGCTAACTTTGGTGAATTGAGGAAAAATCTGCAGACTCAAACAGACAAAGTGCAGAAATAAACACCTAAATGTGTATTTTGGATGTTTTCATTCCACCAGTCTGAAAAAAGACGTGATAAGGAAGTAAAATAGCCCAAGATCACACAAATCAATTGATGCTTTTGCCTGGGGAGTCTCCCCTTAATAACACAGTATAATGTGTGTTTTATTTTGTATTAAAACATATGTATCCAAAGTAACTAAAGCCACCAAACAATGTAGTGAAGTAATAAGTATCATATTCCCTGTTAAATGTAGTGGACTATAAGTATAGTATAAAGTAGCATAAAATGGAAGTGCAAGTGCAAGTACCTGAAAGTTGTATTTAAGTTCAGTACTTGAGTAAATGTACTTCTTAGTTCTTTTCCACCACTGACTGGAGGCTACTTAATTACAATTTTGAGGTACTTGTGCTTTGCTTGAGTAATTTCACGTTATGCTACTTTATACTTCTATTCCACTACATTTAACAATTTCACACTTTAACTCCACCACATATCAGAGGATAGTGATGGAAGAAGTATGTTTTTAGTAAAGTAAAAGCCTTCTACATTGTACAAAATATTCTGTTACACGTAAAAGTCCTGCATTCTACATAAAAGCACAAAAGTGTGAGCATCGAAATCAACTTAAAGTACCAAACGTAGAGGTTGTCATCATGCAGAATGGCCCATTTCACAGTCCTTTGGCCTATATTGTATTAGGCCACTGTATTATAATTAGTGATACATTAATGGGTTTATCACGTAATACACACTAAGCCGAATGCATTGTGTTTTGTATTAATAATTTAAATAAGCAAAGTGCTGGATTTGATACTTTGTTGGACTGCTACACAACAGTTCCCCTCTGGATAAATAAATAACAGCAGCAGCACGGTGATTTCAGAGATTGACTGTCCAAATGACACTTGGTCCGGCAGGAAGCAAGAAGCAGGAAGCTGCGTTGCAATAATGGATCTAATCAGAGGGTAAAATGGAAGCTGGGCACAGACATGTGTAAGGCCCCCCCCACACTTCATGATGGTGGTCATTTGTAGTCTTATTTTATGGTTGTTTCGTGCACCTTTGTGGTCTTTTTTTGTGTGTGGTCGTTGTGTGTCTGTAGTCTTTTTGAACATATTTGTTTTTGTCTCAGTCTTTTTGAACATCTTCATGGTCATTTTGCATCTCTTTTTGGTGTTTTTGAATATCTTTGGTCATTTGGTGTCTACTTTCAGTCTGTTGGAATATCTTTGTGGTCATTTTGCGTCTCTTTGTAGTCTTTTTGAATATCTTTGTGGTCATTTTGCGTCTCTTTGTAGTCTTTTTGAATATCTTTGTGGTCATTTTGTGTCTCTTTGCATGCTCTTTTGCCTTCCTCTTTGTGGTCATTTTGTGTCACCTTTGACGCGTTTGATTTTTGACTGACCTCCAATAAGAAATTTTAAAAATCATTCAAACTCTGGTCCAGGGGCCCCAAATGTTTTTGAAGAAGTGAGAATGTGGCTTTCGAGTGGGACGGAGACAAATCTTATCCTATTTTCCTGATATTCCTGCCATAATAAGGAGTGGGTGCATTTATATTATAATGTGGATAACTATCATCTCACTCTAAAACAACGATCCACTAGTTATTACTTCTCATGCAGGATGGCAAGGGTTTTTTTGACTCACTGGTCTCATATTTCAACACACGGGGGAGCTGTTGTTTTGGCTCCATGGAGCTGTGATGTATGGTCGGCAAAACCGAGAGCTTTACGGGGGTGTGTAAACACAGACAATGTTTATTTTCCATCCATCTTTCATCTGCATTCCTGTTCATTCAGATATATTAACATTTTTGCTTCTTCTACAGCATGTGTACAGTAACATAAGCACTGCATTTCATAGTGGTACTGCAAAGTACATTTCAACAACATATTACAAAGACTACACCAGCATAGTCGATGAAACAAAACACTTTTCATAACCAAATAAACTGCTCATCAAGAGAAATAATACTGTGCCTTCAAGAGGGTTGATGATAACTGATGATATGACACGCTTCATCCATACAACATAGCTGAATTCAAGTTTAAGTATGAAATATAATGGGAGTAAATGCATGCATTACACACACAGACAGAAGAACGTATTAATGTAAAAAAAATACTCCCAATAATCAGAATAATGATGCAGCAAACAAATGACAAATAAACAAAAGAAGTGCTCGGCATTTTATCCATCATCTAACAATGTACAAAAGCAATGCTAGATTTCTTTATAAAAGCATTTCAAAAGGAAAAGACCAGCAAATCCTCATTTCAAAATAATCTAACAGCACAAGGCTCTTGAAGATACGATGCACCTATTTAAAAAAAAAGAATGATAAACAACAGCATTTAAAAAAAGCCATGATTTCTCCATTTTAATGCACTTTGGAGGTGAATGGGATAAAACAGACTGGGTAAGGGTGATAAATGGTAAAATATGCTCATATTGAACTGATCCAGTCGAGTGTGTATGGAAAGTGGCTGTTGCACTTTTCAAGTCCACATTCTTTGCCCTTCTCCAGATGTTTGCTGGCGGACTACCTGAAGGAGTGTCGGAAGTGCACACTCCTTCGTTTCAGCTTCTCCGGGTTGTGGGACGCCATGTGGGAAAATTCCCGGAAGATGTCGAGGTATGTGGCGTCTCCTGATGAAAATAAAGAGAGAACGATGATGAAAACGATGCCACTCGAGACACTTTGAACAGTCAAAACAGCTTTTATATGGTTATGAATACAAGCACTGAGGGGAAACAGAAAGGCAGAGAGGAGTTCTGTGGAAGAAAAGAGCTCCATGAATGGAAGGGCAAAAACAGGCTGAGGCTTCATCAAGTTTCCCCTTTTTCTGCTTTCCAAATTCTGAGCTTTTACTCTTCTCGTGGCCATGGTAACCGCTGAATCCACAGGCATAACAAAAGCAGTTGAACTCTTTTGTGTCCCATGAGAGCTCCCAGGCTTGGCTAATTAAAAAAAGGGGGGAATGAACATTCCTGGCTTTCCCTGTTTATGTGATGTGAGAGGAAAAGGAGATGACTGAGTACAACCGTCAAAGTAGAGAAGGCTTCTTGGTAGCACCTTATTTTAAGGGTAAAGACGCAGCAGGTGAATAGTTCTTTTTAAATTTTATTAAAATATATCACCATGAAACTTCTCCATTTTATTGCTTACATTGAAACTAATATTTTTTGTATCGCAAGTTTTCCCGAAATATAAAGTTTAAATATGCAAATGAGGCATTTCCTTATGAAATATGTGCTAGTTTGCATGGACTTGGTAAATGGACTTGTACTTATATAGCCCCTTCCTAGTCTTCTGACTACTCAAGGCACTTTCACACTACTTGTCACATTCACCCATTCACACAGACATTCACACTGATGGCAGTGGAGATCTACAGACCATCTAATCTGACCATGCACACCACATTCACCCATGCGCAGCACGGGGAGCAATTCAGGGTTCAGTGTCTTGCCCAAGGACACTTCGACATGTGGTCCGGGGGAGCTGGGGATCGAACCGCTTTACTAAATAAAGAATAATAAAGTCAGGTTCAAAATTCTTGATTTGTTTTGTGGACAAAGAATCGAAGGTTTTTTTCAGAGGGGATTCCGGATATCTCTTTGTTAAAAATACTGTCAACAGACTTAGAATAAGTCTGTTTTTAAGAATACAATGTGTAAGTCAGGCTATGAATGATATATGAAAAAATCCCTCTGTAAAAGAAACCTCCACAATATAAATAGGAATGAAACTGGGAAGTTTGGTGACTGTAAGAGCTCCTGAAGTGGAGAAAATCATTTTTAGAAAACAGCATTTAAAGTTAATTTTGTAAAATTCATACATTTAGCCAAGACACTATAGTGAATAGGGCAAACATGAGGCATTATCTCATGCTAACTTTGGTGAATTGAGGAAAAATCTACAGACTCAAACAGACAAAGTGCAGAAATAAACACCTAAATGTGTATTTTGGATGTTTTCATTCCACCAGTATGAAAAAGACGTGATAAGGAAGTAAAATAGCCCAAGATCACACAAATCAATTGATGCTTTTGCCTGGGGTGTCTCCCCTTAATAACACAGTATAATGTAGTTGTAAGCAGATATAAGGGTATTTTATATTTTTAAGTATTTATTAAAGGGGATGTATAATGCTCATTTTTAGGTTCATACTCTTCATACTTTCTGTTAAAAGCTTAAATATAAAAAGAAAAAACACTTATCTTTCTGATACGGTCTGTTCTGATTTACAGGAGGATCTATCACTGTTGACAAGCACCTTAATAAACACTTAAAATGTTCTCATATATTATATATAAACCATTCATTAATATGTATTTACTGCTTATAAAGAAAGAAAGAAAACTTGAATGTTAATCTGTCTCCATGCATATTCAAACTCATCACTCACATTCTAGTTTACACAATAAATATGGTAGAATGTCATGCTGTGAACATGTAGAAATATCTGATCCATTATTAGATTATTAGAAATGTGGTAATGTTAGATGAAGTGAAAGGTTGTCAAAGCCAGGAAGAAAGAAGCAAAGTGACAGGTTAGATTTTTAGTCACATCTTCCATTTATTTTCATTCTTAGAAGACACTGGGAGGAGTTATTGAACAAAAGAAGGGAGTTGAAACCAAACAGGTTGCAGTTAGTGTTATTAATATACACAGGTATATTCAGAGACGTTCACAATCTCATACAATATTCAAATCGATTGTACAGATAACAGTCAAGAGAAAATACATGAAAGTTAAAAATTGCATGTTAGAAGCAAGCAGTTAAAGTGTTAATAGTTTTTTGTTAGTTTATATACACAACAGTCAATAGACACATCGTACTGTACAACACGTAATCCTTCAATGGCTCGATGTAAAAATCATGGTTTGGTCAGTGATGACATCACCTCGTAAAATCGGCTTCCTGTTTCCTTTTTGTAAGCTACCGCGCTAATGTACTGCACACAGTAAGGAAAGGCTGGACTTTCAAAGTGCGGAGAATCTTTATCACTGACGAGCAAGAAGGGAGAGTGAGAAAAGATATAAATAAAAAAATAAAATTCACAACTAAAAGGCTCCGACCTGCGTGTCACTTGGTAAAGTTAAGCTAGGGACTGTTTGAAAGTTATTAGGGGGAAACCTTGGGTCAGAAAAATGGGTTAAAAATGATGAAATCAATTCATGAACGTGTTCAATGGATTCACTGATGAGGAAGAAGTGCAGTTAAATATCTTTTGTGCACTTAAACTCAAATGTTTACTTGTTGAGCAATGTTATAAAGTGTTTCATTAAATAATAAAAAAAAGTGGCTGCAGATATTTGAGGGAAATCTATGGAATAAATAGATCTTTTGAAACTGTGAAAACTTATTTTTTCATTAGTGATACAGCTTACGGGCTTGCTAAGTCACAGATGAGAGAAAGCAAGAGTGTTTTTTTCTGGTTTTCAAAAAAACAACCCCAAACTCTTATTTTATAAAGAAAAAATGCACAATCAAGAAAACAAAATGTTAGGGGGAGTAAACGGCACGGTTAAGAAAAATGAAAAAGAAGTTCAGCAGTGGTGTCGTGATAGTTGAGGTGGGTGTCCTTCTACATAGATGAGTAGGTGAGTGTTCGCTTGGCTGTAATAATTGGCAAATTAAAAATGTAATAAATCACTTGGTGACAAAGGGTTTCTCATTTTACAGCTAAACAGCATGTTAAAATATGTTTAAGCCCACTACATGAATCATTTTCATACAGTCGCGTTGGATTCATGGTCTACCATGAGAAGAACAAACAAACCCTGTCTGCAGTCTTTGGTTTGACTGAACTACAACAGTCCGTAGCATCTGTCAAAGACAAGCAACATCTCTGGGAATTCGTTTTTCTTTAGGCTCCTTTTGCCTCAGATAACATGTGAAAACCGCAGTGGACAGACTCATACGAGTTCAATGCTTTAAACAACTGTTTCTGGATCACTGCCATTTACTCCGAGCTACATAGGGAGCCAGACAAAAAAGGTCCCCATCAGACCTGACATCGTTTTAGAGCATCAACGACATCATTGAATACAGCTTTTGGGCAGCCACGTCCATTCTCATCAAGCTTTTTGCACTAACCAGCCAATGGAAGACAGTGAGAGACGGGTGTTCAGTCTGTGTGCATACATTTTCTGTCATGAATGTCATTCCATGCACTGTTTGTCATGATTTGGCAGTATATAATATGGATATCAACATCATTCAATAATAACAAATGTGTAATATTCACATACACTGGGCACAGAAGTATAGAAAAGCAACAGGACGACCTGGGCAACAGCCACCCATGCACTACAAACCAAGAACAAATCTAATATGGGCCTAGTCGTGATACATTAGAGTAACATACACAAACATTTCAACACACAAATACTGTATATACAGTAAAACCTGTTAGTTTAGTGGGATTTATCAAAAAAATTCTGTTTTCCGCTGCAGAATTACACCAAGTTGATTATATATTCTGAAACTGTGGAGTATTGGCTCTCTCTCTCTCTTAATGAGAATGTAATACTGGCGCTATGTGTGTGTGAATACTCAGCAAAATAAGATCTAACAAAATATATCCAGTTTAAAAAAATACCATCTGCATTGTTGTTTCAACATAATACAAAAAAATACAGATTATCTGTACTGAAATGATCATTGCACTATTGCTCCGCACGTTTCGTCATAAATACAAACAAAAGCTTATCCCGAAAAATAAAATCAAAAAAGGGAAGTAAAGGACAACAACTTAAGAGCCAAAAAACTAAATTTGGTTGGTAAGAAAAAGTGCATAATTTCGCTTTTAATTAAACACAAAAGCTTAACTTGATCGACCTTCTCGATCAATACGGAGAAACTGTGATCATTTACTCGTAGTCACAGTCATCGCAGCCTCACCGTTTCCCCTCAGAACGTAAATACCAGACGACCATTGTATCACGCGTTATTAAAAAACAGCTGGCTCAGATTTAAATCGACCACAAACAGGAGAATTGGCTGAATTACCCTGTAAGAGACTTTTTTGGCATTATTCCTGCAACTCTGCGCTACGAATACTGTGCAGAGTCAGCAGGAAGGAGGAGCTGCTGTTCTCAGGAGTCATCTGTCCTATTCTGTCAGTCCCATTTCTTTAGATTATATAGAGACAGGATACTAACTTTGACTTTTTATCAATCATTGTCATTTTTATGATTTAACCAGCAGAATTTCACGCTGATGTGAGCCGTAAAAGTGGGAAAGTAACATTGTCTATTGGAAAAATGAATAGGACTTTCACTTCTGGAACAATGGGTGTCCGAAGTGTCTCCTCAAACTTATCGCACTACGCTAACAGCTGATATAAAACGTAGAATGGATTGGTGGGACAAGTGAGCTGTGGCAGGACTTTGGTTTCAGAGCCCCCTGTAACCCTCGAAACCTTCAAATAAAACTTTATGACTTTATCGGTGGTCTGTTGATTGCCTGGTGAGAGTGCTGCTGGATAGTCTTTTTTAAAAAAACAAACAGAACAAAACAGAAGTGGCAAGCCCTTCCCTGGCAGTGATTTCTTAACTCTGCTGTGAACTGTGATTGTGTGGCAGATCTGACATCGTTATAAAAGGAGGTTAACATGTTCACCGTGTGATCCTGAGTGACTGCTGTGGTATAAAGTCAGCAGACTGTGCTGGGGGGGGGGCACTAATGATTCTGATATATGTGATGTAGAGAAGGAAGGAGGAACACACGCTCCCTCAACACATCTCTCTCTCAGTCAGTCATGCGTCTGCTGGCACCCCCTGCACTGGTTAAACCTGACTGGACTTGACTCTAGCACTCTGCTATATTGAGACAGATAAACTCCTGAATGCATTTCTTATACTGCTGCTCAGTGGGGCTGCTGGTTGGGTATTGACCTGGCTGTCCAAAGGGTCCCTCCGATTCCCGCATCTCCTCGTTCATCCTGGCGAGACGCAGCCTGAAGGAAAGCAGGAAAAGTGCGTTTAGACTTCACCAGAGCTGGAGAGTAAACAAAAAAGAAACCTGGAAGTATAGAAATGAACATACAGTGTGACTATATCTGCATTGGCTTGCTGCACGGCTATACTCAAAGGGTCCTGGCCGTCCTCGTCCCCGTCGTTCTGTGTGGCGCCTCGTTTCAGGAATAAACACACCTGCCTGAAAATACCAGAGAAACAATCACAGCACATCCAATCAGATCGCCATCTTCAGAGGTCTGGGATCACTGACACAAAACAAATAATACAGTCTCCGTGATTCAGAGAGGAAGCTGCAGACACTCTCATCCTTAAAGTCCTGAGACGTATTGTATGTGAGGTCACAAAACTCTCTTAAAGTGTCATTCCGCCACAACAGCATCCCGTGGTCTTTTTCGGCATGAATATACATCAAAAAAGCCATTGAGGCAGTTTTTTTTGTTGATCACCTATTAACAGAGAAATCCCAAACACTGAGTAGCTCGGGGCGGAGCGCTGAACATTACAAAACGAGGAGGAAAGTATCGAACTGAACTCCGGTGCATTCCACTTATATAGACTGCCTCTCAATACAGACGCAGCTGGCTGCTAAGACTTGTATTTTGGTCTAGGTGACTCAGCTGGGAACCGGAGGGTCGCCAGTTCGAGTCCCTGTGTCGACCTTGAATGGAGTGTGGACTGGTGGCTAGAGAGCTGCCAGTTCATCTCCTGGGCACTGCCGAGGTGCTGTTGTGCAAGGCACCAAACCCCCAACTGCTCGGGGCAGCCCCCTCGCTCTGACACCTCTCCATTAATTGCATGTATATAGGTCCTGTCTGTGCATGTGTGTATTTCGGGCCTGTGTGTGTGTGTAACCTGTATAATAATAATAACAGAGTAAAAATGTAGTTTCCCTTGCAGAATAAATAAAAGGAATTCTTCTATTTCTTCTTCTATCATTGTAACACACTCATTTTTAAATAAACTCAGGGCTCTCTAACTACATTGTTTACGTTGTTGGTGCTTCGTTTTATGTGTAGGGACTCTTCTCATGCTACTGCAGAGGTTTGGTGCTATTTTGAGCAGTATTAGTGGTAAAAAGAAAGCTGTTTTGGGGGCGCCTGGTGGTTCAGGTGGTTAGAGCGGGCGCCCCATGTACCGAGGCTAGAAGTCCTCGATGCAGCGGCCGGGTTCAATTCCCACATGTGGCCCTTTGCTGCACGTAGCCCCCCCCCCTCTCTCACTCCTGTTTCCTGTCTTTCTTCAACCTATCCATAAAAGGCCAAAAAAAGTTATATATATATTTTAAAAAAAAAAGGTGTTTTGGATGGTTCAGCGTTCCGCCACTATGGGTTATTTGATGTGTATTCATGCCAAAAAACAACATGGGATGCTACTACGTCGGAATTACACTTTAAAGCTGCAGAAGGTAAAGATGTAGTTTTCTCTCTGATCACCTGAATTAGAATTTGGAGAACTATTATTATGTATTTTTTTGCCCAGCGACGCTAAAAATAAATTGCCTACCATAAGTGTATTTTCACAAACTGGCCGTAAATTGCTCATTCCACCTGGTCATCATAAGCATAATCGATGCCCCCTGACATTTTCTATATAAGGCTGCCTGTTTCATTCACAAAAATGTTACTGAAGAGTCAAAAAAAAAAAAAAAGAATTACACGCTGCAGAGCTTCTAGTCCTGCAGTCTGGAATCAGCTGATAAGAAGATCACAAGACCACCTTCAGCAGAGATAGCATCCGTATTAAAAGGCGTGTTTCCATGAGGGTAAAATGTGGCCGCTTGGAAAGTTTCAGGGCCCGCCCTCTCAAATGGCCGTTCACTCGCCGTGTTTCCATTACAAAATTTTACTACTCTACTTGGCCGTGTTGTTGTGGCGTCCGTAAAACCTCAGGTCATATCCCGCAGAGAGCTACATCCAATCAGAAACCAGGCTTCCTTCAGGGGTTTGAGTGGCTGTTTTTTGGCCCTGCTCTCCCGCAGGGCCAACAAACGGCCGATCAAATGACCGCTGCTTCGAGACTCACCCCGTGTGTCCCAGATATGTGGCATGATGCAGGGGGCCCCTCCCTCTCGCGTCCCTTTGGTTGACGTCAGCGGCGTTCTGGAGCAGGAACTCGCAGGCGATCAGTGAACCCTAAAAGAAAGTAACAAAACCAGTTTGCAAGATTCTTGATATTGATATTGATTTTGGGAGCAACAGGCATTTAAAAAGGAATATTCACACATTCGCAGCTGCTGACTTTTGATGTGTTTTTGGAGGGGACTGGTTTTTGCACTGTCCCAATTTGATACATACTGCATGCAACAGTGCATACTTTGTACGTACTGAAAGTAAAAAAAAAGGAAAAGGATGAAATCTGGAAGCTCCAAAAAACATATAATCCTACATTTCCCATAATGCAACTCAATAGCATCTTACTGTACATCAACACTTTTTCTGACCGGTAAATGTCAACAAACAGGCTTTCAATTAATAAAATGTGAAGACCCTTATATATATATATATTATGTATATATATATATATATATATATAAGAGAGGTTGCGGGATTTATATATATATATATATATATATAGGTTAAAAGTTATTTATATAACCGTGATGACATCACTATGACATCATCAGGGTTGACAAAGCTCCTCCAGATTTTCCTCAGGACATTAAACAGCTGTTTCCCCAGGTTGAGAAGTGCTCGTAACTGACCTTCAAGTCTTTTTATTGTGTTACTTAAACATTAACTCAGATGCACAAATCTAATTCATTTCCGACTCATTTCTCGCAGTGCTCGGTCGACTGACTCTCTCACCCCGATCACAGCCTGTATGAGGGGCGTCTTTCCTTCGTCCTCGTCATTGACCAAATTGACATCTGCCCCATGGGCTAGTGCCTCAGCCATGACAGGCAGGTTGCGGGATTTCGAGGCCTTGCAGAGCAGCACTCCGGGATGCAGGTCCCTCATGTCCTCCGCGTCCGACGTCTCCGGCTCAGCCTCCAGCTCAGCTTCGCCACTCGAGTCCTCCGACACCTCGCACTCTGAGGAAAGGAGGGTAAGGAGACCTCACGTGACCTTCATTTCACACACAGAGGGCCATCTGTTACACATTCCTCCAGTGGACTTACCCTCTGTGACGCTGTCCACCACTGAGCCAAACACCAGGATGTCCGTGCTGCCGTCTGTGCTGCCTCCCAACCCGCTGTCACTGCTCAGGCCTGCCGGACCAGGAGACGCCAGAACAGGGACACATTAGATACAGCTGTCGCCTTAAAAAGGCACCGAATAATGCAAAACAGAGACTTGAATCAAGCATCAAATACAGACTGTTTTTCAAGAGACAAAAAAAGCGAGTTGCCTACTTCGAGGTCCAGATCCCGTGTCAAAGTAGGAGAAGAGAGAGTCCAGCTCGTCAGGACAAAACAGGGAGTCTCGTCTGAACTTAGCGGCGGCTGTGAGACAAACACATAGGATCAGAACCCCAAAGAAACATCTCCTGTCTAATGTAATGGAGGACCTTTGCACACTTCCACACGGAGATGCACTAAAGTACCTGCGGAGAGCGTGGATGGGGAGATGCTTCCAGGCTCTTGTCGGTATCTTCGCCGTGTTTTAGGTACCGTGGTGGCGCTGTTGTGTCTCCGGCATTTCTTCACGCTCCATCGCCGCTCCGATTTCCTCTCTCCGTTGATGAGTATCTCTGTGGAGCCCAGCTTTTTCAGGAATTTCTTCTCTACGTACTTTGATTTAATCCAAGCCTCCTTCTCCTGCCTGCAACGGACGACACAGCATACTGTATGAGAGACTGGTAGTGTTCAAAAATAATATATTTCATTTGATTTAGCCATATTTTATGGATTCCTACCTTGAACTGGACGGTAATGGTTTCTTTAGACCTTGTTCTTGGTATGAGCCTTCGTAGATGTGGTTGATGACACTGTTTCCAAGCTCACACATTAACTACAGAGCAAAGACAAAGAGACAGAACATGAATGGTCTCCTCACTAAGATTGGACTTAATAGTCCAACATTTTGGAAAACGTGTTGTTCACTTTTTTTTGACGAGAGGATTGACTGTCCATTCAAATGTGAAGCTAAAGTCAGAACACAGTTAGCTTAGCTTAGCATAAGGACTTGAAACAGGGGGATAACGCTTGCCAGGCTCTGTCTGAAGGATATCTTTTTATTTACTTTAATGTACCTTTTAAAGAGCTTGGCGAACGGTTTCACACTGCTTCCAGTCTGTATGCTAAGCTAAGATAAGCTAAGCTAAGCTAAGTGGCTCAGCAGCTTCATATTCAAATCATCTGCTGTACCTTTAATAATTCTGGTTCCCACGAGTCCAGTGTGAGCGAGCGAACCTTCGAACAGTGAACTCCCAGACTCCTGCAACCAAAAAACAGATGTCAAGTTTAAAAACCTGTGCTGTGTTCACGTTCTGGAGTCAGACTATTCAGAGGTGAAGTACTTTGTTGGCTATAAGGCAACAGGTGGCAACAGGTGGCAACAAACAAAAAGAAAACTATATATAAAATATATATATAAATCTATATTCATTTATATTCTTTAACAGGAAAGAGGAAGATTGAATGATAAACTATGGTGACCTGGTCTGAATAGCTGCAAGGATCTAACATCACAAGAGAGAAATGAGAGGAGCTGCCGCTAATGTCATGCAAATCGCTACGTTCCACCGATGAAGCTCTCCGGTAACCAGGGCAACAGTGGCACACTGGAAAAAAACTCCCTGATACTGTTTCTCCTCTTTGTTGCTCTGCATTGTAACAAGATGTCTGGCGAGCCCCGGAAGGGAAGATGAATATTCAACAGGTGGGAACTCGCACAGTGATGAGGTTTGATTACATCAGCAGAGATAATTGCAACTTCAAAATAAGACACAACTCCTGAGGGATTATTTTCCCACTTGTTAGCTTGGAAACTAACATCAATGAGTGTGACGTAACAGAACGAGAGATCTGGATGAGGATGTTCTGGATTAAACTCGTCAACGGCTCGTCTTTCTCACTTCACAAACTCAATCAAAGCCTGATCCAATAAGCAACGCACGGCACTTGAATCCCTTCAGCAGTGTGTGTCTGAATGTGCTTTAACTGCACACCGTAAGCCAAAGAACCAGACAGCTGGCACCACTTCATTTCTTCAGCGCCAGTACCAACACAGCAACAATGGCAGCAGTGGGGGAAGTATTCAGATCTTTTACTTAAAGTCTTTTCTGCTTACTGTTACTTTGATGTTTGATCTTCAATGTGCAGACTAATGTTTCTGCAGAGTTTCACACTAGAAAGATGTTTTTAAGGTTAGTTTTTTAGGTTCTTACTTGTATTCTGGGTTTCTGCTAGAACATTTACATGCTTAATGTTCCAAAAACACATTGTTTGTCTCATACTGTCTGTCAGAATATGCCTGTATTCACGCTTTGTCTGAAACGCTCCAAAAAGCTTAGTCTGCACGAAAAAGTCACATATCTCATATCTCCCGAACCACAAAAAAGTTTGAAAGAACCTTTTACACATGTGCGTTAAAGCAATTCTTACCTTTCTGGCATTTTTACACTTTTCTTTTGTAATCTTAAAATGCTCCTAGTAAGCAAAAGAAATCCACCAGGTTTTGAAACTCAATATTCAATTCTCATGTATTTCTTATAAAAGTCTGACCAATCATTTTATACGTCTGAATAAAATTATTTGCCGAGGTCATTCTGCGTTCCAGTGCCATGTGCCATTACACACATGTATCATGTCTGACCTCATCTGAATCTGATCACTGTCCACTTATATCTTTTCTGCACTACAGTTCTGTTTATACCTGTTTCAACAGTCTACTGCATGTTTACACTGTTTACATCATATACACCCGCTCACATGTCTGCTTACATCTGATACACACATGTCTTTCTACATCTCACGCCGACGATGTTCTCTGTATCTAACCTGTACTAACACACTAACATCCTGACACTTATTCTACCTGTACTAACACACTAACATCCTGACACTAACTCTTCTTTTACACTTTATTCTTGTGTTAGGTTAAAATGTTTTTGTATAATTGCACTGTCGTTATTTGCTGCTCTGTGTGCCCTGAATTGCCCCCCGGGGACAAATAAAGTTTTTTTTGAATTGAATTGAATTGAATGAGAAGTCCAAATTTTCCGACCTCCAACGCGGCAAAGTGCACTGGAATGCCTGTCAAAGTGGAACCTCCTACTAGCGAATTTGGGGTAGGTCGATCTCCCTAGAATTCGCTAGAAGACGTTCCATTTTGACAGGCATTCGGGGTAAACTTTGGCTAGTTGGAGGTCCGAAAATTCAGACTTCCTATGACACTCGAATGCAGCATTTCTCTCTCAGCGCACGTTTCAGGGGAGGAGGGAGGTCAGACGTCAGAGGTCAGGCAGGGGGAAGAGGGTGGGACTTTGGAGGGAAGCGCTGTGAGACATGCCAGAAAGGTAGGAATAGCTTTATGAAAAGTACAGAGGCGTTATGAGCAAAATGTTCTTAAAGTCTCATTATTAAAAATACTCATTATTCAGAACAACCCCTTTCAGACTGATTCAATAATTAACAAATGGTCAAGGTCAGAGCTGACTTTGATTAAAACAGGTTGATTCTCTCCCCACAATTGCAGATTTCTTCACAAAAAAACTCACAGGTATGTGACTAAGGGCGCACTCACACTGTCCTTCCGTCCCGGGCCAAAACCGTTTTTTCAGCTAAAGCCTTGTGCGTTTGAGCAGTGTGAGTGCACCCGCTCCGCGCATAATTGCGGACAGCGGGCCGTCCACGGCCCGCCTGAGAGAGGTGGGCTTTTGTAGAGCGCGTTTGCACATGTACGAGCACCAGCACGAGGCCTAAGGCGGTTCTGACTTCATTTATGTGCGCCTGTTCGGACATAGAAAATAGAATGACAGACCATGCGCGGACATTTAACAACAACAACAACAATGGCGGCAAAGGTTCACGTTGGTGTGATGCGGAGGTGGAGTGTTTACTGCAGATTTGGTCGGATGAAAATATTTAAAAACAGTCGACAAGACGCACAAAAACACCGAGGTCTATGGAAAGATTTGTAAACAAAGCGACGCATCGCGATGACGTCATCAATGCGTGTGACGTGTTACGGCGTGATGATGAAGCATTTGCGCGAGGCCCAGGCAGTGTGAGTACAAACGGGCCTGGGGCGCGGGGGGAGAGGGAGGGGGGACGAGTACCCTAAAGCCCGGGGCGCGGTGTGGAACGACAGTGTGAGTGCGCCCTGGTAACATAACCCCAGTGATCAGATAAACTTGGTGAAGCAAGAGTATAAAGTAGCAGAAAATGTTATTAAATTAAAAGGTACAAATGTTTTTTTCCTGGACTCTACCTGTGGATGCCGGAGCACTCGATACACAGCAGGATGCCCAGGTTGATGGAGGCCCAGCGAGGGTCGGCCTGGCCGCAGTCACAGCACTGCTCGTTCCCCGGCAGACACTGGATCCGGTGCAGAATGGTCTCCCCTCGAACGCTGCGCTCCCGCGGCTCGCTGGCTGAATCGATACTGCTTGTGGACGGAGAGGCTGTTCTGTCCAGATGCTAAACATTGACACAAACAAAAAAAATGCCATGTCAGCGGGGGATATTCTGTGTTTTACAAATGCACTCAATTCAATTCAATTTTATTTATAGTGCCAAATCATAACAGAAGTTATCTCAGGACACTTTACAAACTAGGTAAAGACCACACTCTATGATAAACATAGACCTAACAATTCCCCCGTAGAGTAATCCCCCCAGTGACTCATGTCTCTTTTGTAGCAGCAGATATGTTTTCGTGTTCAGATCAGATGTAGATGTGTTCAGATGTTTGTTTTTACAAGTTTGTACAGATTAACCATTAGTTTGCTGTTGTAGTCAGTCTTGGTGGAGCTAATTTGATACTTTATATTTTTATACCAGGTATTTTCTTCTATCAAACAATGCAGCATATTTTTATAAACTTTTTAATGTTAGGTGTTGCATCCACACACCTAACATTAAAGATCAGATGCACCTGCAAAACAGCTCAAACAGATAAATGTAGTGAAAACAATATTTCGCACAATATTTTCCTTTGAAAAGTAGAAGTATTAAGTAGCGTGAAATGGAAATAGTCTAATAAAGTACAATGTAATTTATCTTCCACCGCTGCAACAACACAATGCAATCTGTTAAACAAGCTGTGAAGCATCTTTGTGCGTGCTCTGTGTCCTGTGACTTACCTCTATATAGTAGGTGTCTGGGCTCTCTCTGTAGGCCGAAGCTATGCTCGCTTGAACCGCCTGAATCCAAGCTTGTCTTAGCTTCTCAGACTCAGCCTGAAGCATACAGCTCCTGTTAAACAGACCATCAGCGTAGTATTAACATAATCATAATGTACCTTCAGTACAGATCTGCATAACTTAGTGTAACATGCTAAAATAACACTATGAAAAAAGCGTTCATCTGCATATTTTTCATGGATATACGGCCAATTCTTTTAGAACTATAAAAACGACCACAGCTATAATTTACCACATAGAAGCGTGCTTATATGGCATAACCAGAAGAAATGCTGCAAGGATTTACTAAAGGACGATTAAAACATAAGAGTTTGCAAACATGCCAGAGGCAGCACAGTTCATTTTCTCCTGATTTGTACGTCTGAAAAGTGACATTTTAGTGTCAAAATCTTCGGGGGATATGTGGCTTGTGAAAATGAAAAATGGGTCCAATCTTTGTTTCAGTGACTACGGGGGGAAAGGGAATTGTTATAATCTGTGTTCATGTTAACTTCTCCCACTTCCATCAATCAGTCAGGATGTAAAGCTGTTCTCCTTAAGAGGCGGAGCCGCGACGAGACACACACGACACAGACCAAAGAAACGACCACAAGTTGCAGCGGTCGTATCTAGATGGTACCCTTCAAAAACGTCTCTGACAAACATAAAGTACAGCTGAGTCTGACGGGAATATCTTTCATTTTGCAGGTATTTAGTCAAAAATGAAAGTACTGGCCAGATGAAAACGTTGACCTCATGATGGCGCCAGATGAAAAGTGAAGACATTACAATTCACCCTCTGGGGGACATCTTTAAAACCAAATTAGATATGACCCCATCCGGTAGTTAACTCTTACTTGGAGGGGGAGACAACCTCGAAACAGAACCTCCTCTCGATGTCCTCGCATGGTTTAACGGAGCACAGCCGCAGGTCTTCCACCACCACCGTCAGGGAGTCCTGCCAGTACAAAAACAACTTAGGATTCCTGTGCTTATCGAAAAAAACAACAACCTGAAACACAACAGAAACATAAAACAGCTGTTCCTCCATGAAAAGACATTTTTCTTCCTGGCAGTGGGAAGCCTCAGAGTACCTGTCCATTAGATATTTACGCACGCTCGTGTCAACCAGAGAAAAATGACTTGAAAGCAACACTGTCCGCTCCAGATTGAGTACTCAGATATCAGCAGAGCTCTCTTGACATGTCTGTGAGCGATGATGGATTTCAGTGAAGATCACCATAACGTTAAAAAAGGCTACCCCTCCATTAAAGTTGCACTTAACCTCTGAGAGCCCACTTTACCCTGGGGAAAACTGATAGCTCCAAGATATATGGACTTACCTTGAGCTTCTTCTGATAGACCAGCTGACTGTTCTGTATGGAGAACCACCGTCTAGAGAGAGCGAGAGAGATAAATAACTTATATTAGATGGATATCCTCCCGATCTTTAAAGGTCAGCGCACAGAGGTGAATCACAAGCATTGAGTGAAATTGGTTTTGCTCTTGGCATTGCAACATCGTGACCATGTGAGATGAATTCATCACATCGCTCATATCACAGCCTCACTGACCTCCCAAACCTGCCACAGAGGGACACAAATCGTCCGCCCGCGAAGGCGAAACTGAGGAAATGGCATGCACACTAATCATCTGCTCTATTATATTATTATATATATTAATCAATATTATAATGATATAACTGCTTTGTTGTATTAGCATTGTAAAATTATATTTCTATATTCTATATCATGATATTCTCTTCCATTTCTATTACTTTACCATGGAGTCATTGACAACTTGAGCCCTGCTTTGTTTAGCCTGTATTTATTTACATTCTAGCAAACTGGCACAATATAAGGTATGCCGGATTTGCTGTTAGCTGTTCATGTATGCAATGTAATCATGGATGTTCACACAACTATCACTGGATTACTTGGATATCGAAGAAAACTTCAAACCGGGGTGATTCTCAAGCAAGTTCTGGATGCATAATGAGCGCCTTTTTCCTGTGGTTTCCAAGTGGGTTTAAGGGACGTTTATTCGCAGTGATACCTGAGATAATGATCTGTGTAGAGGTGTAAGTCACTCTGAATCTGAGAATGTGGGTATCATATTTCTGTGTTAAGATTTCACTGAGTTATTACTCAGAGAAGGAGTGACATTTTGACACAGGAACGCAAAACAAAACAAGCTTTCAACGATTTATAAAACAAACAAAATACAACACGCAATATAGTGTTACTTATCATGCACAATTCACTTAAATTATTGAAGGTGCTGTAATATATATTGTAACTATGTAACTTAATGCACCTTCTGTGATGACTGTGTTACCATCACTTCACTAATGTGATACATTACAGTATATAGAGATCTCTGCCATCTTATTTACCTGTTCCAGGTCTTGAAGGCATTGCTGGCCCTCTTGAACAAGTAGCCCTCCATCACCACACCATTAGGAGCGTCCACATTGAACTCCACCTTAGAGTCGTCATACGAAAAGTCCTGAAAGTGAAGAGAAAAGAGACACGAACAGTAGGTCAAATGAACCCTGGCGTGATCATACACAGGGTTGAGAATAACTGTCAAACATAAAGCAAAATCCTTTACTGCAGTGAAGAGGTTGTATGCAAGCTGTTCCTGGAATACCAGTAGCATTGGATGTGCACTGTACTGTACAGTCCATTAACCGACCAAATCAGCATACACTGTGCGATCATGTAGAAACACTCACATGTTGGTCCATGTATGCATTGGAGTTGCATGCCATCTTCGTGCGCGGCACACTGGGGCATTTCGTAACTCAACAGATGCGAGTGTGACGCAAATTATTACATAAACAGAGTATGAATCATGTGAAATTAGCCTCCAACCTTTTTCATGACATGAAGCACTTTAATGCCACTTGACATAAAGTGGTACACAGGTAGTCAGGGCAGTCATTCCTAAATTTGACTATTTTCGGAAGCACAAAAAACACGTTTCAAGGAAGTATGCCCTGAGCCTAATAATAAGCAAGAGGTAATATAATATGCAGCAGGAACAGAACATTCACTTATTCAATTTCAACATCACATGCATTCAGCCCTGTGAGAAGACCAAACCGCGTCCTCCCACCAGAGTCAATTTAGGCTGCAAACTTAAAATAAAGAGCTGTCTCAGACGTAAAAAAACCAAAAGTACCCGAGAATATATGAAAGTCTGCTGAAGTGACCTACATAAAAACGATCTTCATTCACTCCCCTGTTTCATAACAGTGGGTGTGTACATGCAGCAGCTCCCAGCACACCGTTAACAAATGACTGCATCCTTTAATAATAGAACGAGTCTCTGCTGCGCCTCACCGTATCGTGATTTTAACTTCATATAAAAAAGGTGCGAGACACAACATTTCAATCATGCACCTTCAACAAACACTGGATTTAAAACATCTTTATACTTTGTCGCAACCGATAAAAAGGGGGAAACAGAAAGAGCTCAACACAAATGAGGAGACCAAAAGAAAAGAATAACTCCATAACAGACAAAAAAACAAATCATACGTCTATTAATAAGGAAAAGGACGACAGAATAATTTCTCGTTGTGCAAATATAAAGTCTAATACTACACAAAACATGCAGGAATTCTACATTTGATGCAAATGCAACATGATCGCAGTTTCCTATGCGCCTATCCACCAGTGGGTACTTTCATTTAAAATGTACACACACGTCATTGAGCATTACACCAGGGAACTACACACATTTTCACATTTTAATGAGAGGCTGTGCTGAGGGGAAAGTAATGGAATTGAGTCAGAGAGAGAAATAAAAAGAGTAAGCCAGGGAGTTACTTAGACATCTCTCTAATCACAAAGTCAAAGGGATAATCATTCTCAGAATAAAGTTGAATACCATGAACACAGAATCAGAGTATGCACTAAAGTAACAAATGGCCAATGTAATGTAAATCAACCCACCAAACTGTGGTCCCACTGGCAGAAGATCTTCATTTTCAAACGTTTAGTGTGTTCCAACAACATTGAAAAGCACAAAAAAGGCAACAAAAAAAGGCTCCTGAAACCCAGCTCTCTCAGAGAAGAAGCGTGTGTGCCTTCACTCTCTCACAGCGGAGGTTAACACATCGTGTCTCTGCAGCGCGGTGCGTAATTCCAACACTGACATGTGTGCCCTTCACTACAGCCGCCTGCCTGCCGCCCTGCGAGCCTCCGGATTACAGGACTAATTACCATACAGCTGCCAATGTATCCGTGGCAGGGTGGTGTGGAAGAGTAGCAGACTACACTACTACAGTGCTGTAGCTGCTTTCGACCCCAAAGACAAGCAGGCTGCTTTGACACTTTGGTGTCTGGGTCTGCTTCATTTTTAAAACTCCCTAAACACTCCTCCCCTCTCTGGAGAAGGTGGGAGTTTCAGTCCCCTGTTGACCCTGAGGGAGGTTATCTGGCAGGCTTCCCACATCACCAAACAAATACCAGTCGGGGCTGGATTAACCATCTACACTCTATTCTGCAACGCAACTATTGGATCTGTAAGAAGTGGATGCAGCTTACCTTCAGCTGTCAGATTCCTCTCTTTCCCCCCCCAATACAACATCACAAACACGGGAGGCAACACTGAAACAAGATGTGCACTGAGTGGTACGCTGCAATCTCTAGCCTACAACAAAGACCATCTATTTTTAACGATGCGACGTCACACGGACAGAAACTGAACATCAGTGAATTATTGAACAGGCTGGGAAACAGAGACTTCCAAATGTTTGGAAGCAAGTGAGCAACTTTGTCGAGTGTGGAGAAACGCCGGAGGAAGCAGACGACATGTGCTGGTGCTTCATCCACCTACTGCTGGACGCACTGTACCGCAAGTCGACCTACAGGCTGCAGAGCGCCAACACCAAATGGTGAGCCCAGTAGGCAGCACTGATCCCTCAGTCTGCAGGTTCCTTCTGTGTCTCATTATCACCACAGGTTCTCTCTACAAGCTTTCATCTGTTGCAGACCGGCCGGACATACCGCTGATCCTCAACACACCTGGTTGACTTCACTACAAAGAAACCGAAAGGTCATTTATTTTGAAAAAACTAGACCTTGATCGGAGGAATCCTCAAAAAGTCTTCTGTTATTAATTGATTGCGCTAATATGAGTTAAATCACTGCAATAAATCAGCAAAGAGCACAAACTGCTGGGATCAGACAGCCTCAAATTCATGCTTAAATTAAAAAAATTTGATTTAATAACAGTAGAGCTGCAAAGATTAATAGATTAGTTGTCAACCATCTTTTTTGCTAACTATTTTGATTAATTGATCAATCAATCAATCAATCAATCAGTGGGCTTGAGTAATTTTTCCTCCTTTTTGACAGTAAAGTGAATATTGTTGAGTTGTGGACAAAACAAGACATTTGAGGAAACACTGATCCACACTTTTCACCATTTTCTGACATTTCATAGACCAAACAACTCATTGAGAAAACAATCAACAGATTAATGGACAGTGAAAACGTTGTAGCCCTAAACAATGTGAATGTGAATTCAGATCAGTGGCTGCCTGAATTCTCAACAACACCATTAGAAAACTTTAATCTGGACAGTTTTTCTCTGTTCTCCTCTAATGAGCTGTGTTGGAACACAAAGGGGATGCTGTGTGATACGTGACGTTTCTTCTTCTGCTGACCTCGTCTAACGAACGCCCCGGGCCTGAAGCGCCATGTGTCAAATGAATAAATGTGGTAAGAGCTATATTTGAAGTGTTGCACCTCTTTTTTTCTTCCGAAGGTTGAGAATATCTAAACAAAGAGACCAAACAACTGATTAGGGGGGAATAACTATATGACGGTAAACTGAATATCTTTGGTCTGTTGGGAAAAATAATGGGAATTTGTTACTATTTTAGACAAAATCATTATAGAATTGAGAAAAAAATATGCAAATTAATCAATAAGGTAACTTATATGTGCTTGTATTATGTATATGCATGTATGTATGTATTGTATGTGCCTTCTCTATCCCCTGGACTTTTCTGTGTTGTAATATTTGTATGCTTGGTTGCCTGACGTAGAGTGTCGCTGACATAAAGAGCACCAAACAAACAAAAATATTTAACCTAGTTGGAGTTTCAAACAGAAAAAATCAATACAGTGAAGCACACGGGGTGCAGCATTGCACTGCGCTGGTGATGAAAACGTAGAAATATAGAATAGCAGGAGGAGCCGACTGCCTCAAACAGGACTTCTCCATTAAATCTGCTGTTAAAAATGAATGGCCCTGGCATTTAGATGCTTTTGGCTGCACTGTGCGCCCCATCAGCAGCAGTGACAGTTGGAGCACTTTAACTCCCTTTCTGCTCTCCTGGTTTTATGCTTGTACTGAGTAAAGGCTGCCGCTTTGCCCTGTGTAAGTTTACACAAGGCTTATTGCACATGCTTGATGTGATGAGGATGAAAAGAAACGAGGGGGAAAAGTCTCCTCTTTAAAGGAAGGAGAGAAGAATAACAAAGTGGGGCGAAGAATACAAAATATAATATGCACTACACTTTTGTGAATGGGTTAATCTTATATGTGCATATTTAGACAATAATTCCGATAAAGATGTCATAATTTGAATGTTGCAGCTACTTTATATGCTGCAGGTTGTTATGTGGACACAGGCTCTAACTTGCTAAGACAAAAATATACTGTATGCACCTTGTGTTAAGAAGGAAACTAAGAAAACTTGAATTGTTTAATTCCTATTTGGTGGTGCACTTCAGCCTCTTGTGGCAGAAAATAATATTACAACGACAAAACTGATCCTGACAAAAAATACACTATAAAGTAACTTTGAAAAATGACCCTGGCAAAACTTTTTATTTCCTTCTGTTTCGCTACTTCATTGTTTTTTCTCAAAAAAGTCAGATTGTATAAAAGATAATGAGAAAATGAGCCGACTTCTTTCCTGATTTATTACCTCAGCAAACATTTTCCTAATGAGTTTATGGTCTTAATCACTAGTTTCAAGCCTTTTCAATACAGGGTGATGTTCATTTAGTAAATGATGGTCCCATTAGAGTTAAATAGACCATAAAGCAGGAGATGCTTTAGGGCGGGGCTACACAGCTAACTGTCAATCAGGATAGAGGCTTAGTAATACATACTAATGTCACTGTGTCCATTAAAATAGCCGTGAACTTGTTTTGGGGTGTTGTCAGTGTGACTGTGTTTTAGGACTTTGACCCTCTCACAGTGTGTTTTCACTTCATTAAAGTATCATTATCAAGAAACTTAGAAATATCATCCTGGAAAAACCTGCTTTCCCACTTGTTCTTAAGTCAAACACAAGAAATAAAACTATTCAGATCTGACTTATAAAATGGATCACCAGAATATTTTTTTCTAACTCAGGGCTTCCAAGTGACTGTAGCTGTCAAAACAATGCTGTAAAAATAATTAAAAAAGTACAATATTTGCTTCCAAAACGTAGTGGAGTAGAGGATTAAACTTGAGTAGACGTACTGACTTTCAAGCGCTGACAATATGTGATGTAACAGACAGTTTCTATACAGGCCATTTAAACTGAGCCCTGTCTTTCTAATTGTTTCGTATAAATGATTCAGGATGCACTTCAGCTTGCCCTCAGGGCTTTTGGAGTCCGACTGCGGCTTGAAGAAAACTTCAAAGGGGTTTTTGTAATGTTCTGTAGGAACATCTTGGGCTGCGGCGCCCTCCCCACCTCAACACACTAAACCAAAGATGAGTCTCAAGTAAAAATGTAGAAGTACTCACCTGCATGAGGGTCTGAGCGGAGATGGTAGCGTCGGGAACA
The DNA here is from genome assembly GCF_963691815.1 of Echiichthys vipera. Lineage (NCBI taxonomy): Eukaryota > Metazoa > Chordata > Actinopteri > Perciformes > Trachinidae > Echiichthys > Echiichthys vipera. The sequence continues at coordinate 7,126,143 of NC_139834.1, forward strand.
TGAGCAGATGGAAAGAAAACGCAGCGTTAGAATTTGAATTTTAAATGGTGATAAAACAATAATCTTTCAATGCACCTGGGAATAAAAAAAAAATGACTGCTGCTCACAAAAAAAACGTCACCTGGCACCACAATATTTTCATACCCGGCAGATAATAATGTGGCCCTTAACTCCCTGACCTTGTTTATTTACGACAACAGCTCCGTCCCTTGGTGATGGATGGTGCATGAAGCTTAACAGCTCTGGCAAAAACAGATCAATAACCGGCCCCGCATGTGACCCAGCCCTTCCCCGTGGCTCTATCTAACAGCGCAGATCGCAGCGCCTGGAGGGAGAGCCGGCGCTGACCGGAGCTGTCTGACAGATGGTCACTGATCCTGGGGTACAGAGGAGTCAGACGCTGGCTGGCGCGCTGGAAACAAGGCTTTCTGAATTATTAAATAACAAGATGGCACACAGGGAGTGCACCCTGGTTTTATGGATTTTATTATTCAGCACCAAGAGAAAAGATGCAGTAAACTCACAGAGCCAATTTGAATCCATCCAATATTTAAAAATACAGCCTTGTCAGAAATTGGGGACCATGGATGTCTGTACAAAAGGTCATATAAATCCAGTTAACAGTTGTCAAGATATTTCAGTCTTTACCAAGTTGTTTCCATCCACAGGGACTAAATCCCGCTCAACAAACCACTCGGTCAGCACTTCACTGGACTAAGAGCAGAGTGAAGCTCCTGCTCATACATCAGCACAAACCACAGCTAATGTGCTGACCACTGACAGCAGACAACAGCGGGATTAATATCTCTTAAAAACACTTAATTCCACCTAATTTAATGCTTAAATCAATGCCTGGACTTTGTTAGGGGGATTAATCAAACACTTCCCAGCTGCCCAGGTCTAATCCCTCCCCAGTCACAACAGATGCACCCGGGCCCTAGTGGCAGACTGGATCTCAGAGGTGAGATGTGAGAACATTACCACGTTAGATTCTCAGAACAGCTCAGTTTCGACCTGCACAACCGCACAGACAACAGGAAGACTGTTCAGGCAAGTGTCTGAATCCTTTTCTAGCAGGAAAACACCAAAGACAAACATGAAAGGGTGTGAATCCAGAGTTTTCATGGAGTAGTGTGGTGTCAGGTGTGTGTATCACACAGTAACACAGTTTTGAGTATTTTGCTAGTTGTTTATATGTCTGTCTGTCCGTCGGTGGACAGATTTTGTGGCTGGAATAGCGTCCCAACTGTGCAAGAAACAGTCACAAAACAAACACATGTTATTATCTGGTCAATCTTAAACAAATAGGAACTCACCCTCTGCTGAATGGTTGCATGTTTATGCTCCATTTCCCTCTTCTCCATGGCTGAATCAATCACCAGCTGATCCAGCTGAAAAACAAGTTCAGTGTTTTTGAATGGACATCCAGCCAAAGTAACATCCATCCTGAGAAAGTCCAACACATAGTAGTAAAGGCTGCAGATGTAAAGGCTGATTCCAGCTGACTGCAACTCTTTCCACTTGCAAACAGACGCTAAGCCTCCAATGACATGTTAGGTCATTGTTTGGTCATGAAGCATTGATTCACAACCTGCTGTGACAAACAAGTTAATCCACAATAACGTGTACCATAAAATATTGGTTTCAACTGTACTGGAGCCTTTTGATTTCATGTGGAGAGGAACTCTTAAAATGAAAAAATCCAACAATGTATTGATCGACAAGTGGAAATGCAAATGACACATTACGCAATAGGCTCCTGTCAATAGTTACATTAAATTAAACCGATTTAAATCAAGACAGAGCGCCCGGGGATGTGATGGATGGAGCACACGCCGAGTGGGGACAAAGATGCTTCTCTCACCTCAGCAGCCAGTTTCTTCATGTACGGGTCGATCTCATCCAGCAGGTTGTAGCCCTGCTGGAACAGCGAGTACTGGGCGTGCATGAATGACAGCATCTGGGTGGGAGAGAGGCAGCTGGTTTGAAACAGGATGAAGTGCTTCTCTGCAGATGACTCTTTATATGTGGAGTGTGTTTTTTTTAAAGACACGGGTGTTTGTGTGTCTGCTTTGACTTACAGCATCAAGGATCTCAAATTTCTTCTTTGCCTGGAGGACATTGATCTGCAGAACAAAAGAGTTTCTAAATGTAAATAATTTATAAGACTGTCAGGAGTATTGATTATAGTTACTCATAATGATACCCACAACAATACAACACACACAGACTGTTGAGCGATAGCTCCATCTGGAGGACAAGTTTCCTTTTTCTTACTGTAACACCATCAAACTATTCTCATTTGCTAAGAAAATCTATCCACCTATCTATCTATCTATCTACCTACCTGTCTATCTGTCTATCTATCAATCTATCTATCCATCTATCCATTTATCCGTCCATCATCTAAACTTAATTTGAGTTAACTCTGACAAAGACAAAGTACTGAGCTTATGGTACTGTATTAATGTGAAGTACTTCGATTGAGGCTTTTTGTTTCATGCTGCTTTTTATACTTATATACTAAATATCTAATAAACTTTTTCCTTCCCTACATGTATGTGATAAATTAGGTTTCTTTGCAAAATAAGATTCCTGCATCCATAGAGCTCATAAAATATGATGTATTTCAATCATTTAGAGGTTTGGACAAAACAAAAATTGTGAAGGTGTCACTTTGGGATCTGGGAGGAGGCTGCACAATCAGTGAAAAATGTATTAAATTGGGTAATTATAACAGCATTTGTCACTATTTTCTGAATTCTGTTAATCAATCGATTAATGGTGAAAATAATCCGCAGATTAATATGAAAATAATCATTGTTAATGGTTCAAAATGAGTCACACATAATAATATATGTCACGTTTTTCAGCATTGAGTACCTTTACTTTTAATACTAAAGTACATTTTTCTGATAGGTGCATTTACTAAAATAACATTTTGAATGCATTTTACTTGAGTATTTATACTTAACATTTGTACAGTGTGGAACTTAATTCTTTCACCAGTATAAGTGGAAAAAAAACAAACACCGTCCCTTTGGCATTTCCTTAGTTAAAGCCTTTGCTTTGTACATGTTAACCCGTGCAAACCTAAATAACATTTTGTGCCACTTATACATACTGTATAACACATCTCCCTGCAGCTTTGACCTTTCCTGCCTTGAGACACTTTCACTTAAGACTCAAAAGGGTAACGTGTCTGAGAGCAGTGAGAGAAAGCTGCCAGCAGGCAGAATGAAGAATGGAAAAGAGGGCACGGCCACAGCGATCGCACTGAATCAGTCTCTTTGTTCCCCCCGCGGGCAGTCATGGGTAAGATGTCACAACTTGTGAGCAAAATAAAACTGCATGCTGCATATGAACAGAGCGGAGAAAGTGTCATACTTGAAGAAGGACAGACGCAGACATCGCCACGGGGCTAAAGGGGCTACGTCATGGGAAATTAGCCCGACTAGTGGGAATTTAAATGAATTTTAAAAAACATCATTAAGTCCTCTGAACAGATTTAAATGATTTTGCAGTAATATTCGTCCCTCCTCACCCTTTCTGTCCTGCGGTGGTGGAAGAAGTATTCAGATATGGACAGTTCTGGCCTTCCCATCGTGCATTAATTCCTGATACTGATCACCTCGTCGGGCATTATCCTTACACTAGTGCAGTGCCCGTTTGGCTCAGGAAGATTGCTTGGCCCCTGAAACTGCTCATACAATTGACTTCACACTCAACACTGCACTCCCTTGGGTCCTCAGCAGCACATCTGCCGACTGTTAAGTTGACTGGATGAACAGTTCTTGAGGCGTGAAGGACAGTCATACAGACATACTGTACACACACACACACAGATTCTTTCCTTTATAGTTAGATGACGCTGCTACAGCCACCTATTGGCCGAATGGCACCAAATTCTCCATGTCCACTCGTGCATCATATCTGCACATGTCCGCAAAATGGGATTGCAGTGCACACCTGCTAAGTGTGGAGTAGACTGGTTGAATGGTTCTTGAGATATGCGGATTACACGCACATACAAACGCACAGTACCTCGCTTTAATGCAAGGAACATTCTGTATATTCTCAAACCATGCTTCATCCATAGAGTCATGTTTTCTAACCTGCAGTACGTAGTCCAGAGCGAGGTGTCGGAAGCACTTGCGGGTGATGCTGAGCGTGCCGGCGGCTTCCTCGACCTCGTGAGGTTTGTTCCTTGGCGCCTGAGCATTCTTCACCTGTGCTATTTCCATGTCCTCACGCACCCGATCGAAGTGCTTCTTGGTCTCTTTGAACTTCCGAACATCCCTGTCAGACACAGTGAGACATCAGTGACTTCACACCGGATAATAAGACAAACTGTTGGGTCAAGCAGACAACAGAATGACAGATTTTTGGAAATGTGGAGCTGCCGCAAAGTCACTGTGAGGTCACAGGAAACTGAATTGTTCATGATACGTCTGTGACAACGTATCTAGGCTGCAAAGGTTTGTACTCACTTTAATATTTTAAAACACCAAAGAGGTTTTCGGGGTAACAAGGGTACGTCTGCTCTTTTTAGAGATTCTGGACTTTTTTTTCTACCTGTGTTGAATATTTTATACATGTTGAAGTTCTGCAGGGATACCTGACTGGAGCACCCTGAAGGATGGATTGTGGGTCTACTCACTCTTTCACAAAGTTGTGCAACTGCTGCTTCACAGACCGCTGAGCTTGATCAAACAGGATCTGAAACCGATGAAAAGAAGATGTTAGCACGTCTTCATTATGTATTTGAAACACATGAAGACATGGACGGCCGGAGTTGAAAACCATGGCCAACATTGCATTTGATAATACCTCTATACGAAGTAGGATGTTGACTGCAGGACTTGCAGAGGAATATTTTTACATTAATGTATCAGATGAGTCACACAGGGTCAAAACATCCCAATAGTATTGTTTACTGTATATATACACTTTCTGTATCTATTTAGCTAAGAGTTTATTGTTTATCCTATACTGTATTTTTATTTTTTTTTATACCTCCCTTGTGCTTTTGTAAGCTGCTGGAAATTCAATTTCCTAGCGGGAGTTCATCCCAAAGGGATCAATAAGGAGAAGTCTAAGTCTAGTACAAGTTTAATGTAACCCAGCAGTGATATTTGGTGTGACAAAAAAATGAGTTCCTCAACTATTGTTTTATTATTTGTTTATTTCTGTTACTCAATATGCCAAAAATAAAAAGAAGAGTTCATATGTTCTACACAACATCATGCATTTTACCATCTCTCATTAAAAGGAATACGACTTTTGGAGGGAAAACTACAGTGTGCCTCAGTCAAACCCCCTACAGTATATTTCTAACCAACAGAGGGCGACAGCGCATAGCTTTTTCTTTTCTTTTCTCACGATGCATGCAAATTATGCAAATCATCCATTAATGCCTGTTGGAATGAATGGTGGAGGAATGCCACTCGGACTTGAACTACACCCACTGCAACACAATAAGAATTCTTTTGGGTGTTTTACACACAAGATTCCCTCCTCCTCTCTTTTTCGCCCTCTGAGCACATCCTCTGTGATCACTCCTGCCATGCTCCTGCTGCTGCTGCTGCTGCTGCCGCTAAATAGGTCACTCGGGCAGAGAGGGAGGGAGGAAGTGAGTTAGAGGGAGGAGAGGAGGCATTTTGGTACTATGTGACACTGCAGAGTCTGCATCCAAAGCAGGGTGCAAACACACTCAGACAAATTGTCAGAGCACAGGTGCTATCTCCATAACTGAGCAGCTAGATTGGTTAAAGGGTTTGCATCCTCATCCTGCATGAATAATTGGATATACGAGTGTATGCGGATTAAAAGATTTGCAGGGCCCTATAAAACTAAGCTTATGGGCGTTTTAACTCAGCGATTACAGACGCTGATGAGGAGTAGGACACATCTCTATAGTTGAACCCGGTGTACAGAGGGACTCTCCACTAAGGGGAATAAGAAACAGATGACTTTGAGTTGACCAGACTTTAAAATAAAAATGTGGCTGAGATGGAAGTAGTCATCGTATCCCTGCCACCAACTTGTTTTGATGATGGGTTAAGGCTTCATTTTACTGCTCTATAAACTTGCTGGGTTCAAATAAGTGTGAGAGTGGAACAACGAAAGCAGCCCTCCCATCCGGTTTGTTGCTTCATCACAGCAGAAAACCATCCACTTTCCTGTGTGTGTGTGTGATTAACCAGCAAAGGAATTCTTCCAGTGATGCACCAGACGCAGACCTGACTGCAAATTTACCAGAGTTTAATTGTGCATGTGTGGTCAATCTGTTCTCCTGGATGCAGTTTAAAAAAGTGCAAGTGAGAAGTGGAGTCTTGCGCCATCGAGGACTCCCACAAAACCAGAACCAGCCGGGCCATAAACGCTCGCGTGGACACCGTGCAGACTGGATTGGAGTGTACGGAGTCTCAATGTCAACCACGATCTTTAAAAAGAAAGTAGTCAACAAGCACACATGCATGTTTGTGATTGTGTGTGAGTGGTGGCAGGAAAGCTGCTGTGAGACTTCCTGGCTCTGGGGGGAGTGCAGCCTGTAGCATTCCTGAGCTGCTTTGTGGCAAGTTGACACCCTACTTTCATTGGACAAGATGCCAGAGGTCGTCTGATGTGAACTAGCCCGACTGCAGGAGTAACAATACACCAACTAAAGCAGGGGTCTGCACTGGTTTTTGGACAAGGACGTCACAGCTGGAAGAGAGACGGAGTGGACCCCTGCTATACATAATGTATAAAAACTTAACTGAGTTGCATATCAAATTGGGAATACATGTTGGGTGACCTAAAGCCTATACACCTTTTATGGTGTATACAATACTTAGCTATTAAAATAGTAATACTTGGCATATTCATTATATATTCATTCATCATGTTTTATTGTTAAACACATCGTGAACGGGGTTCTTTAATATTAACTGTATCTGGTTAATGTGATGTGTTTTTGTCGTTTTTGTTTTTCAGAAATAGGTTGTCAACAAAAGGGTATTCTACTTACTGAAATACTAAACATTAGCCTGCTGGATGCTTAGAATACTCGCAAATGTCCTATTTATTTATTTATTTCCAGAATACCTCAGTACTCGTCTCTGTGTCAGCTCTAGTAGTTTCCATCTGCACGCCTCCAAATGATGCTCTTGAATGTTCCTCAGGCTTTGACAGACTTCGGCAAGACAGCGTTTTCTTCTCAAGCATGGAATAATCTCCAGAAAACTTTCGAACTAAAAACCTTCATATCTATTAGTGATTTTAAGAGTATCATAAAGAATGCAGTGAGGGAGTTATCATTGTTTTTCTTAAGAGGCCACTGTGCTTGAATAGCTGTCATTCTGTACTACATACTCATGTATGTTTTTACATAGTTCATTTTGTATGGCTGTTAACTTGGCCACGTCTCCCTTGTAAAAGACATTTTTGACCTCAATGGCACTTCCTGGTTAAATAGGTAAAATAAAATCAATTTAAAGAATGTAACATTACCTTAATAACATGGTAACATGGTAACCTGCTAACTCTTTACAGACTTGTCGGCCTCGACTCCTTCCGTAACTATACACTTTCAGTTGTGTTATTGTTGTGAATGAGATCCCTTTTTGTTTGCATTTGAAATCCTCTCTGCAGTTGATGACTATCACAACATCTTATCCTCATATTCAACAGACAGGTCAACAACATACACAATGGCGTTGGAATGTGGTCGAACAAAGAAAACACTGTCAAACGCATCAAAAGTAAGGAAGTCAGGAATACTGTATCTGGCACGTCTTCCAGGACCTGATATCAGAGCTGAGGCATGAGACGGCTTCAAGCCCACCTCACAATGGACCACTGTACTCATGAGTTCATCATTCCACAGACATGTTGGGACACACACTGATGTAATGAATGAGTGATGCATTTACCTTTAAGCCAAATTAGGGATCCATGCAGCAGCGTAAGCAAACAACTGTCAGATCAGTGTGAATTTAGACTTTATCCAGGAAGGTTGACTGATCAAACCTGGACAACTCTGCTACTACTTTGCTTATTTTAAATCAAAATCAAAACTCAAGTGTCCACTTCATCAGGTACAGCTGTACAACTCCTCTGCTTCTAAATATAATATAATGGCTCGATATAATGTAGTCGCGTAAACCACCACCTTCAAATATAACCTCAATAATAATCATGTAACTGAATTTACACATTTCCAACAATGTCAACAAACAAAAGAACATTATACACTTTGAAAGAGTAGAATTTTTAGCTGCTGTATGATGTTGTAATTGATAGATGTATCCCATAAGTGGCCGCTGAGGGTCTATTGCATGTACAGAGAAAAGGCAATGTACCGGCTGTGTTTGTGAGGGTTTTGCGCGGCTCGACTACATGCAAAGATGCAATGTCGTCTTAGAAGGCAGACCTGACCAAGCAAGAATTTCCCTTTTCATAAATTGTCATCATGCTTTTAGATACATTTGATCTGTTAAATATAATTACAGCTACAGCTCTGGAAGTATCAGACATCCAAAAGTATATCCCCGGAGAAGGCAGGGAAAGTCGCCGTACACCTCCAGATGTTGTTTGGTTTTGCGAGATTTCCAGAACAGGTACAAAGCGGCAAGAGCAGTTATTTCAGCCACGGTTGATGACGGGGAGAAATGTTGTTGGTGTCCACGACTACACCGGCGTAGTGCAAATAAACACAAATGATCCCAATATGATCCAGTGTCAGAAATGAAGGGGTGCAAAGGGCAAAAGTGCTCCAAGAAATCTCAAAAAGCAAATTGCCCCTTGGTCATGTTAATTTCCATCTCTAACACACACACACACACACACACACACACTCACACAAACAGCGCTGTTACATATACAGTAAATACAAAGATAATAGCAATAGTATGCTTTTTATTCATCCATTTTGGTCCAGATTAGTGTATGCATTTTAATCAAAATTTCACATTAAATAGCAATTCATTACATTTTTCAAGTGCTCCCCAAATTTTATAAATGCTCCAACTCTTGGGGGGAAAAGTTGCCTCCCAGATATTTTCTGAAATTTTCTCATCTTGTCTGAACACGCTTTAACACAGCTTGAAACCTATTATAAAATAATTTGTCGCGTGGTTAATAGACACATGGAGATTAAAATTTCAATATACAGGAACACAATAACAACAAAGTGTTTAGTCAGTTTCCTGTGCTTCCTTTGAAGACACATTTTCATATATATTTTTTACTCTCTGAACAAAGGATGCAGTTGTAGTCTGTGAGGAATGAGAAAGGATTGCAGTTGCAGACAGAGACGCCTTCCTGCTGTTTGAGTCTTGCTTTGTTTTCCAGTTTCCAAATATAACTGAGACACCCGTGTTGGCATCCAACACAGGAGTTAACTCATTGAGTTTGTGCAGCCTTCTGCAGAAGCGTACTTATTGTACTCTGATGAATTCAATCAGGAATTTGTATATATGTAACTGATCCCTGATCTCTGATCGTACATGCATCCTCTCTACCTACTGTAAATGTAATCCTATGTATAATCCTGTAGCGGCTCAGATGTTAGTCTCTTTGCATCTCTCCTCATGTCTAATGGATGTTCAGCGAGTCAAACACAAGTCAATAATTTATCGAGTATTCATTTGGAGTTTCATGCCTGATCAAACAGAGACCGTTGAAATCTTGGCGTGATTCTGTGGATACTTCAGCCTGTCTGAGAGAGAAAAAATCTGTTGTGAAATCTATGGAAGAGAAAAGGAGCTATACTTGGCTTGACTTTCATACAAACAGAGCCTGTTTGTTGTGTTGTGTGGCGCTGAACTGGCAAAGAGAGAGCCAAGCTACCAGGAAATGGGTGCAAGAGAAGGCCAAGACTCTTTTGACACTTTTCTTGGATCTGTGTGTTTGCTCGACTGACCTCAACGTCCTTGTATAGGCTCAAACATATGTGTGTATTTCATGCGTTTTAAAAGGCACCCGAGCTTGACTGCAACAAGGGCAGTTGGCACTCAGCGGTCCCATTTGCGCGGTGCCATTTCATATTCGTGCGCGCAGTGGCAGCTGCTCGGCAGCAGCATGCACACAGAGGGACATCCGTCACGAGTAGCAGATATAACCATCATCATTTCTTATTCATTGGAGCACTGATGGGAGTCCCTCGGCGACAAGAGCGCCACACACTTAAATGCGCAGGCCGTCTTTCCTGATTAAAAGAGGAACATGTAAAATATGTCAACAGAAGATGAGTGGATCACGAGGCTGCGCAAAGGTCACATCTTTACGTATATTATCATTTCTGTGAAATCTTCCATCTCAGAGGGATCTCTCCTATCGCCTCAGTCTGGCACTTCTCATACAGTACATAACCGCGCTGCTCTGTTCTGCTTTTACATCAAAGTAGCAGAGAAAACCTTTGAGAGCCAATCATTGTGATGTCCAGTCAGACTCTTGGCTCTAATGGACAGAAGGGAGGGAGAGGAGGGTGAAACAGGAGGCTGAGAACCCAGCTGAGCTTACAGTAGAAGACGCCAGCTGGTCCTAGGCCAGACCCACACTCTCTGATGGTTTCTAAAGTGTGACACAGACGAACAGGGGATCTGCCAGTCTGACGAACACACTGACAGACTGATGGCACCTCTGAAGTCTGCATCTGACTGGAACGGGGAAGAAACATAATAGCGGGGAACTGCCAAAGCTCTGAACACATTTACAAAAAGGCCAGCAAAAAATAAATAAATAACGTCTTAACTATGAAACAAAGAGATTAACAGTAACACTTTCCTTTTCTTTTACATGATTGTTGAATTATGTTGTACAGGTCCACATACACATCCAGCAAAAATATCTGCCTCGAGCTGCTAAATGTTCCACTCCTCCGACCGGCTCGTCGCTAAAGTTGTGTACGTTTGTTCCAGCTGTATATATCGTAGCCTATTCATGTATTCTATACAGTATGCACATTACTCTGCACTTTACTGCTTTTTGCACATCTTGTTAGATGCTAAACTGTCTTTCGTTATCTCAGTACTGTGCAATGACAAGAAACCTCTAGTCTCTGTCAACACAGCAAACTCAACACTTTAGCACAACGACCTGTTGAATGTCAAATGTTAAAGTGATGAGAAACATCCTGTTAAGTACAGGCGTGCTTGTCTTTTGGCTCTGGAGCACTCGAGCATGAGAAAGTTTCTCTTTTCACTGCTGTGATTACAACCTTCACGACACATGGTTAACACACTGTTGGCCGCTCGCTCGCACACACACTTTACAGCACTGTCACTTCATGCTATCGACAGTCACACACACACACATTATATACATGTGCCTGGCCATATGTAACACACTCAAGGTTAAACCAAGGGTGACTGCTGTCCAGCGGCTACAGCTAATCCACGCCTGGCTGAGCGACCCGAGCCCATTAACCCTGCATCTGGCTGACCCCTCTCTCTCTACTAATAGACTGAATGAGGTGGAGGGAGTGGCTGATTTGCAATGACACGTCTTTGTGTCACACACACACACACACACACACACACACACACACACACACACACACACACACACACACACACACACACACACACACACACACACACACACACACACACACACACACACACACACACACACACACACACACACACACACACACACACACACACACACACACACACACACACACACACACACACACACACACACACACACACACACACACACACACACACACACACACACACACACTTTACAGCACTGTCAAGCACAAAAGGAGTTCAAGCTAATGGACTTCAAAGGGGGTGGGCAGGAAGGGGGTTTAGGGGGTCAGGAGCCTCGGAGGCGGGGAGGGGAACGACAGCAGTAAAGCAGAAGCTCTGTTTATTGCAGCAGAGAAGATGTAGAAGAATCTTCTTCTCAGAAATTTTAACAGGGGCGCCTTTAGATGAGTGGAAATTGCTAAAATACTTGCAGATAAAAGCTTTGGAAAACAGAGAAAACAGATCAGAGAGGTAAAACTGTTTCTGTCAATGGAGTCTGATGGCTGTGAGGAGAAAATATAACAGTTGATTTCAACAGAAACAATGGAAAGACAAAGACGGATGTTTATGTCGAGTTTGAATTATGTTTTGATGAGTTAACATGGAGATTCTTCTATTTTTTGCCATTTTTGCCCTCGGTGAGATATTATACAGCTCTGACTGACAATGACTGACACTAACACAGCGACAGACTGTCAGACATATTTAAAGATGTGTCAGAAGTAATCAGTTCATAGCTTGACCCTCGGTTTTGTTCTAAAGGGAACACAGGACCCTCGTGAGGTCTTAAATGCTGGTTAATGTTGGGTGATTGGATCATTGTGCTGCTCTGTTCCAATCCACTGTATGAGGAGCATACGGGGACAGCCTGGAGAGCTGACTTACCATGTGGTAGTTGATGATTTCCTGGAGGCTTTCACCGCACTTTTCCAGGCACTCCTGCAAAGAAAAGAAATAACATCATTCTTTAACTGGATCATACAAAAAGAGAACTGCTGCTGTATTTGCATGTGAGAGTGAAAGAAATGGAAGAAAATGAAAACATCCGCAATGCTAAAATTAAGTTGGTTAATGTCACTTGAGGTAGAGTGGAGGATTTCTTCTCTTGAACGTTGTACAGGAAAATGAACTATAATTGCAGGGCTGCTTCAGTTTCTTTCTTTTTTTTTTTTTTACAATGGAAACTACAAATACGAAGACTTTAATAAGAAAGTCTCAATTAGTCTTACGGTTGAAGCCAAGAAGGCTTTTAATAGTACTTAATGTCAGCAGCAATGAAAACAGTCCAAGTCTCTGGTGCCGCACGCCGAGCCAGGAGTAAGTTTCCAGACCGGATCTGATGCTCGCTTACTAATCTGTTAGTAATCAGGTTTACTCACACACATAAAAGTCCCCGTCCCAGGAGACGCTGACTATAACAACCCTTTCCACTAAACGTCAGAAAAATATGACAAATAAAACCACAAAAAAGGGCTGCAATTGTTCGAACAGAACCTCACCGAGATCGTCTCATCCTTCTTGCACTGCTGAGACAAATCCCGAATGCCGTTGACAAAGAGCTTGTTGGCGCTGACGTACGCCTTCCCTGCTTCAATCATCCCAGAGCATAGCTTCACCAGCTGTGGAGGAGAGAGAGACACATTTGGATGAAGGCATCGCTTTCACCACGCACACATCATATCAGGTTAGCATTACCACACCGAGAACATGTTTGTTGGGTTGTTTCAGGGCATTTAGGCTACACGTGTACACAAACTAGACACGTTCTTTTATTTTAAAGTTTCTTTTTGGGATGATTCTGAGATTTTCAGTCAATATTCAGACTGAAGAGAAGGCAGATTTATGTCTATGGGCAGTTTCAGTCTGTTTTAACCCAAGAAACACCCATAGGTCGACCCATATTAACGTTTGTTGTTGAGCAAACAAGGAAGAAGATGCAAAGTTATAAGAGCCTCAAGATCTGTTTGGAGAGGAAGGTTTGGTGGTGGATGGGTCAAACAAACACAGGACTTTCACCCAGGAGGCTGCTGTTCCTTTCCCATGTGAAACAAAAAGTTTAGATTTCTTTTTTTCAAGTTAACCAACTTCCATCAGCCACCCATTTTAAGCTGATCCAGGATCTTTTCCCAGCCCTTACTAATTGTTTTTGTTGCCTAAACTTAACCACGTAGATTTTGTCTCTTAAACTTAGGAGTTCGGTTTCACAGCTTTAAATACTGTCACATGTAACCGTCATGTGATCACTGTGGTGACCTGTTTCAAACTCCCACCACGTGAATGTTTCACCACGTTAAATAGAACGGTCTTCTATGTCCTTTTTGGAGTCATTTAGCCAGTGCAAAGGTTTTTAAACATGAAGTGTTTATTTTTGTGACAACTTAATTAAAGTTGTATTATTATTCATTGTACACATATAGACTTTAAATAAAACTATTTAGCATGCTTTCACATTAGTATCAATTTAACACAGATGACACACAATTAAAGGAGAATTAAAGGAGGTTAAAACTAGGTACAGTAAGATGACAGGGGATCAGCCCCCGGAAGTGGAAACCTACAGAGAAGGGAGGGTTCTTTCAACAGGAACTGGCTGTTTATTGGAGGAACCCTGTGACCAGGGGGTGGAGGACTCCATTCGAGCAGCAGCAGTGACAAACCAGAGCCTGTCTGGGAGGGATGGACTTTGCAAAGCCTGGACCAGGGACTGCCTCAGCAATATTCTTAACCAATCCCAAATAGGCGTGAACTTTATTGCTGTATAAAGTCTTTGTTTGGGAGGGGCTCAGGGCTCTTCCTGGTTATCAGCGATTAAAGATAACAGCTTGGCTGATGGCCAGGCTGATATCTGAAGCCAGGGAGAGGCCTTGGTCAAGCAGAAAAAGCCTTTGCTGATTTTATAATGAACTTTTTATTTCTTAAGAAGCAGTTTGGCTTTCCTTAAGGAAAAGAACACACGGCGTGTTGGACATTTAAAAAGCACAGAAGTCATTTAAAGATGCTCCTTTTTGTAACGTTTAACCCCATCAACAAAAAATTGAGAAATTTGCAGTTTCCAGCATTCAATGTGTACGTAATGTAGATACTCTTGTAAACCTATATATACTCTGCAACTGTATTAGATAAGTCACAAGTGCACACTACAGCAAAAAACATTAAGTTATTCCAGAATAACAGATGTTTTCAAATTCAAATGCTAGTGAATAAGCGAGATGTGAAATTAGCCTCCCTCCGGTTTTTGCTTTATATAAGGTGCCAAATACACTTTGATCAAGGGATAAGTATTTCAATTAACAACCGATTAATGACCCCAGTGACAGGAGTGTGAACTATAGTGGAGGTTTTCTGACACTGATGGCAGTAAAAGACTAATCCTGGCTCTCACGGACACATACTGTAATTCAATGTCAATGGGACCAGATGGAACGGTGACACGAGCATTACAGCCAAAGCATCTGGCCGCCTCATTACAACTGGATGCCACGTCACTTTTCAGTGAACCTAAGCTGAACTCTACAGAGGGACTGAGTGACATTACGCCGTGTGTTTGTGCTGTCAGTGTGTGTGCGTGTGTGTGTGTGTGGAGGGGGTGGGGGGTTGGGGGGGGTAGGCACAGTAGAATCATGCTGGTTTTGAGCAGTTGAGTGTAATGGTCAAGCTGTGTCCAATGTCTATTAAACAAGATATTATATATAACAACATACCAAGATTATGACTGTATAGGCCTTGGATTGATGTGTGAAATACCCTCTGAAAACCAAAACCATAACTGTGTCACAGTCTGTTTCTCAGAACTTAAAAACACACAGTTACACAGTCCCCGACTCCAATGATGGTTCAAAGACATCGAGAGCGCAAATGTGGAAGATCTGGAAACACGGACTGGCTTTTTTCAGGACAGGGTTCTTTAAAGGGACCGGCGTCACAGTATAAGAAAAACCATGTGGTTTTCAACATTAAAGTGTGCAAACAAGTTCTAGTAAAAAAAAAAAAAGAAAAAGTACGAATCTGTAAAAGAGCATAATACAGTATGGGACCTTAAAGATTTAATTGAGGCATTTTAGTACACAGAGGAGCACAGCTGCAAGATTTAAATGTATTAATTACTGTATTTCACATTAACACCTGAATCACTGAACAGGTCATCATGTATGTCAGATTTCCTGTAAGAACTATAATACCAACTTTAGTTCTGCCTAACACATATTGTAGTGTTGTTGTTGTTTTTTAGATGAAACAAGAATGGCTAAAAAACTGTCACTGTTCCTCTCTTTAAACTTCTGGCCACAATTCAAACAGTGATGTCACAGCAGGTGTTTTTGCCTTCAGGTGCAAAGTTGAAGCTGATGGGTGGATTCAGCGCATGAGATAAACAGCCGCCACTTGGCCTGATCTCAACTGACAGCTTGCAGAGCAAGAAAACATGCATGTACCAACAGCGTGATTTGGCATGGCCTAATATAAAATGCGGAGTTGTTGAACTGGCTTTAAATATTGGCCCTAAACGACATATTATATGTTATTTATATAGCACTTTTCAGCATCGGATGTTTGTTTTTTTTCTTCTGTTTTTTGCTTAAGCCGCATGATAGCCCACTGTTCTATTCACACATGGGCTCACACAGGCACTACGGCATCTTTGTACTAGGTTGCTGGCAGAGTAAAGACTGTTTAATATTCGGTCCAACTGATTTGAACATTTGCGTTTTCACATACGACTCCTCAGGGTAAATGTCTAGATGATTACAGTAGTGGATCTGAAAGCCTTGGCACTGATTGGGCTATTTTAAACCAGTTTGATTTTAAGATGATACAACATTTTGTTAATGTCTGCTGTCAGTCCTTCCCTTCGGTGGTTTTCACTGTGCTTTACGATTTCTACAGTATGTGGCATGCCAGCAGGGTTCGCAGCCTTTGAGATATCAGCTTTAATATCAGTGAATGGGGTGTAGCGAGAAGAACATTGAAAGGTTAAACCCAGCATATATGTTATATCAATAGGTTTATGGGACCACAAGGACTGACAGATAAGGTGCACTGGAAGTGACAGTATGAAATGTCTTACCTTATCAAGTTTTGCCTCGATCTCCACAACCTCAGTCTCCACCTCATCGATATTTGCCCTGAAAAACACAACGCAGGAGAAGCTGTTAAAGCATGTGTGTTAATGTGTTACTGGAGGACTGAAAAGAAATTCCATTAAGGGCATTATTTATCTCATTTGGAGAACAGCCGTTCAAACAATGTGCATGTGATTTCCCACGTTCTCAGAAAGCATGAAGACATAAATCTGTGAGTGACAGATGGGAGTTTTTTGTGGAGCCAAACCCAGACATGTTCGAGCAGCAACAGGCGAGAGTCTGGGGTCTCTTTAAGTGAGCGAGACGCCGTCCTGGGAGCAGTTCAGCTCTGTCAAAACAAAGTGACAGACGAGGGCTCGACACGGTAAGGGGGGAACGCGGCTGTCTGGCACATCCCGAACCCCGATCTAAACTACTTTCACTGTCAACACCACCACCACTAATACCACACCCAACCGCACCGCATAGAGAGGTGTTATTTACACCCAGAGGCTCACAGCTGCATGACGTAGCCCCTGAATGCACCACTCCCAAGCTTCCCCACATGCTGATGTCAATAAGGAGTGTGCGTATTATAAATAGACCTACATCACCGCTGCTCATCCTGCCGTTATCTGCTTCCTGCTGCCCAGAGGGAGTATAAATATGATCAAAAGCCAGACTCGAAATATAATCACAGTTCTGCATACCTCAACCAAATCTCCCCATTTCTAGACACATTATTCAATTCAATGTGTGAAATCATAACAAAAGTTATCTCAGGAAACTTTCCATATAGAGCGGAATGATTTACGGGAACCCACCAATCCCCCATGAGTAACAGTGGCGACGAAAACCTTCCTTTTAACAGGCAGGACTGTCGGACAGAACCTTGGCTCTATGGCGGTTGTCCATCTGTCTTGACCGGTTGGGGGAAAGAGATATGCATAACAACAATAGCAGCAGGGGGCGTCGAGCAGGACCACGGCAGCAGGCACAGCCATGATCCAAGGAAACCTGTGTGAAGATAAACTAGAAACAACTAGTGTGGTTTTGGTCAGTTGGGGCAGTCCACCACCTTTGTCCGGACCCAGCTGTTTCATGACTTTCCTACAGACATTTGTGTTCCCCACCCAGATGATGAATCCATTTGACTTTGGTGATCCTCTGTCTTTTAGTCCAGCGCCACATTGAGGTTGACATTTTTGGCTTTTAGTGAAATGTCTCAACAATTGTTGGAAGATGAATTGTGATAACCTCAGAGATCCTCTGACTCTGTAATTCATGACTAAATACCTGCAGAACTAATGACAATACTATCAGCCTCAGCTGTACTGTGGGTTTAGTGTTTAGTTAGAAAAGGGTAGCATGCTAACAGAGTCTTTCAGTCTAGTTTGGTTTAGATTTCATGATGATGTATTTTACCTTTTTTATGTCTTTTAAGTATTCTGAGGCTACAGGCATGTTTATACACCATTAATGTAATGTCATGTAATTTACACCTTGTTTAGCTCACAGGTGTCGTTAGTATAATCCCACTGCTTTCCTTGGCAAGACCTGCCCACCTTAACAACTGAGTGGTGAGGTAGGCAGTTACAGTTAGGCCAGGGGTGGGCAATTCCGGTCCTGGAGGGCCACTGTCCTGCATGTTTTAGGTTTCTCCCTACCCTAACACACCTGAGTCTAACAATAATCAAACTGTGACAAGCATCAGCTGCTTGATAACGTGCACATCCTTAGAATCAGGTGTGTTAGAGCAGAGAGAAACCTAAAACATGCAGGACGGTGGCTCTCCAGGACCGGAATTACCTACCTCTGGGTTAGGCACTGACCTTCTATGGTTAGGGTTATAGGAAGCCCTTTGGTCATGAACCCCTGGCCAATCCTAGTGCTTGAATGATGCGCAGGATACGTTTTGTCAAGGAAAGCAGTGGGGTTTATAATAATGCATCATTCTTGTATATCTAGAGAGACATATATAGCGAGGTGATAAGCTACAGTGTTTGATTCTGCAGATACATGCAGATTTTTGAATAAGACTGTATTAAAAGAGTCATTTGTTGCTTTGTCCATCTTCCACGTTATTGTTTAGCTTAGGGGTACAATAGGCACGTGTGTCACCGTTCGTATGTTTCACAGCCACTGACAGGTACATGGTTATTTAGTGTAGTTTAATTGACCTTTTCTCCATCCGCATTCTGCAAAGACCCCTCCTACTCTGACTCCAATTGGCTAGTACTCATTATCTTCTTCCCAGAATCCTGTGCAGGTGGCGAAAACAAATAACACTGGCAGAAAGGGCTCGTTTGACAATGGTAATCTGGAGCTTTGGTTCAGTTTTTATCAGCTAACAAGATGAAATTCATTTCCTCACAGTTGCGGTTTTCAGTGACGTGACACACACACACACACACACACACACACACACACACACACACACACACACACACACACACACACACACACACACACACACACACACACACACACACACACACACACACACACACACACACACACACACACACACACACACACACACACACACACACACACACACACACACACACACACACACACACACACACACACACACACACACACACACACACACACACACACACACACACACACACACACACACACACACACACACACACACCCCCTTGATGAGAGTATATGTGGCATATATCGGCCACAGCTGGCAGGATATAAAATTGTATCTCTGTCTCATCTCTTTCTCTCTGGCCCTGGGTGGATAAGCCTGCTTGGCCGAGGCTGCAGCGAGCTCAGGGGACGAAAGATGGAACGTGCTCTCGTACTTCACTCCAGCCCCCCCCACACACACACACACACACTCACAAACAGCTTTTACTCTCACCATCTCCTTTAATAAGCATCTGAGGAAGTAAGTAGGGGGGGAGAAATACTCCAGAGAGGAAATATCTGTCAAAAGCTTCGACTCATGCAAAATGGAAACATACATTACTAAAATAATCAATACCATATTATTCCACATGTGGCCGTGTGTTATTGTAACCTCAACTGATCTCCAGCCTCCAGCCAACCACACCCAGGGATAATGTCGCTGCAAGCAAAGCTGTTTTCATTGCTGATGTCATTTTTTTGAAACTGCCCTTTTTATGTGATAATTCAGAGCTTAGCAGGCTCTCCCTTTTCAGGAGGCTCGTTCCCCTCACGCCTTTCAGCAGCAGCCAGGCTGATCTTGAAACCTTATCTTGATATTTACTTCCAAATGTCTACAGATACCAGCACCGTTCATGAATGACCCGTTTTTAAATTAACCAAAAGCAGATGCATAGCATATTGTTATCTACAGTACTTTTCACATGATGACAAAAGTCCCTCCATGATGATCTATTATAAAACATGCAATTAAATGATATGTTTAATTATGTTTATTTGGAAATAAAATTTGGATCATAGTTGCGGCTTGACTTGTTTTAACCCATGATCAAATACAGTCTACTAAGCATATCGTCACTGTTCTGATCTGATCCTCCAGATGTTTCTGTTTACTATTCATTTTGCTGTGCTTCAAATCTGTATTCAAGGTGTTTTTTTGTGGAAGATGGAGTTCACACTCTCCCTTTAAAGGGACTGTATAAAAGTTCAGAGGTCAGAAAAGGGAGAGGTCATGTATTTTTATTTTTCAAGCCCAGACTTATATTTTATTTCATCATTTTCTTGTGAGATATAATTTAAAAAAAGATTGAGGTGCGTATGTCTCTGTGTCACACCTTTATTGTAGACCCAACATCAGTGAATCTTTAGAGTTGTAGTTGGTCTCCATCATAGCTCATCGATAAAACAGCTTTCAGCAGTTGACTCTCAAAACTGTAGCCAACCTGGAGGTCTGGACACATGTAAGTAGTCATTTATACTCCAAAGTCTGCAGGCTGTACTGGTCACGGGGACGGCGTTTTTCGCCACATTTCCCGATCATCACTCCATTTACTCTGTTCCAGTCGGTGACTTGCTATGCTTACAGTCCACGCAATCACTTTTTTTCTGGATTGCACATGGAAGGTCATGCCAGACCCTCGCGGACACACGGACGTGGAAAGTAATATTTCTATTTAGGGTTTAGGGTCACAAGATGCAAGAAATCTAACAACATAACAAGACAAAACATTACTACTACACAGAATGTTAACTTCATCTTCGTCCACTGGAGAGTTTACCTCTTCGGACAATAGAACAAGGATCACTCTTTGGTTAAATTGCTCACAGTGCATAACAATGAAAAACAAAAAGTGGGAACCAGTGCCTTGGTGCTTTATAACCCTTTATTAAACCCACATAAGAAAGCTTTATGTCAAACTGCTTTTACATCTTGCCAAATGCAGAGGTGTGGGACAAACATTGAATACATTTAACTTTGTGGCAATAAAAAAGCATCAAATGGAGCTTGCCACACACTCTTAATGCAGCTGAACAAGTGTGGCTCGACACAGTGACAGCCCATGTAGCTGTTCCAGATGTGCAGACGGACTCTGCTGGCTCGTGGTGCAGCTGCTCCAGCTGAACCCTCTCCTCCAGGCTGTAACCCCCCACTGCCCTGTCTCACTGCACATGCCTCCCATAATGGATGCACACAGTTTCCCCCCCGGGTCTGTAGCCACGGCAACCATCTCCTAAGTGGGCTGGAGAGGTCCCCGATGTGTTTGTGAATTGACCCTTATTCACACCACTGGGAGTGGGAAAGCTAAGCAGATAACAGGACTCACGACACGGCTAACTGTGACAGGAGATGACCATCCTTGCACCGTTCAAATCCTCATCAGGAGACAATTAAACAGCAGTAACAACTCAGTAAGTTTAGAACTTGTCGAGGCAGATTGAGGTTAAATGCCCATGATTGTGTGCCTGGGATCATTTATGTGACATGGAACAGTAAAAAACATAATTAACAGTGAGATTGTGCTTAGTAAGCTGGAGCTCCGGTGGTTCCCACATGCTGACTGGGCATCCAGAGGAACGTCTGAGGTGCTCTTTACTGGCCCAAAGTTGCAGAATACCTCCATTTCCATTTAATTCATGAAAGTCTTAACTAGTTTCACATGATGCTTAACTAACAACACTTGTGTGTGAAGTGACTGTTTATGTTGCCGTTTCTATTATTCCAGTAAGCAGCTGTGGAAAAAAGTATTCAGATCCTTTACTTTAAAGGTATAATTTGCAACTTTTTCAGAATAAAATGTCCCAAAATGACAAGTCTTATGTTATATAGGTTGTTGAGTTGTGTACTTAAAGTATCCTAAAGGTTCCCCACAATGTTCAAACCAGAGAAATCAGTCATTTCATTCAAGGTAATGGTCCGTTACATTTAGTCGCCTGTCAACAGCGTAAGATCCCTTTTGTTTATCCAGTTCTAAGCTAAATTTGTACGAAAAACGTTTAAAGTGTTTATACTTTAAACGGATGAAGTATTTTAGAGAAACTTTCCTTTGTCCACTGAAGAAACACTGATTTCTAACGTGTATCTGCTTTATTCAGTGTTTTTAACCTGGTCTGTTTGGAGACCTCTGCAGTAAAAACCTCCTGAACAATAAACACAAGAGGAATCCTGAGTCAGAGGCTGACTGCAACAACAGTGAAGACAACAACTCCCATGATCCTGCGCTACTTCACAACGTCACCAAGCTCCATCTTTTGTTATTGTTTTGATTGAGAAACCTCTACCGGCAGAAAATCACATATTGTGTGTTTAAGTCAAAGTAGCAATACCATTTTGTAAAAATATTCAATTACAGGTAAAAGTCCTCCAGTGAAAATAATACTGAAACAAAAGTACATAGCGGTATTATAAGCAAATGCCCTTGAAAGCAAAAGTATTTATAATACAGATCGATTGCCCTGTTTTAGCTGGTCAAGCAGAAGCAATTTTTCATAAGAGTCATTTCATTTGTAAAAAAACGCATCATATTTATTTAAAGTCTGTAAAGTAAAATATTTTAGTGGAGTATAAAGTAGCATGAGATGGAAATACTTAAGTAACGTATCTCAAATTAGTACCAAATTACATTATTGTGTGAACCGGATGGCTGAGAGGGATGCAGCTGGGCTCTGATGCCCCAGAGCGTTGTGTTTTGGTGGGTGCATCTCCGCTGAGCAGCCTGGTGGTCTGGATGGAGAATGAGCAGGTGGGATGCTGAGGGGAGAGCCAACACTGGGGGTCCAGGTAGTGACCCCTAAAATACAGTCACGGCCACCCCAGAACCAAACCGGCAGCTGCGTCACACAGATTAAACCTACAGCCGGTGGCCCGCTGGGGAGAATGAATTGGCCAATGAGTGATGCAACGATGTCAGCGTGCTCTCGTCTCCCTGCCAGCATACAAATAATAACAGCTGTAGAGCAGACGACATGCTAACTACAAGTGATCCTCAGTAATCAGCAGACTGTTTGATAGAAATCTGCTGTTTGCTCTTCAGCATCTTTCATCTTCATTCCAAAACCTGCCACAGAAGGTTTCATCAGTGTGAAGAGTTTGGGCGGCTACAGAGGGGACAGGAGGTGGAGGGTGGAGGAGGAGGAACCCAAAGGGTTTTGGAGACGGGGGCGGCCCCGTCTGTCTGAGGGCCCCATTGTGATGAAGCCACTTCCTGTCTGGAGAAGTGGCAGCATTTTGTTTTAATATCGATTGCTTGAGTGTCCTAATTGAGGCTGGATTGCAGGGTTGAATGGCATACTCGAGCGGGGGGAGGGATCCCTGAGCGCATTCCCTTCAGCTACGTTGAACAGCAGCGGGTTATTCTTAGCTGCATGGCTTCTAATGCCCCTGCTGTCTGCTCGAGCTCTCCTCCTCCTCAGGCCACTACATGAACTAATGCAGAGCCAAAGAGGCACCCCTGGCTATGCAATGCCTAGTGATCCTACCCAGTACATTTTCAGAGTCCCCCAAAAACATCTTATCTCCCCAAACCATTGATGTATTATTAGAATGCAGGCTCCCAAATGTAGCTTCAGCTCGAGTCTTTTAGCACAATATAATGTTTGTAGTCATCAAGTGCATATTGTAAACAGCCTTTGCAGGATTCTCGTTTTGATAGGAATCAGCTGTAAACCCCTAAAAAGGCAACGGGAGACAGCATTTGGAAGTTACTCATGACACTAAGGTTAACTTTATTAGCTAGCTATAGCTTAAAAGTAACTGCGACATAAGGCTCCAATATCGATGGCCACTCAGAAGAAATCATCCTGCTTTGGTCGACCACTGTCTTCACAAATGGTCAATTACTGCTACAACAGCCCACTTTGCCGTCCTTGTGACTTCCAAAGATTCTTTTGCACTCATCCAGTTGGCGCCATTTACATCATCATCCTAATAATTTAAGAATAACACCGCCCCATAATCTGCGTAACACTATCCTACTGCATTTAAAAGGTGCAGAGGGAGTTCAGATGTCTCCGGTAATACCCTCCCCAACATGTGTTCAAAGCCCTGACTATTGTTTCATAAGCCCAGGGCTTTTATTTCCACTTGAAAAGCTTAGATGTGTTCCTCATGCTTAAAAAACAGGCTTTCTGTTCCGAGAGAGCTCGGCTGCACTACAAACAAGCGCTCACACTTCTGCGCCAGACTTTGCAGAGTGTGCCGCTGTCACTGCATTAACCTCAAAGCCTCTGCAAAAAACACACATCTGCACTAATGGCTTCTCAGAAGTGACACGTCTGCACTGGCTATAATTACTCATTTATGCTCTGATGGAAAAATGCTGCTGAAGGCATCAAGTCATATAGATATAGATGTAGCTACATGTACTGGATGGGTGGTACCTATCACAGGGTTAACATGTATGTTTCAGAACTGGTGCTCTCATCAGATAGGTCTGTATACATAATAAAAAGCCCGCTCGCTCTTCTACAAGTGGAGGTTAGTGCCCCCCATCCCCCCTACTGTGTCAAATACTTATGTGAAGCCAAAACAGCTGAGTGGCAGCCATTGACCAAGCCCTGTTTCTACGGCAACATTCACCCCTCCCAGCCCACCCACTCATTCATTCATTCAGCGGACTTAATACAGAGACCACCAACACTCCCAACCAAACTATTTTCCTCACAGCGGGCCTCATGTGTCTGCCAAGTCTGTGAAGACACCGTCTGGTGGCGAGTTCAGGAGAGGACAAGACCTTCTGACCTTTTGGGGTCACGTGGTTTCACATTAACTCGACCTACAGGCAATTAATTGGCTGCGATGTTGATAAGTGATCAGTTTTGAAGTCGTGTATCAAGCATAAATGCCAAACATTCATTGGTTCCAGCTTCTCAATTATTAGTTAGTTAGTTGGACAAAAAATGATTCATTTGAAGATGTGACCTTTTGACATTTTATTATAAGAACGGTCTCATGCCTTAACCCCTCACTGCCCTGACATCTCTCAGTGAAGCAGCAAATAAATCAGTAGCCACCTGACCGAGCTTGTCCTCATGGAAAAGCCCCAAAAAGCGGTGTCTATTTTAGCAGGAGGGCTCATGTGTACCCTCTCTCACAACAATGAAAAGCCTTGCAAATAAAAGACAAGGAGAGAGACTGGCGGACAGCTCTGTCTGCATGAAAAGTTATTAAAAAACACCCAGCAGAAGCGTTTGAGACTCAGACATACTGAATCTACAACAAAAGGCATTCAAATAGAATAATGCGGGAGGGTTCAAATTAACTCTATTCAACTAATTCTGCACAGTTTTGTTTTGCATTCGACTAGAAGCCTCTGAAATGCTAATTAGATTACAGACGGTGTCTCAAAATAGATATGTGTGAGTGCTTTGTATTATCAGCAGCAGTTATCCAGCATTTTAGTCACGTCGTTGTGCAGACTTCCACTGCGCTATATTGTACTTTTGTTGATGTTTTTCTGTTTTGGTCTTTGTTAATAAGTATCAGGACATTGAACAGTGAAGCTGCAAACTCAAGAGTTTTCTGGGGGAATTGCCGCCATCTGGGACTTGTGTCACAAAGACAGATTAGACAGTTATCAAAACATATTTGGGATTAATTCTGGTTTTCTCCACGCATTATAACATCTTTTATTCCATCACTGCAGCAGAGAATAACATGAAGCATCTTTATGATGATAATCAGAAATCAAATAAAAAAAACCTACTCATTATTTTTTGGGGTAGAAATAATCCACATATAGTTAATTACCTCCCAGCATATCCTCAATTCAACATTTGGGTCAGATCGACCTTATCAGGCATTAACCAGCTTTGTTTCTACTCTTGTACTCTCCTCAGCTTTAATAGCAGGAATGCTCTTGCACTCCTTTAAATGTCTCTACATGCATCACATATTCACATAACAGTTTTTTCATTGTGAGACAAAAAAAGCACAAAACGTCTATACTTCTGAACATGTTGACAATGACGAACATATTTAACAAAACCTTCTTACAGTATAGCCTTACTTTTAACATGTGGATGTTATTCAGAATATTTCTATAGCTTCCTTTTACATTCAAATTGTGCGATTTTATATATTTCATTTCACTGTAGGTCACTTCTTCCAGCTGCAATAAAACCCTCAAAGAATATCGCAGTTTCATACCATCGTTATATATACGTATAAGTAATCTACTCAAAGTTCTGTTTAGATGCAATGGTTTTTGGATAAACCGTGGTAAAATTCCAGACTGTTAGTTTTACTTTAATTATCATTATAACTGATTAATGCACTTTGACAGACTCATGGTAAATGAGTAAATGAATAAAAAGTAAGCAACAGTCTCCAGGCCGCAGGTTCAACATGCAACATGGGTTTGACGCCAATTAAAACACGGCAGAATTGCAATTAGTATCACCGTCTTCATGTAAATTGTGCATGGGGTAATTGCATATACTCAAATGCAACACAGAAGATAGACTCTGTGTGTGTGTGTGTGTGTGTATGTGTGTGCGTGTGTGTGTGTGTGTGTGTGTGTGTGTGTGTGTGTGTGTGTGTGTGTGTGTGTGTGTGTATTAGTACTTTTTGAACTTTTGAACAAAGTTGCGCGATAATACTGATAAAAGAGATCATTTGGGTCGCTATAATTGGAGTTCTTCAACATAGTTCTGTAGAAGTCACATGTAATTAACAACCAGAGTTAAACTTCAGTGCCGGACGTTCATCTGTCCTCTTTTCCTTGTCATCTCAGAGGGAGAGGACAGGTGCAGCTTTCACGCCAGGTGAGCCAAGCGTACCCATCATGCCTAGAGCTCCACAGGCTCTTTTTCTGCACGAAAGTCAGCAAGATGTCAGTCCACCTAAGCTAAAAGCATCTGAGATTGTGAAAACACACACTTCAGCCTGCCGTGTCCTCTCTGTGAGGAATTCTCCAAAGTCTGAACTGGGATAGGATGTCAGAAACTTACAGTAACTCCATGTGGAGCCCAGCTGAGCTTACTGTAACATCAGAGCATCTCTCATCCAGAAAGCTGTCTGGACTGGAAAGCAGGGGATGGAAAAATATCAGAGTGAGATTGAAAAGAGGTAAAAGAGTCTGACGGACACATATTCCTCTCTCCTGGCTGCACGCAACCTCTCCAAAATCAACACGGCTGATGTTGTTTCAGACTGAAGGAGTTATCTCGTCTGGCGGCGGGTTTGAGCGCTCCACCTCTGATGACCCGTCTGCCTGCTGTGGGCGAACTTTTGCCCGTCTGTCTCTGCCACACCCCTGCCAACGCTCCCTTCTGCAAGCTCACGGGTCGGCTGTGCGGTTCCTTCTCTGCATGCCGCAGACCGCAGCACATAAATCCTGACGCAAAGAGCAGCCCACGTCGCCTCAGAAAGCAGCCCCAAAAACACATTTAATGTTTGTGTTATCCAACGAAGCCACAAGCAGAAGCGAAACATATCTCAAGTGGTTAAATAAGGGCTTAACTAATGTGTTTCTGAAGGCCAACACTAAAACCAACATGACTGATTGAAGCCAATGTTAAAAATATGACCTTTCCTGTGCCAGAAATTCCAAAGGTTCTCCACAATCCTTTTCTACCTTAAAACGACATTTAGATTTTTAACACTTGATTGACTTTAACCACCCAGGAAAACCCAGGGTAATTAAAAAGTCAACAATAAAAACGGAGAAAATTGATTTTATTGCTGTTTTTTACGGACTTGGTCTATGTAGCTGTGGTCAAAAAAGCGCCTCAATCGTATCAGAAGACGACCATGTGACTTGACAATATCCCTTATTCAATAAAAAGGGACAACATTGGTCTGATAATATGATATGATCTGAAACACACATATGTTATAAATGCATTCAGCTGTGAACTCGTCTACACTTGTTGAGTGTTCTCATTTTGCATCAAGATACGTCTTGATTATTGTGCATCAGTGAAGACATCCATCCACTAAAACGTTTGTAAGTGTTTGATTTGAAATTATAAAGGGAACCTCCAGCAGTTTAGTATTGGACTTCCATAAAGTTGAATACTGCTGGTCGGAACTACTGATGACATCCGTTCTCTGGTCAAGTTGGAGCTTCCCAAATCTTGAATTTGTGCGATTTTCAACAATTATGAATGCTGAATGCCCCTGTTTTCAATGCACAGGCTTTCAGCAGCAGAGTACATACAGACTAACGCTCCCCCCTGTGATGGGGCACCCCTAAGGGGTGCAATAACATGAATATTATATTGCATTAATAATATTAAGGCAATTTTTTGTCTCAAAAACAGCTTAACCATCCTTCTTCATTTTCGCCAGTGTACTGAGCTCCTCGCCCTCACGCCTCCAAAGTGTCCGCAGTCATTCTGCGGCAACTCATAGGGTGAGCTGTACCGAATATGGCATCGCTCCAACGATATCCAGGAATTCACATTCTAGACACCAACGCTGACTATCCCTGTAACAATCTGACCACAATTAAGTAGACTGACTGTGACTATACATGGTCCAGACGTATACTTTGTTTAAACCAAGTCTTGTTAGTTCCAAAAAGGCCCCCAAAACACTGGCTCCTACATTTCCCATATTGCATTTAAATAGCCCTTTTCATTAGACTACAACTGTCAGACAAAGCAAGAATTCAAAAGCCCCCGGCCCCTTATTTCACAGACTTAAGAAAGCTCTCAAAGTCCCAGAACACAAACAAGCTGAGCATCACGCCTCGTGATGAGTAAACTGATCTTCATGTGTCAAATTGGTGGAATGCCCCTTTTAAAAAAACTGTCTGCAGGAAAATAAAGGAAACTTTTCAAATTGTTAGTCACACATTCAGTCGCCTATAAAGGAAAATACAAAAAGAAAATACCCTCTCTGCTGTAACAAAGACTCCTCCTGTGTCAGGCTGTTAGTTGGACCTTGAGCAGCATATTTTCAGATCCTCCCTTAGCGAGAGACATTAGATCTGGCACTGCTGTCCAACGACCAATGGACTCACAGCCAGTGTAAAAAGCAGCCAGCCAGCCAGGCAGGCAGGCAGTCCCCTGAGCTGGGGAGAACATTCCCGTTAAGATCTGAGCAGATGAATCCCATCTTCACACATAAAGAGAACAGAGACACATTCTTCAGCAGAAACATTCAAATCAGACAAAACTTCTGCAGCCAAGTTTACTCCTGTGAAAAACTCCTCAATGATATGGAAAAAGTCCGGTTTTCATTTGAACTTTTCATTTCAAAATGTACAATGAAAGTATAAAAGTAAAGTAATAGTTTGATATGTTGGTGGTTAGTGGATGCTGTTTAGCTGGTTTCATGACAGTCCATCCAATAGTTGTTTTTTCTAAGTCCCGTCAGTCATATGAGGTAATTGTTCTCAAAAACCTCAAACCAAAAGTGACACGTTCACACATCATGCACACATGCAGGAGATACTGGCTGTCAAACCCTGAGTCCTGACCCTGCAGTGACCCTAAGAGAATGACCTGGCCCCTGGGGAAGGAGCAGCAGCCCTCAGCTCCCCCCTGCACCCCCCTGTCATCACACTCCAGGCTAACCATGCATTCACACCAAAAGTGATGGAGGCGATGAAAGCGACAAGCTGCCATTCAAAATCAATGTAAATGACACGATGACACGTGATGTCGCTTCGGGCGACGCGTTCCGAGCGATAAGAGCGATACAATAAAGCGTCCATCGCCTCAAAGTGTGTGTCGCTTGGAGTTGAAAAATACTAACTTTTCAAGAAAATCACGGGCGTTGAGATTGCGGTAAGCGTCGGCGAAGTTCTCCGTGAAACATCCAGGGGCTCACCGGGCTCACCAAAGCTGACATTGTTGCAGTCCTTGGAGGAAACCAGACTGTTCCTATGATTAATATAATGGATATAACTATGACCTGTGGGAGGCAGCGGCGTGCCTTTAGGCATCTAGTCCACTGGGAAAACTAGAAGCAGAAGAAGAAGAAGAAAGCCGTCAATGAAGAGTGAACCGATCCCGGTCTGATTTACAGAAGACCAGGCAGCACCTGTACAGCTACGGAGGTTAAATCACTGACTGATCTCACTACAACACGACGACACACTTCCTCTGAGAGATCATCTCTGTTCTTTTAAAAGCATTCAGATTCCCATTAGCACTAGCATAACGTCCATTTAGAACAACCGCAGAGTAGGCTGAGCCAGGGGTTAGCTTCAGTTAGTTAGGCGCCTTGGCTGATATCTGCGATAGCCGCAATGAAGCGTTGATCAAAAATGTGACAAATATGAGCTTTTGGTGTGAATGCACGGTAAGGCAGCTCAGAGAAGAGGTGCCTGCCAAAAGAGACAACACTGAAAGAGAGAGAGAGAGAGAGAGAGAGAGAGAGAGAGAGAGAGAGAGAGAGAGAGAGAGAGAGACTGAACTAGTGTTTCCCGCTCTTTTTGAAATCCAGAAAAACAGACTGTTCCATCTAGATTTACTGTACTTAAGTACAGTAAAACGCATGAGATATGATGATTTGTTACAAATTAACACAAGAAAGATAACTTTAGTTTAAATTATGATTGTGTTATGTTTTGGGATCAATGATGCTCTTGTTTTGTTTTTGCCTTTTATGTTTTCTTTACTTGTTCCTGACTGGAATATTTTGAATTAGTGAGTTTTCAGTAGGTTGTACTGCAACACATTTGAGCCAATTTATTTCTGACTTTATTCTTTTTATATAATTAATTAAAATGTATATATATTTATGTGTTTATTTTATACATTTCCCTAATATTTTTCCCATTTATTTCAGTAGAATTTTATTTTTCAGTTCAAAAGTATCCACTGTTGGAAACACATGTTTCCGTTCAATAAATGCATGATGTTCCCAGTGTGGCATTGGTACTGTAATTGAGGTAAAAGATGTGAATACTTCCTCCAACACTGTGACAAAGACATCCGCATGATTTGGATTAAAGCAAATAAACAACTCAACATGAGTTTAAAGATATCGATCGGTGATAAAAGTGCGACTAACACTGCTGCCTTCTTCTCCCTGAAGCCGTCTACTGAGATCTTTTAATGTCTAAAATGACGAAAATAACATTGTTTCCATTTTTAACTCGTCTGGCTCGGGGATTTGTGCAGCAGACAAATGGCAAAACATCTGGACTTTCTAATTTTAGCTTCTGCTCAGACAGATTGATTCGAGGGTACGTGACCCAAGGAAAAGTCAGAGTTATTAGCTGAACGTTAAAGCAGAATCTCTTTCTGCTTGCACATGCTTGAAGTCCACAATTATAAACCAGTAATGTGGCAGAAAGTTTTCTCTCCTGCTACGTCGGAGTTGGATCCGTGAGGGTTTTCTTTCCTGTGTCAGCCTTTCCACTAATATTTCAAAGCTTTAACTACGGGTCAGCTGTGGAACAGACGTCTTCTGCACAATATCGCCTTTCATTCTGTAGTCAGGCAGCTGGATAGAGTTCAGTACTGAAGACAGTCACATGAAAGAGTCAAAGTGTCTCAAAGCAGCATCTCCCTCACAAAACTGACTGTTGACCTTCGCCTGTGGCCTTCCTAACAAACATCTTTTCAGAGCCTCTGGAGCTGTTTAATCTATCACCTCTCCCACGTAGGCTATGTATTTGGTTCGGTTTGTTTGTTTGTTTGTCAGCGGGATAGCAGAAAAACTTATGAAACTTGGTGCAAGGGTGCAGCATGGGTCAAGGAAGTACCCACTAGATTTTGGAGCGGATACACAACTTATTTTTCACTTTCATTAACATTGCCAGACAGGGCATGGCCTTGGCGGAGGTCTGCGTTCTCCAGGTTCCGTTCTAGTCTTTATTCTGTTCGTCCTTGAGGGATTTGATTGGTGATACATCATGGGTGTCATTCAAACAGTGAGGTTGGTAGGATGAACACTGAGGTTTATCAGGGAATCAGGAGTTGGTTAGTAACTGTGTGGCTGGAGGCCTGAGGAGCTGTACCCTAAGCCGTTTTCAGACTACATCAGGCAGCCTGGCATAAACACAAGACATGCGTTTAGGCTGTGGCGGTGGGGGCTGCAGGTGGGTGACGGATTCAACTTTTGGAGAAACGCAACCTGAAGTTAGCTTCAGCACAGTCGCTCAGTCCCTTCGTCTCTTTTCTCTGTGAAATAAAGACGTAAACGTTGAGATTATAACGATCTGATGGAAAACTTGTGCAACATTAGGGAGTTAAAGAACACATCTGGTGATATTTCATATTTTTCCTATTGTTACCAAATCTCACGAAAAGGCTGAAATGCAAGTGTTGCAATGCCTGATATGTCTCATTGCTCTGTGCCATAAAGCTTTATTGTTGACCAAACCTTATCAGAAAGACATGAATGAGCGAGGACGGCATGTTCTTTCATTTCCACAAACACTCACATTGTAGTTCATTTAGATTTGATATACACAGTCCTGCTGCGGTAAACCAGACGTGTTTAAATCTGCAGAAAATAGTCCCTGGCGCACTATTTTACATTCAGTAATGTTTGTTAAAAACTTCAGTGTACAGCTCTTCAAGAATGTTCTAATTGAAGTATATATTTATGACCTGCTCCTAAAGATGTATGTGTGTAATTAAGTTGGGGAAATCGTTTTTGGTCTCTTCTGGGATGTTTTTGTACCGTCTGCACTTGTTCCGTCTTATGATTGTCTTGTCAGTGGTCTGTGAAGCACTTTGAGCTGAACGTACCTGTGTGAAAGGGGCTGTTTCAAATAAAGTTTTATTGACTGATTGACGGTTTTGGCCTTTTCATAGCAGAAAAATAAAGAAATCAAATAATGTCAGCCTCAACCTTTAACATTACGAAGCAGTTCAGTACAGTGAATTTCAGTTTCATTACATAACGTTATTTCATCCTTGAATTTATAGGATTAGTGTTATTTATATAGATATATTACAAATAAGGCAGATTAAACTGGTTTTAATCAATGCCGTCCATCCCTGGTTGGTTTAATTTTCTGAAACAATTGATGGATTTGTTTGTGGAAAAATAATATTAATCAGCAATTTTGATAATCATTTGTCAAGTGAATATCTTTTACTTTAACACGACATTTTTAATTGTGATGGACCCTTTTCACTATACGACAAAAAAAAGTAGATTAAAATAATTTAGAATCACCATATAGAGAGTGAAAACTTAACTGGCAATCAGACTTTTAAGCACCTTTAAAGACACTTTTTGAAATATTTGCACACTTTAACTGCCACCAGCTTTAAGGTTAATGAGTCAAACAACTTGGCATCTCTCGTAAATTTGTGACTTCAATTCTTTATAGAAGGATTCAAATTGAATGTGTTCCTTTAGCAATTTTTTCACACAACCATCCATGTTCCTAAAAGCCTCTGGGGAGCTTTGTGGTCAGAGCTTTAATAGCTACTAATACATCCTTAGTCTGTACTAAACAGCCACAGAAACAGAAGATTATAGAGATCACTTAGCAACAAGTGATGACACTCAGTCCAGACAAAGAGCTAAATCTACGGCGTGCAACGAGGCAGTATGCTCGGAGAGGACGGGCGTTTCTATAAATGCAACTGTCAATTTCAGCGTACAGTATTTACAGTGAGTTTGGCAGCTGCCATGTGTAGCTCCCCTCCTGAACTTCCTGCTGTCAGCACAGTTCTTGGACGCTGACCTGGAATGCAGCCGGGGAAAAAAACACACAAACACACAAGAGACAATGAATGGGATTGCAGCCAGCTGATTCCTGCGTGACCTTGAGTTGTTGTGGGGTCAGCGGTGAAGTCATTCTGGAAATCCCATAACAACCAACTCCCACTTTGATATCAACACAGGAAGAACCAACAATCCTGCTTTCACTCTTCACTTCTCCAATGGATAAAACATCTGTGTGAATAGAGGCAGTTGCTGGTGTGATGCAACAGGCTGTAACTAGACTTGACCAAATATCACATTGGAATTACTGTGTTGTTGTTTTTTAACATACCAGGACCTTTCTGCTCTTCTTGAGCAAGAACCTGGATGCTGCTGAAGGGCAGTATAGAAAGATTTAACCTTTAGGGCCCTGAAACAGTTAGTTGACCAGTTCATCACTTAATAAAAGGAGAAAAGATGGTAAACCTGCTGGATAAAGCCTCTTAAATTTGAGGACAATTACTTTTTTATGATTTTCACTTTTTTAAATGAACAACTTTGGCTTCACTTTTTCGAAGTATGATATTAGAAAAGCTGTATGGAAACAGCAAAATTTGATAAAACCTCCTCAATTGCAAAAAAAACATTTTTACACCTGCTTGAGATGTTTTCGCCGAAAAAGAGATGCTAAATGGGATATGGAAATGCTTTTGCTGAAGTCCTGGTGTTTATGCTCCAATATTCCCTTAACATATCTTTGGTCAGCATGAAACATGGCTAATATGAGTTGATGTGAAAGGACAATTAAGCAAATTTCTGAAGATCTCTCGTAGATGATTAGCTGAAAGGTGACTTGTTTTGTTTCCGGTTGGCAACCTCTACTTCTTCTACTCTGTTTACTGGCAGATTTACAGTCTTTTGCAGCCCATAGAGGAAAATTCTGATAAAACCACCCTGTAGCCTAGTTTATTGGCTTCAAATCAGTTGATTTTTGCAACATCACAATTTGCTGCACAAATATATGGAAACACATGTGGTGCTAAATAAAAAGTCAGGCAATCAGGAAGAAGTCTGTAGGATTCGTCCACGGGAGGACATGAATGTCAAACTATGCATCCAAAAGTTTTTGAGTTGCTTTGCTTTGCTGTTAATGAAGATAATGAAAACAATACCAATCCAACTAACCTGAACTACCTGTTTAGGTCTTTCAATGAACTCTTCAGATGAAGTTCCAGATGATTTCTTGTTCTGGACTGAGAGGACTTCAGCTTAGCATCACTGCACCATTGTGAAAAATTTGGCGCACAGCAGGGAGATGGTGTTCAATATCAGCTGCAAGTGGGCTTTTAACAAACCAGCTGGGTGTATCTG
Source organism: Echiichthys vipera (assembly GCF_963691815.1). Classification (NCBI taxonomy): domain Eukaryota; kingdom Metazoa; phylum Chordata; class Actinopteri; order Perciformes; family Trachinidae; genus Echiichthys; species Echiichthys vipera. The sequence goes on from NC_139834.1 coordinate 7,161,086, forward strand.
CCATGCATAATGTCATGCCAACTCCATCCATCCCCCATCATCTATGGCTGTGGTGGTGGTGGTGGTGGTGGTGGTGGTGGGCTGTCGCACAATTAGGCCACTACAGCCCATGGGGAAATGTCACTTCAGACAGGGGGCCAACAAAGACGGTCATGTAGAGGAAATGTGACACAGATTAACCCTTTCAGCACAACAATAATAGCCTTTACACCACCCCTCCGTGAAGAATTGAGTGTGGTCTGCGAGAGCTTCCTGTGCACCATCACAAGGAGAAACAGACTGGTGTGGACAGCCTCAAATCGTGTGTTTATTATTACATAGGATGCAAGAGGATGCGTTGGACGTCACAACAGTATTGTTTGGGCTGGGTGGGGGAGAGGGACGCTGCTGATCGGCCGGGGTAAACGGGAGAAAGGTCAGGATATGAGAGGTCTCGGCTGGCGGCGCAGGTTTATATTAACTCAGGGTGGTCCGAGATGACGGCAACGCACAAAAATGTCAATGAAGATATTCGGGGACGTAAGAGAGAACACAAACACACACACAGAGGATCCTAGAAGAGGCCCGGGCTGTGAGAACCGGCCTGGACAATGTTCCATTGAAGGGAGGAAGACAATAAAGCCTACAGACGTGAAGCTCCTCGTGGCCTTTTTCCGGGCAGCACAACAGGCTGTCTGGGGGAAAAAAACCCGGCAAACAGAATAGAAAAAACAGAACAGTTAAACCAATCCTACAGTTTAACACCCTGACATTTTGGTGAAATAGCTGAATTCCCTCCTGTGAAAATCCCTACACAGGCGTGATGTGGTGGGGCCGAGCTGGGAGTCTTCCCGGCATTTTTGTGGGCTAAACATGCAGCTTGGCTCGCACTAGAAAGGCATACCAGACGCGTGAAGCACTCAGCTCTTTCCTGTCTGAGAGCTTGAGAGATGGTTCCTCGCAGAAACAACAGCTCAGGCGGCTTCCACATGAATTACGCTGATATCCCTTTCACTCTGAACAGGCTCGAAACATGAAAACCTACCAGTTCTGTTTTACATTAGATCCAAAAAAAAAATTAGGGACGCAACCCAAACAGACGATTCATGATGTCGAGTCGCGTGTGGAGCTGCTGGTGCATGTTCATGCATCATGTGAACATTGCGGTGTCAGTTCAGCTGACTGAAAGAGAGATGTCACTTCCTTCTGAGTTTCCCCCAGGTGTTTCCTCTGGTCTGAAGTCAGCAGAACGCCCCTGACGTCACTCTACGGCTCTCTTCCACTGACCCGCGACCCTTTTCCCATCAGTCCAGGGACCTGAATGTTGATGTGACTCCTGTGTCAACCAGCAGGGAGCTAACCCGACCTCAACACTATCCGCAAGGAAGCACAACAGTTCAGGGAGGATACTGGGAAAACAGGAATCCAAAAGTTTTTGGTTGCTTAACCCGAGATGGGAGCTTTAAATGTGGAAAAGAAGACAGAAACAGTCATGCTTGTTTGCACTTGATGTGCAAAACACAATGGCAGCGCGCGGACAAATGAAGCATGGAATAGCTGCTTTCCCTCTATTCACAATGCTGAAACATGGCCCTGAAAATGACTCTCTGGAGAATTACAGACCGCCAGACTGGAGAGTGAGAAAAAGAAAAGAGCAGGATTCGACAAAATTTGTGAGAAAAAATGAAGTGGAGTCACGGCTCATTGGTCCGTTCGCCCCGAAACCGCACTCTCCACGGAGAACCACGACAAACAAACATCAACAACAATGAGAAAATACAGAGGAATGAGAAATTGAGGCTAATCGTTATGTTTAGTAAATGGAAGAGCAAAGAATATGATCCACATCTGGGCTGCAAGTAACCATTATCTTCATGGTCAATTAGAATCAGTGGGTTAACAGTTCTGTCTCAAAGGAAATTGCGCCCAAGGTGACTTTTATCAAATGTTTTGTTTTGTTTCAACCAACAGTCCAAAACCAAAAGAGATTGCTTGAAAGGTTACTTGAGCAATTAATCAATTGGCAGAACATTTGGCGTCTGATATTCTGTAGAGTGACTAAGTGATTATTCGATTAATCGTTTCAGCTCCATTTCAAATTCTCGCTTAGGGATTCCAAAAAAAAAGTCAAGGAAATCTGCATTAAACTCAGAGAAAAGTAGCACTCACAAGTTAAAGTCCCGCGATCCAGGACTCTTACAAGGATGGCGGTATATCCAATGTCAGTAAATAATAGGAAAAGCATAGGAAATGTGCATTACAGATCTGGCCTGATATGAAAAAAACATCTGTACACTCTCCTTTGTACTAAATGTATCATTCTAAATTACTAAAACTAAATTCTCCCCTGAACTGAGAAGAGCTAATGTAGCGTGATTATCTCGTGGTGCAGATTGACCCAAATGTAAAGAAATATAGGCTTAAAAAACAGAGCTCAATGTGTGGCTCACTGTCTCCATGGCAACACTATAGCTCCTGCTTGCATCTCCCAAAGCATGATGGGAACTTTAACATGATTAGAGCTGAGTCTATAGGGCTATAGTTAATGACATGTTTTTTCACTCATACAGCATTTTTTAAATTGGCGTGATAAAGAAATATCTGAGTGAATAATCTTCTTGTGTGAAGCGGTGGGCCATTTTATTCACGCTGGAAGTTGTTTCAGGGATTCCTGTTGTGACTCAGGGCCGAGTGTCTGACAGCGAGAGTCCGCACACATCGTCACCTCATGGATTTGCCCTTTTACGCCGAACCTGCTTTTAATCTCTGAGCGGACTGACGCATTTCCTGGCCTGTCCCTAGACCCGGTTGCCCAGGCGTGACCAGAAGTCTGCCTCCGCACACAAGAGGAAGGCAGGGAGGACGGAAAAGGGGAAGAGAAGGGACGAGAGAGAGTATAGAGGCAGGGAGGGGAGAGAGCGATGGAACAAATCAAAAACAGATGCTTGTACACGTGTGATTCAGCATTTCAAAACGGAGCAGGAACACAGGAGTGCTCGTGGAGCCCAATGATTCCTCCCTTTATCTCCCTCAGTATTTGTGTTGGAAATACAGACACTTTTATATTCCCCAGGTGACGACAAACACGCAGCTGCATCGCTGAAATCCCCACTTTTTATCCTACTTCCCTACCCATGGGGTGATAAACATGTAGCGCGGGCTGATGTTGATACACCTGGAGGCTGCTTAGCCAGTTTCCCCCCCTCGAGATCAAGGCTTTCCAAACAACCGGGTCATCGGGGGGGACGTTTCAGAGACAGTGAAATCTGTTAGTCATAACTCTCCCCTTTTTTTCTGTTGATTGTGTTATCTTATTTATCAAAAGTGCAGTGGTAAGACAGAGTACAGATCACCGAGTCTGCTGACGAATGACGCACACAGCTGTGACCAAAGAGCCCAGCCCAGCCGCTGTCTCACTGAGAGGACACTTCACCTCACATGCTGCCTTTAACCGGAGGGCAAATCTCCGTCTTACAAACACAGCTGAGAGACGAACCACGAGTTGCAGCGCCGTTTATGTGCCGAGGAAATTGGGTATTTTCCAATTAGTGTTCTATCTTGAATGAAAAACAAGGTCAGTGAAATACAGTCCAGGCTAAACACGCTGCACACCCCTGATGAGAAAACCTGATAGAGATTGAATTTTAAAAGCCTGAAAGTCTGTGTAATGTTTCTAGGTCATGCACTTGTGAATGCGTTTTATACCATCCAGGCTTTTTTTGGGGGGGGGGGGGGGGGGGTATGTGCACTTATTTGCTTTCTGGCAAAAAAATAGATGAGAAGATTGATACTGCTCTTGTTTCTGTGTGTTAAATGATTGGGCAGCCTGTGTTGATTGCACCACAAACAGCCAATTTCTTAAAGATGCGATGTTGTACAGACTGTTTGTGTTGAGCTCAGCCTCTGAGAGAAGTCAAAACTCCACAGGTTCTCTCTGTTAATTTCTCGAGCAGATTCATAAAACTTGAATCTTTGCAGCTTACAGTTGAGCTTAGCATGAAGACTGGAAACCGAGTGAGACAGCGAGCTTGGCTCCATCCAAAGGCAACAAAAATCCAAGAAAAAGAAAATATCCATACACTTTAGTATAGACCCAATCACGATGTTGGTTTACATTCATTTACAGGTTCCGCGCTGAACAAACGTGGGTCGAGGAACAACTGGATAAACTCTCATCTCATTCATCTAAAACGCATGTTTGATGCTTTCACATCTCATTAATAATAACACTTTCCCCATGTTTAATTGTTGAGCTTTAGAGGTGGTGGTAGGTAGATTTTGGATACAGCCTGGCTGGCTGTTTCCCTCTGTTTCCACTCTTTGTGCTAAGCTAAGCTAACCAGCTGTAGCTTCATTTTTAACTGACTGACGTAAGCATGGATCAATGCTCTCATCCAAATCTTCACCAGAGAGCTAATGAGCGTATTTCCCCCAAAACGTCAAACTAATCGTGATCTGAGAGGAAAAGAACAACTGCACTGCTGTCCTGCTGTATTACGCAAGCCTTTCACTGCATTACATCTGACAGCTCCACTTTACAGTATGGATAATCCACCAGGAACATTACTCAGACTATTTATATTAACTCAGAATTACAGCCCATTTCACATAACTGCCAGCCCTCCGTGAAGTCACGTTGCAGCTGAGGCTTAACTCCCTCTGATCGGGGTCAGAAAGGGTTAAAGTTGCACACATGATACTACACTAAATATAAGATACAACCTGTTGTTAGCTATGCTCTGATACACACGGCCAACATTTCTCCCATGTTTCTGTCTTTACAAAAACACATGATCAGGACTGTCTCCGGGGCAAACTGGGAGCTCTTCATCTCACATATGAAAGGGGAAAGTGGATTTTCTCCTCCAAATGGTACGAGATATCGAATATCTACCACCAAACTCAATTCAAATCAGATGTTCGGTCTCTATTACCATAATCCAATCTGCTAGGGAAAACAAATGCCCAGTTGTGAGCGATTTTGTTCACCCACACTATGAAGTAAGACCAAAAGGCTCGGATTATCAGCGTTAAAAATCAGCTCGGCGTGTTCCAGTGTGTGTGTGATACTGCACTCGCTGGCCCGGCTCTTGTTTTCTAACTCCCCTGCCTCGCATTAGTCATCGCTGGTCTCATTCTCCATGGTTTGTGTGATAGGAATACTAATGCCAATTTACTACAACTCATCAGTCATTTAGGGCTAGCAATGTTGCCATAGTGCTGATTCAATGTCTGCGGCAGAGCATGGCCAACCTGTGGCAACACCAGATGGCAGATTTGAAAGAGAGACGACAGGAATTAGATTTCATCGCACTTAATAAACTGTTCACACTCTCGCCGGTTGCAACGCTGATTGATCGAGGTCTTTGTCACCCCTCAGGATGTCCGACAGAAGCGAGATTAGCAGCGTTCAGCATGCGGCACCCTGCTTTTCTTTGGCTCTTTGTGCAAGCAGTGTGTGAAACGTCTTGCTATTCATTAAAAAGAAATGAGAGGACAGCCAGGGCTCATGTGGTGATCCCCCCCTTCCTTTGATACAAAAGACTCAGGGATGACATCATCTCTGCATCCCAAAAGCATTTCACCAGGGATTCATCTGCATTACACAAATCATCAATTAACTTCCTGTATAAAGAACATATAATACCTTACACAGCGCTTTATAAAATCATTCAAATGTCCGACTTTGAAAAGGGAAGCAGCAACGACTACAAACTTGCACATAATGAAGTGACACTTAATTTGACATAAAAAATGTCCAACTATTGAACTCGACAAAAGTATCCATGGCATGTGAATTATCTTCTGCTAACAATCCAACAATGCAATGCCACTATTTATAGATGCAGAAACAACAGTTGTGTAACTCTACACCTGGCAGAGATGATGCAAAGTGTCTGAAATTCCAGTTTGTGACCAACTATACAGTAAACTAATTAGTGTCTGTTTATTTATCGATCATATATTATTAATGAGTTCACAAGGGAGGCATTTTGTTTCACAACCATAGTTTTGTTGGTAAATTGTTGGCCTTTACCAGGGAGTGGATGATTAAGCAGCAATATAATATACCGGAAAGCCCCTCCTCCATCGGATTAGAGGGGAGGGCGCGGAGCGACAACCTCCGGGTCTGAAAAATGAAGCAAACAAGAAAGTGCCAAAAACTGCAGTTCATTGAGTGGCCACTTGACGCTGGTTCCAAAAGAGAGTCAGTCCCCATAGACGCCCACGTTAAAACCATGTTTACAGCCGAAATATACATGTTTACAGCCTGGTACAAAAACTCAACCTTTTTGCCCATTTTTAGATAATCCAGGAGTAGGCAGCATCAGACACTGCCAAGATGGCGACTGCGACAGCCACATACACCGGTAGCCACACACTTTGAGCTTAATATTGGCTCTTCAGAAATCTATGGATGACACAAGAAGACTACGTCCATGTTTTATACAGTCTTTGTCTAACATTTACACTCACTTCGAGCCGTGATTGGCCAGGGTTTGAAGTTGAGAAACTGGCAACTGGGTGTACTGTATATCCCTTCAGACGCTCTCATATTCTTTGTGCAGCTGCCCTTCAGTGCATGCTTTGGAGCCTGGTGAGCTCAGAGGTTCCAACTGGCAAAAGCCCTTCATCTGGTCTCGTTTTAAAAAGATGAAAGCCTTTTCCAGCTAATGGCGCTGCGCCTTCTCAGCAGGAGGGCAACAACGCTGTGATTAAGAAATCATATTGCTCTGTGTATCATTAGATCTGTTTGCGGTCCTTCACATTGAGTCGTGATGACACCCAATTCAACGTTAATCCTTTCAGGTACAACACCTTGCCATCCAAAGGGATTGAGCAGGCGAATGTGGGCCAATCCCTGATTAAAAGACACGCGGCCACCAAACTGCACACTGCTGCTTTAATCCCTGTCACTTTCATTACCTGGAGTTGTTAGCTCCAGGGCACAGAGCTCACTGACGTCCTTAACAAGATGGGGGAAATGCCCGCGGGCCAGCGCCGCTGAGCTATTCTCGCTCATTAAATCAAGAATGCGGATGAAAATTAAAATAGCAGAATAAACTCACATGTGTGGGGGAGAAGGGTAGTAATGCATATAATGTGGAAATCACAAGCAGAGGTTGTTAAATTGAAGCCAAACAGGACACAGGATTTATGGGTAAGAACTTGAATATGCAACAGAACACTTGACTATAAACAATATCAGCTGCGCGAGGAGATGGATGTGACGGAGACCAGATGGATATTCGCAAAGTGGGTTTTTTCCAATCACAATAATGATTGGCCAAAGTCACAGTCTTGTTGGGAGGAGCACTCTCGGCTGAACAGAAGGGCCACTGACACAGATTCAAGATGGAAGGAGGTCAGTCTGAAGTAGAGCAGAATCAACAAGAGAAATCCCTTCCAGCTCCATGCAGCTGGAGATGCTGATCTTCCAGAAACGTCCTCTCCAACCTCACAGAAGTCACACTCATGAACCCAGATGAACTTGATGCTTGGAACCCTACACGAGCATTAAAAAAGGGGCTCATTTTAGATGTTCTTGGTACCATTATGATTTTAACATGCATAGTAGGTTTTTTTTATACACGTGCAGAAAGGAACTCCAATATAAAAAAACAGGTTCCTCTTCTCAGTAAACCTGTATTAAATATGAAGTCATGAAGCTAATGTAATCCCGCTATAAATTCCTTCCCTGCAGAGAGGGAAACAGATGGGTGTACATCTTGAAACATATAAAAAATAATAATCCAGAGGCAGAATGAGTCAGGTACTTTCCAGTTCACTCAACGATGCACAGTATGTAAAAAGAAGCTCGACACTACTCTAAAGCAGTTTTATGAAGATAAAATGAGGGGAAAATGCAATCACAGAGCTTTTGCTACTGACTTAGGGTCGAACCAGCAACATAAAAATATCGTAGTATAGTAACTTTATAAAATCCTGTTGTTAAAATTATGGATTTCTTTTTTTAAGATTTTTTTTGCAGTTTTCAAGCCTTTATAAGGGCGCGCTCACACTATCCTCCCGGACCGAGACCCGGACTTTAGGGTACTTGTCCCCCCTCCCTCTCCCCCCGCGCCCCAGCCCCGTTTGTACTCACACTACCAGGGCCTCGGCCAATGCTTCTTGCTGTCCATACGCCTTCAAGCCGTAACACGTCACACGCATTGATCGCGTGTGTGTGGCTTTGTTTACAAATCTTTCCACAGACCTCAGAGTTTTTGTACGTCTTGTCGACTGTTTTTGAATATTTTCATCCGACCAAATCTGCAGTAAACACTCCACCTCCGCACCACACCAACGTGAACCTTTCACCGCCATTGTTGTTGTTGTTAAATGTCCGCGCATGGTCCGTCCTTCTATTTACATGTCCGAACAGGCGGACATAACGCTACTGCCGTAGGGCTCGTGCTTGTGCGCGTACACGTGCGCACGCTCGTGCTCGTACATGTGCAAACGGCTCCGCTAAAGCCCACCTATTTCAAGCGGGCCGTGGAGGGCCAGCTGGCCCCAGTTGAGCGCGGAGCGGGTGCGCTCACACTACTTAAAGGTACTAGACTTTAGCTGAAAAACCGGTTTTGGCCGCGGCCAAAAGGATAGTGTGATCACGCCCTTAGATAGGACAGACAGTAATTGGGGTGAGAGAGAGAGGGGGGAGACATGCAGAAAAGGGCGGCAGGTGGGAGTCGAACCCGCGGCTGCTGCCTCGAGGACCTTCAGCCTCTTTACATGGGGGGACTGCTTATCTGCAGCTATTCTGACAATCAATTAATTGCTCAAGTTATATTTTTCAAGCAAAAATGTCAAAGGTTATCTGGTTCAAGCTGCATTTGTTTGTCTTAAATGATGTAAACTTTTTTTTTTTTTAATGGTTGAAGAAGTATTCTTTGGGATACTTTAGGATACTGTAACATGTAATGGGCCAAACAAAATAAACTGTAAAATAAAATAACTGCTGTTTCATTGATGACGAGAATAATCCAGTTGCAGCCCTTGTGTGTTATCATATGAACGTTCCATGGATTCATCATTAATGTCTAACTGTTTTTAGGGCTGCAGCTTTCTATTCATTTCATAATTGATTTATCGTTTTGTCATTATAATGTCATTAGTCCTAAACCTGAAGAACTCCCGTTCACAATTATTTGAAAAGCAGAAAATGTTCAAAATTTAAAAGCTGGAATTAGGTAACGTTTGGCTATTTTGCTTGAAAAAAAAAAATTATTTGTTAATTATCAAAAAAAAAAAGATGATTACTAATTAATTACTAACAACTACTGAACCAATTATTTCCGTCATACAAATTTAAATTTGAAAAAAAAGTTTTACACCTGTGAAGAGTTTTTTTCATTTTCTACAACCCTTATCTACCATAAACAGATTCTGCACAGGAATGTAGAATATTTAGGCAACGGGACAAGATTTGGGAATCGGAAGTGGTCTGGTTTCAGTTTGTAGGCTGAATAGTATTTACCAATCTCATCTGAGCAGGCTTTGGTTGCATGCAGGTAAACAGTCCATGTGAAGAGTAAAAGACTGGCTGTCATAGAATCACAGAACCAAATGGCTATGATCTAGCAATGGTTTAGCTTTTCATTAGCTTTCTGTAATTATTATTATATTCTCACATGTCAAGTTGCTAATCGCAGTGTACACAATGACACTCAGAACAGGAAGTCTTGGTCCAGATATCCGCTGGCCACACAGGAAAGCCTGAACTATTAGCCGTTGCCCCCAGAGGCAATTCGATTGGTTCTAACTTTTGACTCTGCATGCATGTCTTCAAGTAACCTGACTCTCGCCAGATGACTGTCGTTCCGCCTTGTTTCCGTCTTGACTCCGCCTAACTCCACTCAAGCATCTGGATTGGAAAGGGATTTCACGGTCCGCAAAAAATGGTCAGGCCAATCAGGACTGTCGGCAGGGATTTTATAGATGTGACGTAGCAGCGAAACGACTGTGGCGGCTCGCATCGAGGAAGCAGGCGTCAGCATGGATGCTGCTGTTTCATCTGTGTCGTCCAATCTAGAGAATCTTTCTTCTTTAAAAAAACACCAGAGAACGGCTCTGAAGGATTTTGTTGGTGGAAACCATGTTTGGCGTTTCCCTGCGTCAGTCATCAGCGTCACAGTTTGGTTTCGATGTGAGTGGTTGAAGTAGCACGTCAATAAAGATGACGGACAAGTGGTTTATCCAATCATATGCAGGGATTTTTGATAAGGCCCAGCCTTTCCTACGGAGCGATCCCAGATGGATGAGGGAAGCAAGGAGGAACCAAATTCATCCGGCCAGAGTCAGGTTATGTCTTCAGTCCATGCGGTATCTATTGACTGCACAAATTCATTTCTCATTTTCTTGCTCTGAATTCCTTCATCTCCTGGAATTTTACATACACATTCCCCCCTCACCCTGTCATTTGATTTTGTGTCACAAATCCATCCATCCAGTCACTCTCTCACAGACGCTGAAGAAACACAAGCAGGGAACTCCACAGGTCACTGGCCTTGGATTCCCAGCCTGTCGGGGCTCTCTGCTCTGTAACTCAATGACAAACCCTCCATCAGCATGAAGGCGGCCTCGCCTCCCTTCTCCACCCCACAGCTGTTCACATGGAAAGGGAGGAAGGATCATCTGGGCCGTCTGCCCCGGGCCATTCACACACACACACACACACAGAAAAGAGTGTGTCTCTCAGCGGAAGCAAGAATCTCTCTGGACAATATAGTTCTGTTCTGTTCGGACACATGAACAGCAATAAAAATCCCACCCAACAGCAAAAAAGGGGCGTGATTGTAATATCCTCTCAAACTCAGCAGAAATATTTCATGTTATTCATAGTGGTGCAGGAGCCGTAATCACAAAACATACTAAGGCTAAAAGCAGCTACTGAGTGCCCACATATATATAAATATAAAAGTGTGTATAAAAGTTTTTAGCACTAAAATTAATATCATTATTAAGTCTGAGAGACAATCACAGTCTGGATAACTCCTATAGTATTTTGCTTCAGGTAATATGCCTCGGTTTATCTGTGCATACTCTCATCTGGATATTCAGAAAATAAACAATACCAAAAATAAGTATCGGATTAGATACTAACTTGCAAAAGTTTCGATACTTTTGTGGTCAACAGTGCCACCTCCTCCAGTTGCCGCGTAACGTCACCCAGCAACGCTGCAGACAAAACCAGACAGCAGCTACAGCTTGTGTCTCTGAGAACATGAACGCTGGTTTGTCACGTTAACAACACTGAGCTGACTGAACACAGGTAGCGCTGCTGCTGCTGCTGGAGGACCTTCGCACGGGTATTAGTAGGAAATAAACAAAGCAAAAGTGCCGTTTGGAAGTATTTAGCATACAAGGCTAACGGCCAGGGAAAAGCTGACTATGTAAAGCTGGGGGGGTAGCAGCTTGCGTCTATTAATAAACAGTAATGTTAACGGCGAAGCTAAGCAGCTAACGTCATCAGTCCTGCCCGTCTAACGTTAAGACGCGGTAATTTAACAGGATGACACAAAAATATGTTTGAAAAGTCAACCATCATCAAGACAAAAACAGTGGCAGCTGCCATACCAACTCTACTTAATCAGAAACAGTAATATGGAGCCATGTCAGCAGAAACACAGAAGATGAACAGGACTGTAGCTGAATACATTAGCATGGACCAGATCCCTGTTTACACTGCGGAGAAACCTGACTAACAACAACCTATTCACCAGCTGAATCCAAGGTATAATCTCCTTCATTGATTCATTTTATGTCCACAGAAATCCCTGAGCTCTACAACACAATTAAACAAACTGAATTTGAACATATTTGTCATACATTCACCCCGCAGTTATTTTCTTTTTTTGTTTTTGCACTACGTCAGACTACTAATTGATGGTTAGTGATGTTGTTTGTGTGGTTCGAATCTTTATTTTAAAAAATATGTTTTGACTTTTGAAATTCTTGTATTGTGAAACCCTACTCTCATCTCATTCATCTAAAATGCATGCTTGATGCTTCCATATCTCATAAATAACAACACTTTTACAAACCAGCGGTTGTAATGCTAGATTCCTTTTATCGAAGATGCGACTGAGCTAAGCTAGCTGACATTAGCTCGTTAGCTTGGGGAGCTCTCGTCAATAACTTCTTAATTAATTATGCGGTGCGCAGTGGTAAACAAACATACAAGGGGAAAGTAAACACAAGAAGAGAAGGAAAATAAAGGGAAGCTCCAGAAGCTGTTGTACCTGTGCTAATGGTTAGCTCGCTAGCTAGCTCACCACCTATGTCTCTGTGGTTTGACGGCTGCATTTTTTCATTAATGAAACATGGTGTCATCCGCAGCAACAGCTTTGCGGAAAGGTAAAAGGGAAATTGTCATGAAAGTGTCCTGAGATAACTTTTGTTATGATTTGGCACTATAAATAAAATTGAATTGAAAAATTGAATGGAATTGAATTGAAATCTCTCAGCTAGGAAGCTTTAGCGCCGTTTCGGAGGACTCCTGATGGTGGGTTAAGATACAAACGTATAAAAGTAAAGCCAGCTTGTTGAGAAACAAAAACATCACATTGACATCACAAATAAAGGGTTTAAAAGTGCTCACGCTCTTCCGACCAATTAAAAAGTATATCCAACCCATTAACTACAACAGGAGATACTGGTTGCTACGCCTAAATATTATCCTTCAGCAGTATGTGAGTGCGACCTCAAATTAACATGTCAGTGGGGAGAAAACAACTCAAACGTTGCGTGTTGCCACTGTTGTGCCGGAGCAAACACAAACACCACAAGTTCCTGCGGCCGTGTAATCATCACAAACCACCTTCCCAAAAAACAGATGTGGAGCATCACTGGTTTGCCCTCTCACATCTGTGCGAGTCGGAGTATCCATGGAGACTAAACACATGAATACATACAGTTTGTTCAAGAGACGTTGAACAGGGACCGGTTATTCATCATGTTGTTGGGAAGTGCTGAAACAGCAGATTTAAAAAAGAGAACCTAATTGCTACCATTTTGTTCTGCGTCTTGGTCAGAATACTTGGTGATAAATCGCTAAATGCTTCAAGCTTGAGCTGACAAGTAAAGAAGTCCGCGGCCGCGTGAAAGATCATTGTAAAACCACGCACAAACTGATTTCCTGCATGGTTTTAAATACGTGTGGGAAATACGTGGAGTGTCATGCCAATCCTCAGAGTGAAAAGCCTTGATTTCTTTCCTGTACTCTGGGCCTGCTGCCTCCTTCCAGTCATCCACCTCCAGGGTCGTTACATAACACAAGACAGCGTTGCTTTTAGCTCCACAAAGGACACCGTTTGAATGCTCTGTGAAAAAAAACATAGTTACAGGCTTCAGTGGCTGCACGAACACAAGTTTACTTTGTCTCTTTCAGCGTCTCTTCTAGTCATTTAAACATCCTGGGCAGCAGATAAAAGACTCTTAACGTAAACTGGACGAGAAAGTGGAGCGTAAAAGGAGCATCTCTCGAGCCAGTGGGAAAGATCTGTACAGTCGAGGAGGAGGAGGAGGCCTATTATCACAGCCAGTCCGATAAGAGCTCCCTTTATCGAGCCATTCCTGGAGAGAAGGCGTCTCAGAGCTCTAAATAATGAGGTGGTGACTCCAGCATGCAGCGCGTAGCCTCGTCGCTTAGCATAATGAAACAAGGAGGGAGAGGGTTAGTGCCCCTTCACTCAGCACTTCCTGTGATGTGCCTCTCTCCAGCACAGATGGCTGTCATTAAGGTGCTGCGGCCGGGTCTGGAAGTCTTTGATTTATTTGGGCGCAAAGATTTTATCTCCAGGAGCACACAGACATTATGCCTACTCAAATCTTTCAAAGTATTATTTTAGGTACTCCTAAGGCTCCGTTTTATGATACTTCATACTTCTACTCCACTGCATTTCAGAGACAAATGTTGTTCTTTTTACTCATTTCTTTGACAGCTGTAGTAACTTGGAAGATTACAAATTTACATGAACAATGCAAAAAGATTAAAAATGACACCAGATCAGTGACGCCTTTCAATAAACCAATGTGTGGTTGGGCCTACTTGTCACATAATGCCAAGTTCATACTAGGCTTTCACAGTCATCTTGTGTCAAGAGTTTTGGAGTCTCAAAGTCTTGATGAGTCCTCTGCTACAAGATCTCTGACAAGTAGGAATCCCCCGATGTGCTCGCTCTGATGTCTAATATCGCCGCGGATAAGTTTACAGTTGAAAACTCAAAAATGCCTTGTGCGTCAGTCTCAAACACAGAGGATCGTGACAGCGCAGCGGCTTTTAATCCGGCCAGTTGCCTCGCTTCGCTTCGCCGGTGCCCAAGGAAACAGGGTCCGTCTGCCCCCGCACTTACAGTAAAGTTCCTGTAGTTATAGGCGCCCCCTCCCGTGGTTTGCACCATCATTGGCTCTTGGAGACACCAACAGCTTCAGATATTTCGCCTGCTAGATATCTGGAGTGTGTCTGCTAGACACCAGCACTTCGAAAAGTTCACATATCACGCTCGAGCTCCAAGCAGAGCCAGCGAGCCAGCCAGCCCCGGTCTGCCTCCGATCTGGGGCTTCTTTTTGTTGGGGAGGGGAAAGTCAGAGCCAAAGTCGTATACTGAGACGATTAGAGAGTCCAAAACATGAATACAAATTCCATTACAAAAGCACATAAAGTAAAAAAAACTAGTACCTCATAAGCTACAAATACTGCTAACAAACATATGCATCATGCACGGCATCCTTTCTTTGATTTGTGACATTTTGTCAATTTTGAAAGTATAAAGTAACCCAAAAGCACAATAAAATAATGTACAAATCTTTAGGGATAATCACCTAAAATATGTGGAATATGAAAAATGTAATAGAGGTGCCTTCATTATTAATAGTCTACAGTATATTTGCCATTGTAAATAACTGGAAATATGACTACAAGTATGCTCTGCAGACATGAATGAGATACTGTGACACCAACACTTCTCGGCTTGACATATGTAAATAAAGTTATGTTATTATAAACTAAACATGATCAGTCTTCCAGTACTGGTTCAACATCTGTACAGTAGTTATACTTTAATATGGTGGATGCAGGGGTTTTACTCGGTATGAGGTATCTTTACGTTGTTCTATTGCTATAGTTTGACTTAAGTTAAGGATCTTCCACCTCACTGCTCCATGGGTCTGAAAGATCCCTCCCTGAGAGACTCATATGGGAGCAAGGACCAGGTTTAGATGGGGGGTGCAGAAAATTCCTGGCTTATTTATGTAACCTTTGGTGCACATGCGGTCAGGGGCTTTGGTGCAGGCTGTGTGGGGAAACCTTCAGTTTCCTCTGATCCTGTGATTAGAGACACTGTTTGAACTGGAGCTGATACATCGAATCGATGGATCACCGCAAACATTCATTAGTTCCAGCTTCTCAATACTGAGACAGTTGCTGCTTTTCTTTGTCTGATGTAAATTAAAACTGATGGTTTATTTTTTGTCTGACCAAGACCTTTGAAAGACTTTAACATTGGGAAACGATGGGGCTTTTTTGTGACATCTTATAGACTAGACAATGAACTGACTTA
Organism: Echiichthys vipera; assembly: GCF_963691815.1. Classification (NCBI taxonomy): domain Eukaryota; kingdom Metazoa; phylum Chordata; class Actinopteri; order Perciformes; family Trachinidae; genus Echiichthys; species Echiichthys vipera. The sequence continues at coordinate 7,176,628 of NC_139834.1, forward strand.
TCAATAATGGAAGAAAAACCATGAGTTTCAGCCCCAGGTAGGGTTATTGCAATTATTCTGGATTAGGAATATGTCTTGTTTTATTACAACGGTGTCAAGAGCATCTTGACTGTCAAATGGATGCATATAAATATATAAATAAACAGACAACGTGAGGAGCAACAGATAAGACTCTGATCTCCTAACTGAGCCCATGTGACAGCTCATATGGCTGCTTTGCTCATCCTCATGCCTACTGCATGAAATGACTCACAGATCTGACTGGATTTTCCAAACTGTAGCTCTGATCCAGACACCATTTACCGGATCAATGCATTAAAAAAATGCAACATAATATCAGAGACACATGGCATATATGGCACATGCATTCAATGCCTGCTGGGACAAATCATTTGAGTTATCGCGCACAAGATAGCAGAGAAATCGTCACGTTGTTGCGTTCAACAGTTCAAAACGAGCAAATACGGAGTTGCGTGTTGTTCTTACCTGAACCGGGGTGAATCTTTAATGCATTCTTCAAAATCCACCGTCATCTTGGGCTGGAGAGTCGAAGTTTATACGCGGTTAAAAGACGGGGTTCATTTCCCGGGTGTTGGAGTAAAGCCGATCCTCCCGCCGTGTCCTGTGCTCCTGCAGCGGTTCAGACACTCTCTCAGTCCCGCTCTGATGATACGGAGCTGCCTCCGTCAGGACTGGACCCGTGCCGCCTTCACGTGCTCCCGCTGAGCTCGGATTTTTAAGAAGCCATGTGTGACGTATGACTCGTAGCATTAAAACGTGACACATTCAGCGTATTTTTTAGTGGGAAAAGTAACATTTACTGCAGCCTTGTTGAGGTACTTGTGTTTGGTTTTATATGTATTCCTTTTTCTGTCTTTTTCCACTTTTCAATAGGAGCTAAGGCTTGCTGGATCAGTGGCTTCTTTTAAATCACTTCTTAAAACACCCTTTTATTGACTTGATTTTTTATTTTTATATATATATATATTCAAATATGTAAAAAAGAAAAAAGAAGGTGTCAAACAGAACATGAGAAGCATTTTTTTTTTACTTTTATTGACTTGATTTTTTATTTTTTTATTCTATATTTTTTAATTTCAAACATTTAAAAAAGAAAACAGAAGGTGTCAAACAGAACATGAAAAACATTTTTTAATAACTTTTATAGGCTTGATTTTTGTTTTTTTTATTATTTTATATTTTTTAATTTCAAGCATGTAAAAAAGAAAAAAGAAGGTGTCAAACAGTACATGAAAAACATTTTTTATAACTTTTATAGGCTTGATTTTTTGCGATGTGGTCCTTTGTGTTATTTATATTTTATTTACCTGTTTTTTATGTTATGGTCTTTTACTGTCTTTTTTATCTTGTCGTCTGTTAATTTCCTTTTTCTTGTTGACATTTGTTGTTTTTCCAGCTCGTAAAAGTGTCCTACTGTTTATCTCACCTTGTTGATGAGTACATATGTATGGGTTTCTATGTGCTTTTGTCTTTGCTCTGTCAAAGCACTTTGTAAACGTTTCTTTTAAAGGTGCTATATACTGAAAATGAAGTTATTATTATTATTATTATTATTATTACTAAATTTCAGACTAAAATGGTGGCTCACTTTGGTGAAAGCAGCAGTACCACACTAGAAAAACTCTCTTACAAGTAAAAGTCCTGTATTCAGATTTTATATAAAAGTACAAAAGCATTTTAATTTAATTTTTATTATTATATATATGTAAGTATATCATAATAAGAAAAGTACTCATCATGTAGACTGGCACATTGCAGAATAATATGTACTATATTTATTGGATTAAAATTAGTGATGCATCCATGTGTACATCACTTTAATGTTGAAACTTGAAAAAAAGATGGGTCTAATGGCTACACGGTGGTGTAGTGGTTAGCACTGTCGCCTCACAGCAAGAAGGTCACAGGTTCACATCACGACCTCGGCCTTTCTGTGTGGAGTTTGCATGTTCTCCCCGTGTCTGCGTGGGTTTTCTCCGGGTACTCCGGTTTCCTCCCACAGTCCAAAGACATGCACGTGTTAGGTTAATTGATGAGTCTGAAATTGCCCGTAGGTGTGAATGGTTGTCTGTCTCTGTACGTCTCTATGTGCCCTGTGATAGACTGGCATCCTGTCCAGGGTGGACCCCGCCTCACGCCCGATGTCAGCTGGGATCGGCTCCAGCACCCCCGCGACCCCGACCCCGGGATAAGCGGTTGAAGATGAATGAATGAATAATTGTTATTCCTTCATACACTGCTGGGCTGCGTGTTTTATCTTATCTTATCTTAACCCTAATACCTCCTAATTTATTTGTATTAATAAATCTGAAATATTCAAGTAAAGTACAAGTAACTCAAATTTGTACTTAAGTGTTACTATTCTACCGATATAGTTACTTCTCAAATGATGATTTAAAAAACCCATAATGAGCATATCAAATACAACGCATTGTAATTCAGTTATTCATCAAACCACTAACAGTATATAAAAGGGGTCAAACTAGCTCTACAGCTTTTACAAATAACAATACAGTACACCAAAAAGTAACACTGACGGGAAAGGAAAAATAATTCCACCTATTCATTGTGCTAAATAGACCCAGTCAGAGTGTTATGATTATATTATACGTACTATACTACTTACTTATTATCATGTGAGCAGCATTTTAATGATCGAGAATAGGCCAATACAACTACTTACAAATTTGTATCATATTGTATACATTCATAATGTAATCTTTAAAGTACCTGCAGTAGTAACTACAGGTGTCAAATAAATGTATTGGAGTCAAAATTACGATATCTTCCTCAGAATATGAAGCAGTTTAAAGTTACATAAAACATATGTTTTTGAGTTAACTACAAATATCTTAAGTAGAGTAAGTGAGTAAATGTCACTTCCCATGACTAGAGAATTTCATCATTTAACAGTTGCACAGTGTCATTTTGCACACAACTCGTAATAACTAACATTTCCGACGGCACGTGAAAGCAACGCGTGCTCAGCCCTCTGCATGAGAATGAGTGAAGCGCTGACGTCACGTTCCATCTCGTTTGAATGAATACAACATGTGCAGTAATCTCCAGGAAGCAGCAGGAAGCACACACATGACAGATCCTGACATTCAGTCATTTTGCACCATTTTCTACAGAAATGACAAAAAGAAAACATTTGGTTTGCTGTGCTGGTGATCACATTTCCAACGATTCTTCACTGGGCCTCAGATTCTTTAGCTCCGTATTCATCCCAGAATGTATTATTACACTCTCTGGTGTGTTACCTCGAGCAATGAATAAATAAGCAAACAGCCACGATGGCTTCAGTCAGATTCACACCTCTCATCTTATTCACATTAGATCCACATGTTTTTACTGCTGTGAAATCTATCTCATGTAAAAACCTGACTCAGTGAGACTAATTGTTTCATTCCAAAACGCTTTATTTAACACATCCCAGGGTTGCTATATCTATCTACTTTTCCACGCCGTTGTTAAATGAGGGTACCCTAAGTGCATCCATTTCCCCAGCAAGTCTATTATTAATTCACAGGAAATGGGAAAGCTTGGAGAACGAGCGCTGGCCTGGGATTTCTGTGCAGGTTTTCATAGAGCGCCATTGTTCCTTTAGATCTGGGCGTTTAAAAAAAAAGGCTGTGTCTCAGGCCATGAATGGAGATGATCTCATCCACTGTGAGCAGACGTGTCTGTGACTAAAATACCGCTATCAGTTACTGGAAGAACTGAATCTCAAATGAACCATATAGATTTTATTAGCGGTTTGTTGTGTTGAAATATATATATTTTTTAGCCATTTACGGGATAGTGATGTTGCTTAGTCAGTCAACCACTTTGGTCCAAAACAAAATATCTCAATATTGGATGGATTGCCATTAAACGTCAAAAGACATTCATGGTTCCCAGAGGATGTATCGTACTGACCTGGTGATCCCCTTCACGGGGTTGACGTTTGGAGTTCTCCTGAGAAACGTCTCCACAGCTATTAAGTGGAATGCCATGAAATTTGTTACAGACATTCCTGTCCCTCTCCGGATGAAGTGTAATAACTTTGGTGCTGCTCTGACATCTCATCGAGCACCATCAGCAAGTCATACTTTCGTTTTCTTTTTCTTTTTTTATGACTCAATACCTGCAAAACGATGATAAATTACATGAATTTCCTTCACTACTTTGGGGACGAGTGTATCTATCTTCTGTGTTCAGCTTAACACAAGCTTTGGGCGGCACTGTCGCCTCAGAACAAGAGGGTTCCTGGTTCGAGGCCTGGCTGGGGCCCTCCTGTGTGGAGTTTGCATGTTCTCACCGTGTCTGTGTGGCTTTTCTCCGGCTTCCTCCCACAGTTCAAATATGTGTACTTGTTAGGTTCATTGATGACTCTAAATTGCCCGTAGGTGTGGATGGTTGTCCGTCTCTGTTTGTCTCTATGGGCCCTGCGATAGGCGTCCTGTCCAGGGTGTACCCCGCCTCACGCCCTATGTCAGCTGGGATCTGCTCTAGCCCCCCGCGACCCCGAAAGGGACAAGCGGTTGAAGATGAATAGATGGATGGAACAGGAGCTTTCAAAGTGTTTATGCTCTACAAAGTCAAATGCTCACAGTGTTTTCCTGGGTCAGTATAGTGAACTCACTCACCCCACAGCTTATAGCCTACTGATGTTAAACTCCATGAGACCTACGCCCTCAAATTTGCCGACAAGACCTTGTCTTGACTTTAGACATTGATATCTCAACAGTGGCTGAACAGATTTTTACCATTTGAACTGCATTTGAAACACCCATCTCCCTGTGTTCTTTTTCAATATAAACTTTGAAGATAGCCTTACCAATCTGTTACAGTGAGGACCCTGGGAACATGGGGGCGACCCGACTAATACAGCAATACCTCAGTCTTTTGACTACCCCCACCATCCCCCTTCTCTCCCCCTCTGCCTCATCCCCAGCTTCTTTTACTAATCTGAGATCAAAGCGCCGCTGCTTCTTTACCAATGTGTCGAGTCAGCAGTCGGCTGATCTGAAAGTGCACACTACTGGAGAAACTTCAGAGAAAACTTGGTAGCATGCATATCTATATGGTTCTGGATTTTATTACTGCAGCAGCACATGATCACAGACATTTATGTTCCCCTTTAGCATGAATTGTAATAACTTCGCTGATCCCTTAACTTTTCATCTTTTTCCAAAGTTTGGGCAAAGTTTTTATACATCCAATACTTTGGTTTGTTGTTTAATATTAATGACGTTCCCATCCGCCATCCATCCCTCAGCTGTACTTTCTATTTGTGCTAATTAGCAGTATTAGCATGCTAACACACTAAACTAAGATGGTGAACATGGTACACATTACACCTGCTAAACATCAAAATGTTATTATTGTCATTTTGAGCAAATTAGCATGCTGATATTAGCATTTAGCTCCAAACACACATGTGCCTTAATAGGCACTCAGATAGAGAACAGCCTCGTGTTACAGATTTTGTTGCTTTCAGACAGGCCAGGCTAGATGTTTTTCTTTATGCTAAGCTAAGCTAAGCTAGTCTGCTGCTGACTGTTCATTATGTATTCAACAGACAGATGTGATAGTATGGTATCAATTTACTCGCATAAGTGCATAAGTGTGTTTCCCAAAATGCTTCTGTAAGGTTAAAGACTCTGAGGTTTATGGGTCAGATTCTGACTCACAGTGAAGACAGTGGCTTTTGTTTCCTGTGTGACATCTAACAGGGGCAGGGATGAGGCTCTTCTGCCTTTGTGCAGGAAAAGTGAGTTGAAGGGAGCTGTCCACTCCCATTTTAGCTCCCATCAGAGGCCCTCTAATGGCAGGCGCGAGCACTGCTGCTGCTGCAGTGTGGAATCACTGGGAGAGATGTGTGGGTCTCTGGGAGGGTGACCTACTTTTGCTCCCCCTCTTTGGTCTGCTGGAGAGAGAGCTGCGCGTCACATTGCTGAGCACACAGCATGTAATGGTATCTCTTCTGACTGCAGGTGCGAGGCTCGACAAGCCACTGCCAATGAGGCATGTACAGATGCTGCATGACTGCTCTGTATTATGCATGCAGACGGCTTCTCAGCACTGACTTACTCCAAAATGTATTCCCAAGTCTATTTTAAATTAACTTTAATCTTGCCACAAGACTGCTGCACACACACTAGTGGCAATGTGCGTGTTCAGTGTACTTAGAGGGGATATGGAAGAATGCAAACACACTGGCATTGTCATGATAATGTAGAATTTGTGTGATACTGTTTATGCTTTTATCAGTGTTAAAGAAAGAGATTAAAATTGAAAATTTCATGTAATAGTTTGAAGCTTTGAAGAAGATTGATACAACACATATCTGTGTGTTGAAACAACAGCTTACCATTTTACAGAGGGTACGTGCCGGACTACTTCTTAGCCAGGACTAATTGCAGAGGAACCAGTGGAGACTCCAGGAAGTTACTGGTCCCAGCCAAGAAAAAGTCCCACACACAACCCTCAAAACTCATTTGCATGCCTCAGGTTCTGTAGGGATTAGACTTGGAACACATAATATATTGATTAAAGTTACCTTACAAAAGTGCCAGGTGAGCTGTTTCCCTCGTTTCCAGTTGGTCTGCACTCTTTAAATGTCATTCTAGTTAAGAATAGTATCATTCTGTTCATCTCTGAGAAAGAAAGGGAACATAATTATTTCCCAAACTACTCATTTAATTCCCATTGATTTTTGTGTGTATTGTGTAGACTTGACTTTGTAAGTTTTGAGGGAGTTTCATGATGGCAGTAAACAGTGGTTATCAGTGTGTCACAAGATGATTGACTGGAAAGGAAAGAAAAATACATTTTCAGACTTTTTTATTATCCCTCTAAAAACACTCACACTTATTTGGCTGAACTGGTCATAAGAAATAAGAAAGAAATATATTTATGCAACCACAAGGGATTACAAGGAGACGGCTTGTGTCCCAAGCAAAAATGTAATAAAGGATAATTCATGTTGTGATAATACTCATTTTAATAAGTTATATTCTCATTCTGCATACTGGGCCACATCCAAAAGCCCTTGACACGTAACCTTTCTGAGTTTAAAAGCACCCCTATTACCAGAAGCTGTTTGCAGTCATGCTAACATCACTGCTGACTTATTTAGCAGCCCCGCCACTGCACATTAAACCGTGTAGCTACCGTCTCAGCCAAAGTGCCTCTCTCTGCCTCTGCAGCTCTGAGCATCGCTCCTGGGGGTGTTAGGCCTACCAGCATCAGTACTGCTGCATCAGCAAAATAACTTGGTGGTGGAGGTGGATGAGTTCCATGCTTTTGATTCAGCTACATGCTTTCATGGTAAATAAATGGCGTTACATCAATGCAGAGCCCATGAAACCCCCTCAAAACTTACAAAGTCTACACAATACACATAAAAATCAAAGGGAATTGAACGAGTAGTTCAACGTATTTGGGAAATATCCAAATTCCCTTTCTTGCTCAGAGAGGAACAGAATGATACTATTCTTAACTAGAATGACATTCAAAGAGTGCAGACCTCCACCAAGACCAATGGTGTGGTCACATGCTCCTTGGCCCATGCTGCACCCATCCACCGAGCTTCATGACAATTGGGCCAGTAGTTTTTCCGTAATCCTGCTGACAAACAGACAAACCGAGCCAAACACATGACCTAAAAGGTAAAAATATGAACTACAGCGGTGGTTAGCGTAGCTTAGCATAAAGAATGGAAACAGGGGGGAAATAGCAAGCCCTAAACAGATAAATTAAAGAAGTTAACAGACTGAAAGTTTTTCATTTTGGATGGAGCCAGGTTAGTTGTTTCCTCCTGCTTCCGGCTAAGCTAAGCTAATAGCATCCTGGCTCTTGCTTCATATCTCATGTACAAAAATAAGACAGCTTTGAACTGCTGCTTTAAAGTCTTAGTTGAAGAAATAGGTGAGGATAAATACATTTAGGGCCTTTACTTACTTCAGAATCAATGCGCTACAAATTCTGTATTTGTGAACCACTCATTTGCACCTGATGGGATCCCTTAGCATGTCAATCTTTAAGAACATATTGTACTCATAAACAGACTCTCTCTGTAGCAGCGAGTCATTAGAAGTTCTGACCTTGGCTCCATTGTGTGTTAATCGTGTTAGAGTAAGCCTAATTGCTTAAGAAGTCACCGGCTTTACAGCCCAAAGCCCGTAAGTGCCGGCCCAGCTCCTTATCCTCTCTACGGTGTGTTGTTCCTGTCAGTGATTCCTGTGAGGGAAACTGTGACAGGATCCCATAAAGACGAGTACAGGGTGGGTACAGGGTCAACACTGGAACAACTGGAACAGAAACAAAGGAAAGTACTTTTGCAGGAAGTCTGTTTCCCTGTGTCAGCTAGGCGCATCAAATTTTCAGATGCCCAAAGGCGATCTAAATCCTTGCCACCAGGTGTAAGGATGTTAGAGTTCCATGAGCGGAGAAACGGGGTCATGAAGGGCGAAGCAAAGCAGCTGACCTATTCAGAAAAATAAATTATTTGGCTGAAGCTAAGAACAATGTGGCCTGTTCATCCTAATCTAGCAATAACAAAAAAGCCCTGGCAGGCGACATCTGTGGACGTACGAAACAGGCACGTCCGTCGGGCCAGGCTATAATCTGGACGAACCAGCATACAAACAACTCCAACGTTAGTTTATTAGTTGAGAAAAGACACTGAGAAAAGACATTCCAGCGCTAGGTCTAGATGTTCAATGACAAACAGAGTTAAGAAAACAATGTGTAAGAAAAGATGTATAACCACGTTCATTCTGGCGTCCCTGAGGATGTCTTCTGGATGTCCAAAAATGCATCTTAATGGACAACTTTTTCCTCACAGGCCTTTTAGAAATAGTTTGACATTTAGGCAAATTGATATACCTTTGAGTTAGAAGAGAATAATGTTTGTTCATTAAATATGAAGTAAGTTACAGCCTGGAGACAATAGAGTGCTGCAGGAATGAGTCCTAAAACCCCAAAATGAGTTTTTGCACTTGCGGTTCCCTCCTCTTGACGTCAATGTTTATTTCTTTTTAATGGGTTTCTGGTTAGATGCCTAAAGTAAGGTTTGTGGTTAACACAAGCTTGAGAGATTTGTTCTACAATATAAAATATGTCAGTAAATACCACACTTGCTTATTTTGAAGCTTTTACGTGTCTTTAAAGTGGCTAAGTGAGACTACAGAGGTTGTCGGGGACATGAAATGTCATCTCGGCTGAACACTGAAATTAAAAAACTGTTCTAACTCAAACTTTACAACAACAATCAGGAAAGGCTTTTGTAGCAGAGGTAAGCTCATAATATCAAATTCAACGTCGTAAGCTTGCGGTGGTGTGGTGATGTTGAAGTAATAGCTTTGTACTCATGGTGATTGCATTTACACTTCAAAAATCATAAAAGTTGATGTTATTTGTAAAGATTATATTGATGAACAAAACATAAACATGTATCATAAACCTTTGTTTGCCACTGAGCTTATTTTCTGAAATAATCCAATGAAAATGGATCCCATTGGCTTTTTGTCAAGGGAACCAGGGCGATGCTAACTTCAGAAATACATCATCCCTGCAGCACTCTATTAGCTTAGCATAGAGACTGGGTGTAGGTGGTTACTTTTATTTCTTCCCAGGAGATTTAACAACCTAACCCCAAAGAACAACTGTTCACAAAGGGCCTCCTGTGACTCCAACGGCTGTCGTTAAGAGAGGATGAGAGGTGAAACGTCTTCCTAAAAAAGTCCAGTTGCTTTTGATTGAAATTGCTTTGGGGATAGCGATGACCTGGACAAATGAGAACATTCACAGCCTTGTAGGTGGTAACCGTTCACAGGTAAAAAAAAAAAAATCAGCTTACCAGCACCTGGAAAAACGTCAAATTTTGATTTTTACATGTTGGTTATTGTCCAGAAATAAATAAACAAATCACAATATGTTAATGAGTGAGGTGCTGGTAGGCAGATTTTATATTATTTAACCTTTGGAAATCACTATTATAAAGTTTCAAACTGGAAATGAGTTCTAAAAACAGCATGCATTGTATGTAGCAATATGTGAATCACATCTCCTTTGTAGCATCCACGATGTTTCACATTATGGCTTAAAGCTCATGGACACCAAAGTTGGAAGAACGCCTTTCCAACTCTGAAAATGGGACCATCCGAGGAGCATGTGAATGCACCATAAGCATATTTCTCCCCCATAAAAAGGGTAAACAATAGCGATAATTAATAATGCAAGTGGCTTCTCTGCAGTGATCCGAAGGTGATTGCCTAAGAAAAGATAAACACACAAACTAACTGTGAGTGCTTTCTTGTGTACACCTGGTTGTGTACACCTTACAGTGTCTCAGCTTGGACATTTTGTTCATTTCGACAACTCTGCTCAGCAAACATGCCTGACTGATGAAGGTGCACATTTGTTTTTCTGTGCACATTGTTTTGAGGGGGAAAGTAGGGCAAGACGAGCTGCAGGCTTGTCGAGTACCCGCCCACTGAATCACAACACACTGATAACAATACACACATGCATGCACACACACACACGCATGCACGCACACACACACACACGGACCAACAAGGATACATATGAGCTAAAATAACTTAACTGTAATATCAGGGAATGATTTCTTGACGTCATATTTATATTTAGTTTGTTTTGTTTCTTGCAGCTATCAGAAACGAGTTCAGATTTTAAGGACATTAAAGGATGAATTTAGCATCTGATCCCCAGAAACGACAGATCTGAGAGCGTCTGACAGAGGCAGCCTCTCTCTCTCGGGTACAGCTGGACAAGATCCTGAAAAATCACTGAGGATGGTGTTGCTAGGCGATGGCTCAGTGCTGCTGGAGAAGGCAGGATGAGGAAATCCTGCAGTCGAGCAGAGGAGTCTCAGACACCTCCAGCTGCCTCACATTCTTCCTTTGGCCGGGGTCTACCTATCGACCATGACCACCTGCACCGTGATACCTGTACCAAAGAAACTGTGAACACTGATTCTACAAAGTACTTTGGATTAAGACAAATGATGATCATTCGCTTTCTGTCCAGATTTTTAGGGATTGGATCAGTGTGATCAGCTATTTGATGGATTGCTATGAAAGTTTCTACAGATATATTAATGTTCCCCGGAGAATAAATCATACTGACTTTGGTGAATCCTTGACTTTTATTTTAAGGTCAACAGCCGATTGAAGTTGTCACTTATCTTTGCATCTACTGGATGGACTGCAACTAAATTTCGTTCAGACGTTCACAGATCCCAAATGATGAATCCTGATGACTCTGGTGACTTCTTCTTTAGTGCCACTTTGAGGTTGACATTTCTGAAAATTTCTCGAATACTGTCGGATGGAATGCCATGACATTTGGTAAAGACATTCGTGTTCCCCTCAGGATGAATCGTAATAACTTTAGTGGTGCCGACTTCTCATCTAGCACCATCATCGTGACATTCCCGTCAGCCTCAGCTGTACTTTATGTTTGGTGCTAATTGATAATAGCAAGCAGAAATACTAAACTAAGATGGAGAAGGGTGGTCAACAGGATATCTGATAAACATCAACATCAGATTGTGTTAGCCCCGTTTCACATATTGTTTTGAAAGATGTGTTAAAGTAAAAAGCTTGTGTTTTTGTACTGCTTTTCAAAACATTATGACATTTGTCCCAACATACAATACATTCATATTAATTTAAAGGAACTCATCTTACAAAGCCGTTAATAACTTTCTATTCAACAGGGTAAACATATGTAATAATAAAAAAGTAACTGAACAAGCCAAGTTGGTGTGGCAACGGGTGACGTTTCATCATTTACATCAACACACACACACACACACACTGCAGTTTAGTTTGGGTCAATCACACATTCGCCAGCCTGTAACCAGTTTCACAAAGATTGACTTTGACTTTTATCTAACTGCTGGTCAGACTTTAGATAGACATCCAAATGGATCTGAATAACACAGCTCTTAGTCAACATTTAGCCTGGGGGCAAACTTTTTAGGTTTAAAATAGTCTTACCGTATTTTCCACACTATAAGGCGCACCTAAAAACCTTCAATTTTCTCAAAAGCCGACAGTGCGCCTTATATATGAAAAAAGTTTTAAAATAGGCCATTCATTGAAGGTGCGCCTTATAGTGCGGAAAATACGGTAAATGTGGAGACGAATCTAGTAGCAAAATGACTGTAGGACATTAAAGACCGGTCTAAACTATCTTTGTGAAACCATGTCGTAATACTCACTATAGCACCCAAAGTGCATTAATTCCACACTGAAAATAATCCCAAACCCATTTTGAATAAAGATTTGTGTCGTCAGCAGGAACCAGTTGGCTACAGACAGGGTTGGTCTTTTCATGGGATTTATTGTCAGTAAGAAAAGTATAGAATACAAATAATACCTTAAACTTTAAAGCATTTATTTTTATTCTATTTTACAAATGGTAGCAGACACCATCACTGTAAAACAAAAAATCACCAGCAGCCAGTTTCTGGATCAGTTCCTTCACATGTTTATATCACAATGCTGCCACCATGTGGTCATTTCTGACAGGAGCACCTTTATCAGGCAGTGACGACACGCACCGTCCTCCAACGTCCACTCCTCTTGGTGTCAGGAGCTCAAGTTGCACGCTTCCTCCCTTTGCTGTTCTTTAACTCTGTGAGGCAGACAAAAAAGATCATGTTGAATATCAAGGAATACACAGAGGCATGGTGGAGAAGTGACTTGACAGACTTACTGACTGCAGCTCGGCTGGTTTCACTGTGATGAAGTGCAGCCTTTTCATCTGTTGTGAATGCCGGGTTTGATGTCCGTAACAGATATTTAGGTACATGCTGAGAAACAAGAACAAAAAACTGTTAATTTATGGAGATTGACACTAATGTTGAGGAAGATTGTGTTTCAGTTCAGACGCAAAAGGTACGAAGCGATACCTAATGATGTGGTTGGATGGTGCCTTGTTCACCAGTTCTTTCCCATGAATATGTGCATTTGGTCTTTGCATCCGGTATATATGTCAAGTTATCATTGATAAAATGTACGCATATTTACAACATAATGCAAATTATGTGTTTTGAAAGAAGCAAACACCATTTACTATGAGAGAGCTTTACCTCTCTCATAGTGAATCCATTCCTAAATCCATTTTAGAAAGTTCAGACCTCTTCTTTAAGGAATCTGACATGCTCCCTCCCTGACATCAGGTTTCCAATAATTCTGTGAAATCTGCAATAAATGCTCTAAATGTTTCCCCCTCCGTCTTATGTTTACTCTAACTATTGAACTTTCTTTTATTTTATTACATGAACGTATGTATTCTGTACTGAACCACTTTTAATGATATAAACTTTGTTTTTATATGCTGCAAAATCAACCCCTCCTGTGGGACAGTAAAGATGTAAACTGAATTGACCTTAAAGAATGGAAAGTGGCCAACACATCACACATTTTTATAATGCCCAATCTGATCAATCCGGTCAGACTTAAAACTGATATTGATATTGTTGTTGTTATTGTATCAAAGACCCCTGGACTGAACGGGCAGCTGCCATCTGAAAACAAGCAGTCAGTCTTTGAGTATAACCTTGACTGCCTGCACACTGATCACTGAAACACCACTGAGAAAGGGCTCCCAGCTGGACAATTATCCGCCGAGTGCTCGAGCAACAGCAGACCATAGTTCAAGTCATTGTTGAGGAGAGGAAAACGCACAAACAGACGTCCTTGAGTGTGTATACAAGGCGCTGTCTCTGCAACAAGTGTTCACCGATACTCTTGTCAGGTGAAGGGTTTTAGTCGCTGTGGGCACCTGAAGCCGGCACTCTGCGAGCTTAAATAGAGTATCTATGATACAAGCCTCTCGAAGGCAACGAGAAAGGGAAACAAAGACTATGGCCCCTTGACCCCTGCTTCAAGACCATGTATGTCATAAGTCATAATAAACCAATGTCTACAGAAGCTGAAAGCAGCACTAACCCACACAGATACAGTGCCTATAGAAAGTGATGATAGCGTTTTAAAATAGTCCCTTTGTTCGATTTACAGTCTGAAATGATAATACAAACAAAGAAATATTTTTCCAACGTGAGTTACACTTTTTGTCTAACAACTTTCTAGTGAATTTTTTCCCCTTACATTTCTGAAGAGTAATAAAAACTAGAATAGCAGGGTTGGAAAAGTGACGAGTTAAATAAATAATTATATATATATATATATATATATATATATATATATATATATATATATATATATATATATATATATATATATATATATATATACTATTATATATATATAATTATTTATAATATATAATTATAAATAATTTTATATATATATATAATCATTTCAGGCTGTAAAACAAAAGAAGTGACTATTTCAAAGAGGTATCAGGACTTTCTATAGGCACTGTAGATCCAAGGGGTGCGAGAAGCTTGTTTCAGACAGTAACCACAAACCCCAGCAGCAAGAGACCATGCACAGGTCTGCAGACAATCAGTCGACCTGGTGGAAAGGTATTTATGCATCACTGCTACATTACAGTACGTGTGGTTAATGCCACAGCGGTTTCTGACTCGTACAGTGACAGGTTTGTCTTGCCCTAGTTACTTAGACAAGTTAGGGGCCCACTTTAGGTTACCTAAATGAATAATGAACACAGGGGGAAGTTTCAGCGTTTATGTTTTTAATAAAAGTTTGACTGTGTATTTGATTGATCTTAGAGGATTTGCAGCATATTTTGTTTCATTTATTTTAGGGGAATCCTAAGAGTCAAGAATCTAAATGAAGAGAGCTTAAGGGAACTCCCTGGCTGCAGTTTTTTTGTGACAGATTGAAGAAAATACCTGGTAATCTTTGGAAAGCCCAGAACACAATTTAATAGCTCTAATCGCTGCTGTGATGGTATTTCCCGAATCCTAAAGAGACTCTTCTAACCATCTGGATTTTTAAAAAAAATGCATGATAAAAAAACATTTTTTAACCTTAATATCCCAGTTTTGACTCAATTTTATTGTTTAATCCAAACAAAAATGGCAGCTGGCTACGACGTGAAACAATTTGAATAATGAAAACATCTCATTATTGTTTGTATCGATGTTACTGTTTTAATTTATATTTTACGTGTTTATATTTTCCTTGTGTCATAGAAAACAAATTATCAGGTAATTTCTGGCTAGTTTATGTTTTTCATTGTGCAGCAAAGAGAATATTCTTTCATCTAGATCAGGGGTGCCCAGTCCTGCTCCTGAAGGGCCACTGTCCTGCATGTTTTAGGTTTCTCCCTGCTCCAACACACCCGAGTCTAATGCCCTCCTCCTTATCAAGCAGCTGAAGCTTGTCACAGGTCTGAAAATCACTGGAGTCAGGTGTGTTACATGCAGGACAGCAGTCCTCCAGGAGCGGGATTGGGGCCCCCTGATCTAGATGTTAGGAGAGTCTCTGAAGACCCTGGAAATACCTTCAAGTGACTTTCTGGGCTTTTCACTATTGTAAAATACAATCATACAGGCAATAATGTTAAAATACTGTGAGGTTTCGGTCAGATTGTTGAGCCCTAACTGTTTAGAGACTTTTTGTACATGGACTAGTCTGCGTACAAAAGGTATACACAGGGTTCCTACAACTTTTCCAAAGTCAAATTCAAGCACGTTTCAAGCATTTCAAGATGCATTTTCACGTGTTACCTTAAAGCTGTGGTAGACTACATATTTGTATGCAGTACAATAATTAGTATTCAGTATACTTATTATTGCACTTGTTCATCACATTACATTAGATGTTACTGTCCTAAAAACAACGAGCAGGATGTTTTGAAACAGCTTTCTACAGAAGGATGACAAATGAAAGGAAAACTAACTCCACACAAATATAATCAACTATTTTGATCATCTGTTAATCATCAAAAGTAATATTTTTCATGCAAAAATGTCAGAAAATGTTGTTTTCAGTCTCTCAAATATGGAGATGTTCTTTTCTCTGGCTTATTATATCATAGATGCCATCATCATATAACAGGACGTTCCAAGCACTTTTCAAACCTCACTAAAAAGTGTTTTCAAGGATTTCCAGCACCCGAACGAATCCTGTATAAACCTCTGTTCACCTGACACACACACACACATTAATGATCAATTATGTCATATCAAGAGTGGGGACCTCTGCGTTTCCACCTCCTGCTCTCTGCTGACGCTGTATCTAACTGTATATGTGTGTAAAGTTGAACTGACCCAGGAGGTTCGGGGACCAGGATGAGGATCCACGCTGGCTCTGCTCCGGATCCTCTGGCTGTGACGTCGTTCCGTGGAGCTGCTGGGACGATTTACGGTGGAGGGTCGAAGGCGACTGCTGGTGGATGTAGTTTCATCTACTTCGGCGAGGAGGTCCGTTAGTTCTCCATCACTGATCTCCCCCTCCACCATGGAGCCGTCTGTGCAGGGACAATTTCACTAAATGAGAAACTTGTAATAATCTATGAAATATATTCATAAAGTTCCTGAAACAAGTGCTTTTTAATGGTTACTTCATATTGTTCTAGTACATCACATAATTCTGAAAGGTCACTCATACGGAATCACATAAAATATAGCTACTTTGGCCCGACGTTATGTTGTTTCACTGCAACTTTAAAGTACCAAAAGCATTTTTGCATTTTATGGTCTTTTTTACAGTGGCTGAAAGAAATGTTCCCATATTTCATCTAAAGAGGATTAATCTAGTTTTGCAGGCCAGTGTGGCATAAAAATCAACCGTCTCATGGTAGGCCATCACACTATAACTTACATTTTTTTTTGTGTATTCATTTTTTTAGATTTACTGCCACCCTGAAGACAGGGAAGAAACATTCATCAGGTATTGTTATTACTTTGGAAAGTGGTTGGCAGTAATGTGAAATAGAGTACCTATAGAAAGTCATGACACCATCTTGAAATAGTCACGTTTTTTTACAGCCTAAAATGATGATACATAAAATATATATTTTTCCAGCGTGATTTATACATTTTGCCTTACAACATTCAAGTGACTTTTTTTTTTAACATGTCTGAAAAGTAATAAAAAATGAAAAAATACAATTTTTATGAAGGTGTGTTTTTGTCGTTGTCATGCTGGAAGGTGAACCACCTGCCCATTTTCAAGTGTCTAACAGAGGGACAAGGGTTTGAATCAAGAATGTGGGTTGACTTGGCAGCATCCATTTTCCCTTCAATCCAGACCAGTTGCCCAGTCCCTGCTGAAGAGAAACAAGCCCACAACATAATGCTGCCACCTCCAGGCTTCACTGTAGGGATGGTGTGTTTTGGGTGGTGTGCTGCGTTTGGTTTCCACCAAACATAGAGCTCTTAGAGTTCAGCCCAAAAAGTTAAATTTTGCTCTCATCTGATCATATAACCTTTTGCCACATGGCATCTGAATCTTCGGTATGTTTTTTTTTATCAGACTCAGTGTGACATTTCTTGAATGTTTTAAGGCACAATGTGTAAATCACGCTGGCATTTTTTTTTTTTTATGTATTACTACATTTAAGTCTGGTCCTTTAAAGAAGGAAGATTCAATCAATTAATTAATTCTTGTGCAAAATAAAAACATGAGAATGTAAAACTAGAATTACTGCCTTGCAGTCGTATTCCTTCACCAACCAGTCAAGTTGCAGCCTACATCCAAACGGTCCAGACTTACGTAGTAAAGGTCGTCAAGACTTTGAAAGAAGTGAAGAAAAAGGTATAACGTGTATTTTTTGAAGATCTCGACAATCGCTACAGTTTCAAGATTAGTGTCATCGATTCAGTATGGGACCAAACATCTCCCCTTCCGTTCCTGAGTTATCTTACCTGTATGCTGAGGACTGACCGCACACTCAGGACAGATCCAGTCACCTTCAGGGCCTGTGGTTAATGATGGTGTCAAGCAGCCCATATGATACCTGCGAGGACCACAGTTGTGTGATTAAGTACCTTTTCAATGTATTTCCAACAGAGTTTAAAGGTGTTTGTGATATAAAACAGCTGAGAAATCTGTCAAATTCAGTCCAATATAACTCACTGTTGCACACGATATAATGCTACTACTATGACTAAAACAAACACTGGGTAGAACATTCAAATACAGCTAGTTTAAAGTGTGTAAAGTGCACCTGCACTGCAATGCCATACCCAGAATCACAGTGTATGCACACTAGCAGTCGGTGCCTGCGGTCGCTGCGTCCACATTCCTCACAGTTAACAACATTTCTCCCCTCCTCTTCATCATCGTCATCTTCCTTTGTCTTCGTCCTCACTTTGATCTGCAGCAGCACAAACGGTTCAGCACCCAAACACTGTATGTTCACACATATGTTCAAAAACTTCAGATACAGACACATAATCACCTTCTTTTGAATGTCCCCTCCAGGACGCCGTCTCTGGTGGATGAAAGCAAAACTGGTCCGATCCACGGGGCAAGTGGTGGCTGTCTGAGATTAAACAGAGCAACAAAATGTTCCAATTTAAAACAAATCAAATATCCCTGGATGTTCATGCAGCTCAGACATAATAGCGTTTTACAATTATTTCACATTCTGTGCATAGAAAAGAAGAGGTGAGATATTAAAATGGACCACAGTGGTGCCTCGTGCATCTCATGTAGGGCTCCAAAAATCACAATTTTCATTATCGATTAATCTTTTATTTTCTCAATTAATCCATTAATAACTGTCTCTTCAAAATCCCAGAGATCTTTAGTTTACTTGTTATGTCCAATCAACAGTTTAAAACCCAAATATATTCAATATACAATTATATAAGAGAGAAAAGCAGAAAAGGCTGGATGTTTAGGATTTATGCTTGATAGATAACACAAGTGATAATCGATTGACAAAATAGAAACATTTTCTGTCCATCCACTCATCATTCGACTCAAATGTATTTTGATACAATATCAAAAATTAGTGATAGACCCATACGTTTTTTAGGTGTATCGTATCGGCAGATAGTTTTTTCCCGGCATTATTCACAGACAGACGTCCACAGGCAGCTTCGTGTTGCTGGAGACACCTTTTTTAAGTTCAATAAATGTTCCCTTTTTTAAAAATGGTGACTCGTGACATTTGTTATCATCATCGTGTAATTTTTATGATGTAAATTGAGGGAGCGAAAGAAGTATCGGCTCCAAATATCGGCTCAAGAAAACCTGCAGTCTGCATCGGTCATCGGCTAAAGCTGATAAAATACACAAAAAATAAATCGGTCAATTGATATCAGTCAATCCTTATAAACAATGATCACATCACTGCATCTGCCACTTTGTCTTTTTTTTTAAAAAAAGATTATTTTTTGGGCAGTTTTCATGCCTTCAGGACAGACAGGAAATGGGGTGAGAGAGAGGGGGAGACATGTAGCAAAGGGCTGCAGGTCGGAGTCGAACCCACGGCCGCTGCCTGAAGGACCTTCAGCCTCTTTACATGGGGGGACTGGTGGTTGAGTGGTTAGAGTGTTTTTTTTAGATATAAAATAAATATAATAATAATATAAATATATAAAAATAAAACACAGGACAACGGAATTGTAAACATTGTGCAAGTGCAATGGTCTCATCTAATCTTCAGCCTCTTATCCGGGGTCGGGTCGCGGGGGCAGCAGCTTTAGCAGGGGACCCCAAACTTCCCTTTCCCGGGCCACATTAACCAGCTCTAACTGGGGGATCCTGAGGCGTTCCCAGGCCAGTGTGGAGATCTAATCTCTCCACCTGGTCCTGGGTCTTCCCCGAGGCCTCCTCCCAGCTGGACGTGCCTGGAACACCTCCCTAGGGAGGCGTCCAGGGTTCATCCTTACTAGATGATCCTGAACCACCTCAACTGGCTCCTTTCAATGCAAAGGAGCAGCGGCTCTACTCCGAGTTCCTCACGGATGCTGCACTTCTCCCCCTCTCTCTAAGGGAGACTCCAGCCACCCTCCTGAGAAAACCCATTTCAGCCGCTTGTACCCGAGACCTCGTTCTTTCGGTCATGACAAGTGCAATGGTGCAGAGTGCAAAAAAAGTTGCTGGTATAAATTTGGAATAATGGATGTAACAGGTGGCTTTACATGAAGTAGGGGATGTGACAGTACAACAATATTTGTCACAGAACAGTGAGCATTCTAACTATGAAATATACAATCAGGTATGGTAGGTGGATACTACCCATCCCCCTATTATTATTAGATACAATCACCTGTTTCTGTGGTATTAAATCCATGACACAGTTAGCTTCAGTGACACAGGTGAAGTGCATGTTTACCTGGGACCACTGCAGAATACATTCAAGGCAGAAGACATGCTGGCAGCTGTGCAGAGAGCCCACTGTCTGTTCCCCAAAGGGGCTCAGACAGATGGAACATTTCTCGGCACCCTCTCCGTCTGCTGCGTTTAACACGGCGGACTTTAACATACTCTAACACTTCCGTAAAGGCCTGTTTCTGAGAATTAGGTCAATGTAGTAATACACCGTTAACAGCGCTGTGCATTTAAACTAACTAGTGTTACAGCATTTAACGTTATGACATCAAATAAACCCATGTTAACGGAAACATTCAAGGAGCTAAATGCTACTTTTCATTTCACTTCATCTACCGCGCTACACAAAAACACTTCCGGTCTTGTTCTTTCAGAGTAAAAGCGTCAAAAAGTGTGGAGGAACTTTTTATACAGTTCATAATAATAATAATTATTATTATTATTGTTATTATCATTATTATTATATTCATTATTATTATTATTATTATTATTATTATTATTGTTATTATTGTGTTAAAGTGTTTTTGTGTAGCACGGAAGATGAAGTGAAATGAAAAGTAGCATTTAGCTCTTTGAATGTTTCAGTTAACATGGAATTATTTTTATGTTTTAAAGTTGTCATTATTATATTAACATATATTTATTTTGTATACAGTCTGTACTTAAGTACAATTTTGAGTTTGTACTTTAAGTATTTTCATTTCCATTCATTAAGTAATTTTAGTTATGTTGCAGACTCATATTAATAATACAAGATATAGTCAATAAATACATTTGAATGTTTATTATAGATTAACATCAGATTTGATTGATCCCCGGGGAGTTGACAGTGACAGTCAGCCGGCACGCACTGTTCCAGGACCCTGAAATCAAAGCAGCTAAATATAATTCAGCCATCGTTCATTTCATTACTCACACCTGTGCTTTTCCTGCTATGACAAGTCAAAATGTGAAAAAGACATTAAAAGTAGCCACAGCTTTTACAGCTGCAACATGAATGCATCACTAATTATAATCATATAAAACATAATAATAATGGTAGTACATTATACTGAAACAGGCTTTTCTGCATCTACTTTTGTACTTGATACTGTGTGTAGCCTGTGTTCATGATAGACAGTCCAAAACATATATATATACATATATATACACACACACACACACACATATATATATATATATATATATATATATATATATATATATATATATATATACACACACACACATATATATATATATATATATATATATATACATATATATATATATGTGTATATATATATAGTTATATATATATACAGTGGTATGCAAAATGTATTCTAACTTTATAAGAGAAGATCACAGCAACAAGATTTTATTTCCTACAGAGATGTAGACATTTCAGTATTTTCCAGACCAAAATTCTCAGAGTAGCATTACATAGTTTTATTATGATAAAATAAAATGTAAAAAATGGTATGTACAAAAGTTTGGGCACCCTTTTAATCGCATTCATTTCAAGACCTGTAGAGATTCATAGCTGACAGGTTGTAGCACAAAATTGCTTGGATTAGCTCATGAGACCTTCAATTACAAAGACAGGTGGAACCAATCATGAATAAGGCTATTTAACAGAGGTAATTGCTGGCTGTGCTTGTCCTTGGATCTTTCTTAGAGCGTGGCAACATGGGGGCATCTAAACAACTCTCCACGGACCTAAAAACTAAGATAATTCATTATCATGAATTAGGAGAAGGGTACAAGAAATTATCAAGAAGGTTTGGACTGTCTGTCTCCACAGTCAGAAATGTTGTGCAGAAATGGAAGGCCACAGGAACAGTTCTTGTGAAGGAAAGATGTGGTAGGCCAAGAAAAATACAAGAAAGGCACAGGCGAAGGATGGTTAGAATGGTCACAGACAAGCCACAGACCACCTCCAGAGAACTACAAGAACACCTGGCTACTGATGGTGTAGTTGTTCATCGTTCCACAATCCAGCGTACTTTGCACCAAGAAAAGCTCATTGGAAGGGTGATGCGCAAAAAGCCTTTCCTGAGTGTTCGTCACAAGAAGAGTCGCATGGGTTATGCTAAAGCACATCTGGACAAGCCAGAAGCATTTTGGAAAAAAATACTGTGGTCAGATGAGACTAAGATGGAGTTATTTGGTCATAACAGGAGGAGATATGCATGGCGAAGAAAACACACTGCATTCCATGAGAAGAACTTATTGCCTACTTTGAAATTTGGCGGAGGGTCCATCATGTTATGGGGCTGTGTGGCTAGCACAGGGACTGGAAACCTTGTTAAAGTTGAGGGCCACATGAATTCCTCTCAGTATCAGTAGATTCTTGACAAGAATGTTCAAGAATCTGTCACAAAGTTGAAGCTACGCCGGGGTTGGATTTTTCAGCAGGACAATGATCCTAAGCACTGTTCAAAATCCACCAAGGAATTCATGCAGAAGCACAAGTACAATCTTCTGGAATGGCCATCCCAGTCCCCAGACCTTAATATCATTGAAAATGTATGGACTGATTTGAAGCAGGCTGTGTACGCACGGAAGCCAAGAAACCTGACTGAACTGGAGGCCTTTTGTAAGGAGGAATGGGCCAAAATACCACCTGCCGGACTTCAGGGACTTGTCTGTGGCTATAGGAGGCGTCTACAGGCTGTTCTAGCAGCAAAAGAAGGCTCGACTAAATATTAATGGAATTATTTCTTTGGGGTGTCCAAATTTATGCACATGCCTATTTTTGTTTAAATGCACATAAAAAATATTCTGTTGGACCAATAAAAATGGTTTCACTACTGAGATGTTTCTGTTTCCATGAGGTATAACATATGTTAAAATTAAGTTGCTGCTTCAAAAGCTCACTAAGTGACAAACGGATGTAATGATTTTCCTAAGGGGTGCCCAAACTTTTGCATACCACTGTATATATATATATATATATGTGTGTGTGTGTGTGTAAATTACCACACAGCAAACCTGAGGCCATGAAATACTCCAACATAGGAATCATGTACACAATACACAGAGAATGAGAAGACAGAGGAGCTAACAGGGGCCCAACAGCTAATGCTCCTCTCTGAGCATTCGCACTCAGAGAGGAGCCACATTAACCTCAAGCAGGTCAATGTGGCTCCTCTCTGAGTGTGAAGTCACAGAGAGGAGTTCATGTTGTGAAAATAACCATGCAGCATGACTTGTGGCATGTACAGGTAATATCACCACCAGATCCTATCATTGCGGATATCCTGGAAGACATAAGGCAAGGCAAGTTTATTTGTATAGCACAATTCAACAAGGCAATTCAAAGTGCTCCACATAAAACATTTAAAGCATTGGGAGAAATAACACATAAAACGTATACATTTAAAACATATAAAAGGTCATTAAAAACATATATAGATATGAATCTCAAGCGCACCAGTCATCTTGCTCGTGGAAGATTTGGATTGTGTGCATACATGATTAATCTAATCTTGTGTGTGTAACATCCATATCTTGCACGTGTGCAGTGGGGTTGTATGAAGTACTTATCCATAGTCAGTTTATTACCAGCAGAAGTTGATGAGCGCCCTGGAGAAGCAAGCAGGACAGGCATGGAAGCTCAGAAATGTACTGATGTGGTGGTCAGCAGCTAAATGTGTTTTAGCTTTAGGATGAGAGCTTCAGTCCGTGTGAAGCTACACAGGGCTGTTTGACACCAAGGTAAAGCTATGAAAAAAATATAGAATATAACTATCCCTATAAAAAGGCAGGAATCATACTTGTATAGAAATCTTGAATTACCACATTTAAGACACACCTTAAATTTTTCATTTAGCTCTGTAGGTCCAGGACTTCAAAACCGCCTAAGAGGATGTGAAACATGTTTGTGCATTATGTGTGTTTAAATCGACCGACATAAATTATAAATACACTCTATCCGCCTGCTGGAAATGTAGGGGAGATACTCATACTCACAATATCTCTCTCTATGTTGCAGTGGGTGATAAAAGCAGACTGTATGCATCATCTAGTGTCATGCTATGGTTTCCTGCCCCTCTCTTACCTCCACACCTACACAGAGACAGGAAATTAAAGACGCCTGAGCAGAGAGCAGCCTTGTATATACTCCCTGTGCTCTGAGAGGAGCTGCTCAAACAAAGTGCAGCTACAAAGCTTTGATCTCACGTGTTTTCAACAGGAGATAAAACGAAGGAGTCTCTACACATCTCGGTAAGCGTTTTTTCTCCCCTAATTGTTTTATTTTAACTGTAGTTGGGCTTAGCTAGGTTTCATTTGTGTGAAGATGTTACAAATGTATATAAATCAGAAACATAATTCCTGAAAATATGGTAAAGGAGAAATATGTCACGAGTGTGATACTGGAAGTGTAACATTGTCGGCTTTCTGAAGTGGTCACTGTGTTTCTGCCATTTCTTTTTCACTTCAACGTTTGTTTCATTTTTGACGTGTGAGTAAATGTGTATTTGTAGTATGTGTTTAAATATTCTTTGTTTTCAGAAAATGAGCTTACAAAATAATGCAGTCAATTTCTGGAACAAAAAAACATTTCTCAAAAGCAACAAATCACCAAAAAAGATTGGTTTCCAATAAAGTGTCAATGGAAAAGTGGAAAAAAGCTCTTCTGTTGGTACAGTTACAGATGCAGCTGCGTTTCTGAGAATCAACCTACGCTTTCTGACTTTCATCTGACAAAAAACAACAACGATGAACGTGACAGATGGCGACTGCAGAGCCCCTTCGGTAGAGTACCAGTACTACTTTTTCCCAGCGGTCTACATCCTCGCTTTAGTTATAGGTCTACCAGGAAATCTGGCTGCCCTCTTCGTCTTCTCCTTCAGGATCACTCCCCGCACAGCCTTCAGTGTTTACATCAGCAATCTGGCTCTGGCAGACATCGTCATACTCTGCACCCTGCCCTTTAAGATCCACTACCACCTCAACAGAAACGACTGGGTGTTTGGGGACGTCGCCTGCCGCGTCACTGGGATTCTGTTCTTCGCCAACATCTACATGAGCATCGCCTTCATGACTTGTATCTGTGTGGATCGCTACATTGCCACTGTACATCCGCACTCCTATCTGAGGCTGCGGAGCCCCCGGTGCTCTCTGGTTGTGAGTGTGGTTCTCTGGTGTGTAATCGTAGTGGCTATGCTGGTCTTCGTCCTCATGGGACCTCTGGAAACCAACGAGGACATGTCTGGAAGCCACAGCTGCTTTGAGAATTTCGCCAAGAACGAGTGGAATGCACGCTTGGCGGTGTACAGCGTGCTAGGCCTGTTCTTTGGCTCCCTGCTGCCCTCCCTGATCATCCTGGTGTGTTACCCGCTGGCCGCGAGGCGCATTTCCATGATTAAGACTAAAACAGCTCAAAAAGCTGTGTGGGTCATTTACACCATCCTGGCGATAACGCTGCTCTGCTTCCTACCCAACCACGTGGTGTACTTGCTGCACCTCCTTCGACGCATGGAGGTCATCGAAAGCTGCTTCTCTGCCAACGCCATCTACCACGCCAGGCGGGTCACCATGGCGCTTGTCATCCTCAACACCTGCTTGGACCCCGTGCTTTACTACATCACCACCAGCCACTGCAAATGGAAGCAGTACAAGATGACGTGGCCGTGGGGGAGAATCCGGAGGAGGAGGGGTGTTTATACCATTGCACATTAGCACAGCACACGTATATTGTAAATATATCTCTTTATATGCTTCAGAATGATTGTAAATGTAACTTCACGATGATAATTTGACTTTTCTATAAAAGTGTTTATTCAACTTGACTTTGTACATCAAAATAAAGGTACAAATTGGAATCTTGTTTTTCTTAATTGTGTGCGGTTGAGTCTGTAAATGAGTCCATGAAAGTCTGCAGCATCACTAAAGAAGAATCAGAGCTGCAGCCTGAATAAGGATCACTATCCCAACAGTAACTGGGAGCTAATTCAGCCTTAATGTTGCACTGGGAAGAACTTTCCAGTCTCCACAAATCCAGGTTCAAAAGAGTGTGACTTTTCTTCAAATGTTTGTATTTTCTGGAGTGAAAGATATTCAGCAGAGTCCAGGTGGAAGCCCCTTTTTCAGCAGATTTGAAAGGAAGCTCCCCAGGTCCTCGTCCTGACAAAACGAAAAAAGAAAAAAACAGAACAAAGCAGACAAAGTCAAAGCATTGCAGGAAAAGACAAAACACCATATCTTCACTTTAACACGTTAACATCTTATGACATCTTAAAATGACGCAGTTGATACTTGTGTTTTTGAGTGAATGTTTCACTTTGTTGTTGTTGTGGGCTGAAAGAACTATTTGTTATTTTTCGTTTTTAAAAGTATATTAATAATTTGTTAAAAAATAACTTGTGACAAGATTAATTGTCTGGTCTAGTATATGTCCGAAAATAGGGGAAATGCTTGAAAAATTCCTAAAGCCCAAGGTGACAACTTCAGACAGCTTGTTTTGTCCGACAAACAACTAAAAATATATTCAGTTTACAATAACATAACAGACAGAAAGGCAGCAAAATATCATATTTGAGAAGCTGAAAATAATGAATGTTTGGCATATCATAAAAATGCTCTTAATGATTAATTTACACTTTACATTTCTGAATAAATAAAAAAAAAAAAAAGAAATACGGACTAAACCTCCTCGTTCGATTATTAGAAAAGCTAGCATTTCATTTTCTGTTGATCTAATAGTTCTCAGAGTTTAATTTGGTGAGTGTGAAGCTTTTCTTCATGTCAGACACTCTGCTCAGTGGTTACAGGAGAAGCACAGGTGTGATTAATAGCATTAATAACATAGCAGCATTGTATTAAGGTAGGAAGGTTAAATTTTGTAAAACCAGTAGACCTTTCCAATCATCAAATAAAGATTACGTCTTATATTAAATTACTTTTGAAAGAATAATGTTAAGGTGTATTCTACATTGAAGCTTACAGAGAACACAGCTTAAGTGTTACCACCATTTATTTCTTAAGTACTACCTGATTACATTTCCTACACAAAGACTTGATAATCTAACAGATACCATCAAAAACTATGGTATTATATTCAGTGGCAATCGAATCTTTAAGCCACTTTTCTGAGAGAATTGAAGACAGAAAAAGAGGCAGAAACAGACTTGGTTTGTTTTATTTGCCAGTCCTTTGTGCTGCACCGGGCGCATGAAGCCACAGACAGCTCTCTCTCCTTCGATTGTGCAGTGACTGAAGTTAACAGGCAGCTTTCCCGTGCTTCTACTTTCATCTCATTTTCACTTTCAAAGCCCTCAGTCCCCAACTGTCCACCCACACAAGTGTGAGGCCGACTGAACCTCTCCTGAGGTAAAGACTGTTTAACGGATATCCTCCCTCACGCTGCGGTCACACCAGATCTCACCCAAAACAAATGTACTATTCTGGGGCTCAAAAATGATTTTGAATGGGCATGATTTTGTAGATTAAACGGCTTCTTATCAAACACTGTGCACGCCCTCTTTCTCTGCTGTTTGTTTTATTTAATCCTGCAGGTATACAAACAACAATATGAACAATCAAATACTTTCAGATAAAATAGTCAAGTGGGCTGGACGTTGCAGAGCCTCAGGATTTCAACGTCAATCACACTGACCTTTGCAACCTAATGGGGAGTCACCTTCAATCTTTTTTTTTTTTTTTTTTCCAAAACAATTATCCCAGAGTATATAAATGTGGACCGGTGGTTAAGGGTCTCCTTGACCCCTTGCCCACAGAGAAGTGGATGATGCAGCTGCCCAGCTGTCTTATAAGGACCTTGAGGCCAATTCATGCAAGATGTTTATTCATCCCCACGGGATGCGTCCTGTGCCCCCTTTACTGTGTATGTTCTTTATACCATTGAATGTAGGCGTCAAAAGTACTATTTGCAGATGGCACGGCGGTTGTCAGCTTCACTGAAATTTGCGGTCCTGTGCCTGTGGTCAGTGATCTTTTACAGCAGTGTGATGATCACTACAAAAGAATGAACATTTCTAAAATCAAATATAGGCCGTATAGGCAGATTATTGTTAAAGTGCCAAAACTGGAAACCGTAGAGAGCCATCAGTAATTTCGTGCTTGTTTACTATAAAATGAACATACTGCTTTGACCTGTTTACGTCTGGGTTCAGACCTCACCACAGTACAGAAATAGCTCTTGTCAGAGTTGGTCAATGGTCTCCAAGGTGTCCATTATTGTGCTTCAACACCACAGTGCTTAATTCAACACTGAAGATCACAAGATCTTATTAGAAAGAGTGGGAATCATGGGTGGTTTGTCTCCAAAACAGTCAACAAATGGTATGGAGTACCACAGGGATCAATTTAAGGCCCCCTTTTGGTTTAACCTTTAACCCCTCAGACAAATTAACAGTGTTCATTACCATAAATACACAGATGGTACACAGCTACATATTTCCTTGTCCATGAATGATCTCAGCCCTATCACCAGGGTTTACAACATATTTAAAATATACACTTCTAAATAAAGATAAAAAGGAATTGCTAAAGAAGTCCATGAAAACAACATATTAAGTAAGAAACCTTCAACCTTTTCAGTGTTGAAACCTTAGTTTTTATAAACATTTAAAGAGCTATTATTTTTCAGATATATTGTAATGGCTGACATGCCGCAGAAACCAATGGGACTGCGTGATTATGTTATTGTGTTTTTACTGCATTTATGTTTTTATGCCCCCAAAACATCTCGAGGGACAATAAAGATCTGAACTGGTCTCAAAACTGCTGCTGTGTTGTGCGGGGTATTTAAAGGTCCATTTTTCCAGTTGTGAATATTGAAATCAGTGAAGCCTAGACGA
Organism: Echiichthys vipera; assembly: GCF_963691815.1. Classification (NCBI taxonomy): domain Eukaryota; kingdom Metazoa; phylum Chordata; class Actinopteri; order Perciformes; family Trachinidae; genus Echiichthys; species Echiichthys vipera. Next base: position 7,205,702 of record NC_139834.1, read on the forward strand.
TGATAATGTTTTACCTGATAACTCCAGGAAAGTAGCAGGACCTTCGTGTTGGTGTCTTCAGCAGAGGAGGAGACTTTGATGACGATGGACTCCACCATGACTGTGCCATCGGGGAGGTGCTGGATGGTGTAGCCTTTTAACACACTGAAGGAGAGGAATGCAAAAGCGAGGGTTCATAATAGAGGTTTAAGAAATACAATACTTAAGTTAGATTTTAGACTTTATTGTCCCAGAGGGGAAATTCTTTTCCACCTCAACCCTACAGTTTATGGGCAGCACGCCACGACCTGAACATGCGTCCGGAGGGCATGATGATGAACTGGCGGTTTATTGGGTGTGTGCTGTCCCTTTACTATTGTCAATGCGATCGTGAGATGGCCTTGAGATTGAGCTCTGACAGTGTGGGTGTGTGATGTGAAGTTATTTTCACATCACAAGCATCCGGCAAAATAAAGGAGAAAAGAAACAACACATACCGTATACTCCAATGTACTCAAATAACCAAAAAACAAACGAGACACAGAGAATGTTTTTTTTTTTTTTTAAAAAAAGGCACAAAAACAGCGGCTTGGATCATAGGAGGAAGGTGGAGAAAGTGCACGGTGTAGGTGAATTGCAAAATAATGCAGATTAGTATGTAAATGCAGGAAACTCAGTGACCCTCCTCTCCCTGCAGTGCTGCCCTCACCTCTTGAGATGTGTGTAGATTCTGTGAAGTGTGTCAGAGTCGCTGTGCGGGTCCTGGAGCTGCACGCGGCAGGTGAAGCGCAACTGATGTTCGTTGAGGCCCAGCTCCTTCAGGGCCTGCTCCGACGACACCAGCTTCAGACTCTGTGCTCAGGAAAAAGACGACGAGGAATTACATCACCATCTGTCGCCTGTGATAACGGAGCAAATGCCACGAGACCGCAGGTCGTCGATGTAAAAGGTCACAAAAGTATTTTGGTAAGTCCAAGAGTGACAGAACTCCTGCACTGACATAGTTAGAAGTATGGGAACTCACGTTTTCTTTCATGATCAGGGTTCCGTGCATGGTGCGAGGTTTTTTGGGATCAGGAAGCGGCCCTTCAACACAACAACGGTTCATCACAGACATAAATAAACAGGTAAATTATCACATGAAGCATAGGTGCAGATTTGGGTAGGGACGATGCCAAGGAGCTGCTGAATTCTGCCGACCAAGATTTATACAGATCTCAAACAATTTCACTTCCACAATTTCATTTTAATTAAGCTTACTTATTCATAATAAATCAAAATGTATTACTTAAATGTTCAAATATATACCATAATACTAATACTAACTGTATAACTGTAGTATGATATATATATATAAAATATAGTATAGTATATATAAGTACTATAATAATTCCCTAAAAAATAAATACAAAAAACAGATACTATAATAACACTATGTGGCGGAGTCTTTAGACATAAGAAATTCGAAAACTAGACACAAAGGAGCATGAAAACTGCACTGTCCTGATACACATAACTATTACATTTCTGTGCGTTTAGAGTCCTATCATCTCCATACATGACATTTATCATGATGACAACTAATCTGGGTCATGATATTTAGGTCGCGTGGGACACGAGGGCTAGCCGGGTAAACCGCACTGAAGAAAATCTAAATGTCAGGAACAAACTGAATTCTGAAACTGAAACTGAAACTGCGTAGGCTCCCTGTACCTACTGTAAAACCATTTTTACCAAATACACACTTTGTTTCACTTTATTACACCTTAGGCTACAAATTAAACAAACTAAGCAATAAACAAGACATACCTCCGAGAGCCATCTCCCTCTTGAGCAGGTTGAGTGAGATATCCACAGGCACGCTGGGGTTGGTGGTCACAGTCACTGTCTCTCCGTTGGCTGGCATGTGGCAATCTATGCCTGCCGTTAAAAAAACAACATCGACAGGACTGAGAATGTCTCCTCTTACTATGAGCTTGCACACATCTGCCAAATATACTTGTAAAGAGCCTGACGCTATTGATGATGCACTTACTGAACTCCTGTTCAATCTTGCCCTTTAGGAACTCCATTTTCACTGCCTCCCCGTGAACCAGCAGCATGTTTCGAGGCTCTGCCATGCGAATGAGCTGCATGATGCCCTTAGCATCTGCATGGGCACTGAAGGACATGTACTCCACCTGTAGCTTCACATCCAACTGTAGGAATCGCAGAAACAGAAAGTCAAGTGTTGTTTTTCACATTAATCACAATTTCATGTTTTTTGTAGTTATTTTTTTCAAGGATTAGTTCCATGTATTGGCTCTTTTGCTGAGAGATGAGAAGATTCATTCACTTTAATACCTGTTTCATTAGAGGAGCTCCTCTGGTGGGACTTTTATGGTCACATGCACTAACATGCACGCACCGCCGGACAGGCTATCAGAACAAACTTTTGGCAATAACAAGAGACAAGAAAGAGTCCTACACATAATCACATTAGGCATTGAACTTACCATTAACATTACCGTTACCATTGAAGAGTTTTCCCCAGTTTTCAGTCTTTATACTAAGCTAAGTAGAGCTGCAATGATCGGTTGACTAAATTGATCAAAATTATTTGATACTTTAATTATTAAAGTAATCTTTCATACAAAAATAGCAGAAAATGCTGTTTTCAGCCTCAAATATGGACATTTCCTGCTTTTCTCTGTTTTACAAAGCATGAAATTTAAAGACATCCCCTCGGACTTTAAGAAACTGGAATGGAAATGTTTCACTATTTTCTGACTTTTTAAATCAAAACACTTAATCTTGAATATAATCGTCAGATTAATCGATAATGGAAATAACCGTTAGTTGCAGCCCTGAAGCTAAGCTCAGATATGACCGTGGTATTGATTTTCTCATAGAACTCCCGCCAAGAAAGCCAAAAAGCATTTTCCACGAGTTGACCACTTTCTTTAAGCACCTCTCTACATTATCAGACCGACGTCAAAAGGAAGATGAGAGACAGGAGGGATGACAGGATGAGGTGACTTTATCTGCAGAGCTGAGATAAATAAAAAGTATGATCTCCTAACTGACACAGATGACGGGAAACGTACTGTTGCTCTCCCTTCCATCTCCAGTTTCCTCTGCCCGTTTAGGATCTTGTGACCGATTGTTCCTTGTACACAATACCCAGGCATGATCACCTAAAAGAAAGGCAGAACTAGGTCTTTATCAAGTATAGTAATTGAAAAAGAAAACATTTCCTTATGGGACTCACCATGTTTTTCTCATTGCCAGCCCATTTCTTGAAGATCTGCAAAGACTGACCAGCGTGCAGCATACCTGGTGTGGCAAACACCACCTGGAAGTGTGCACAATGTTCACAGCAATTTGAATTTGAATCCTGAATTAAATACTTGTACACTTTGGAGGAAAAACAAAACAATTACCATAGGTCCAGGATTATCAGCGTAGGAGCGATCAAAGGGCTTGATGTGCTTAAATTCAAACATGTTTCTCTGTACAAAGGTTTTTCGAATCTTCTGGTTGGTCCACGTTATGAAAAGCTTGTAATAATGATTCGCTTTCTCCGTCAGCCCAGTGGAGAAGTAGATCGGGGCCTTCAGGTTCATTCTCTCCCTGATAGGGAGGACAGGGAAAGGACGTGATTAGAGCGTCTGCCCAATGAGCCAATGTTTAATGTGAATAAAGTTCATATGTCACCATTATTCTATCAAGCTTAATAAAATGAATACAGCTATTTAAGGGAGCTGCTACTTTTCTGATTCCAGACAATTTGCGACCTTTGCATATGGTAATCATGTGTAATTACTCCACATTGACAGGACTTTCTATTCAACCTCTTCCACTCCTCGCAGACGCCTGCGTCCTCAGCCGACACTAATGTATTTCAGAGGCTCTGAAGTGACGATGTTAGTCTCCACGGTAGCAGTTGACCTCACTGTATAAAATGAGCTGTTGTGACCTCTATGATAACCACAGCACCATGAAACTTTACAACCACAAACTACAGACCTAGGGCATTCAGATGACAGATGGCTTCCCTGGGTATATTGAACATTTTTCAGGTTCCAGAACAGAAATGCTCGCCATTTTATCATAGAAAAATGCAACTGCAGAAATCTCCAGCATGGATTTTTCTATGGTGTTCCTCGAAGTCTTGGTGTCTTAATGTGGTGTTTTGGAGGGATTTTTGACCATTTTTATATCAAGTGGTGGAAAAATGGTCAAATTTAGTACCAAATCTGCGTAACGAATGGTACCAACGCAAAAATTGCTGCAACAACTTATTGTAAATAAGTGAGCAGGGAAATGGAAATAACAAACTTCTGTTCTAAGCCTTTATACACGCTTTCAACATTTTAATAGGCATGTAAACAAAACACAGAAGAACTTGACACAGTGCTGAGCGGCATGTCAATCTTGGGGTTCCCATCGTTCAGATAATATACACCAATACCCACCAATTCTATTTGGCATCTATATCTGTAGTGTTCACCTGCTATCTCCCACTAAAGATCCTCTGCCTTTTCCCTATATAAAACAAAACTATGGTAGGGAGGAGTCCTTTATCTGATATTACACCACCAGGGTACAGTGATTATTTCCACACATCACTTTCACAAATCACCTTTACTCTCTTATTTCTAGCTTTGACAGAGATTTATCTACATCCACAAACCTGTTGAAGAACATATAAGAAAGCCTGTGCGAATTTTGTTTCTGGGATTTGTGTGAACAATCGAAGAACAAACCTACCAAAATGTTTCCAACAGGATGCAGAGTTCTTGTGCTCTTCCGAGGGCAAAAACTGGAATGAGAACCTGAAAAGATAATAAGGAAACAAATATCTTAGACAAACTGCATGCAACTGATGCAATACAAAAATTGAAAGAACACAAAAAGCCACCCCCAAACACAGAATTCCATTAACTCTGAAAATGACCTTTCCTCCTCTTTCTATGCTTTCGTGCACTTTCTTCAGAAAGTCCCTCTCTCTGCATCTCTTCGAGTCACGGATGGTGGTGGCGTATGTGGACTCTGAGATGAGGATGTCTGGACGACACTTGTCGATCCATGCAGCGCTGCAAATATAAAAACACAAGGATGAAGAGAAGCGTGGGCATAAACTCCATCATGTCATCATTAACCACAGTGAAGGCTACTTACCCTAAATGCCTGTCAGGTGTCATGTTATAGTCTCCCTAAAAATGAAAAGATAATTTTAGACCTGTGTGTCAGATTCAAACTCTGATACAGTGCAGACTTGTTTACACTCACAGTGTAGACCACAGATTCTGATCCCACTTTGATGTGCACCATGGCAGCTCCCAGAACATGGCCTGCATAGTACGCCTTGATCTCCAGCTCATCATCCACCTGCGCAGCAGCACAACAGAAACAGCTTGATTTGCCATCAAAAGGGATGAGCAGCTGGTGCAGAAATGATTAACAGATGGATGTGATCAGAACGTATGTGAGCGCCGCACCTGGACAGTTTGGTGGAGGTTCAAAGGTACCACTTTCTTCATGCAGTCCTTTATCATCTGCGAGGTGAAGAAGTTGGTTTCTCCCTTTTTGTCGACGGTGATCTTCCGGAAGTCCTCCAGCAAAATGGGACAGATGGCCTTGGTGGGATGAGTCATGTAGATGGGTCCATCGTAGCCCACCATCTCACTCATGAAGGGCAGAGCGCCACAGTGGTCCAAGTGGAAATGGCTGAGAAAGGAAACAGGTGTAGCCAAGTTAAAAACACTGGATTGTTCATTGTATCCATAATCGGGAGAGAAATGGCACTTTATACTGTGAATGTTAGGAAAACAAACCTGATGATCACACAGTCCAGAAATTCTGTCAGACGTCCGTTCTGGGTTATATAAGAAAAGTCGGGGAAACGTCTCTGCAATGACAATAGAGACGTGCATTCAACTGTTCTTATGCTGTAAATGACCTTCTTCACAACTTACAAAACGTATGTAACTGAACTAAAGAGTTGGGAAGAGAGATTACACATTGAAAATCCTGAAACAATTTATTTTAATTAGTCTGCTGATTAATCTTGAGTAACTGGTTAGTTTTTAAAATGTCATAAAAATGGCAAAATGTCTTCAAATGTCTTGTTTTGTTCAACCAATCATCCAAAAAACCCAAATGTATTCAATCTATAAGCATAAAGCAACAAATCTACACATTCAAGAAGCTGCAGCTGCAGAAGGTTTGGATTTTTTTTTGATGATCTCTATTAAACCTCTCTGTAGACTGATGAATTGTGTAATCTTCAAATCTAATTTCAGCAATACCAGTAACCACCAGGTGATGACACTTGATGATGACCTTTTTTTTCTTCACTTTTATCGTTGTATTTGGACAAGCATTATCTTAAACGGTTGTTATTTCTATTTTGAAATAAATACGCTACTTCACTTACATCATCATTGTATCCCATGTGCATCCCACAGTCGAGCATTATGTTTTTGCCCCCAATAGAAACAAGGATGCAGCTGCGGCCGACATCCTGTCCAGCACCTTGGAGAGAGAGAACACACATTTGATAAAAATGAAGTAAATAAACTGAGAATTATGTATCTAACATTCCCTGTAGCATCCAAATGAGAGAAACACATTTAAAAACAATGGACGACATTCATCCTCTGAAAGAATGACTTAGTCTATGTTTTAATATTGATGATAATATGTGCTCATTTTGTGAAAGCGATACTGAGACCACAGACCACAGATTTTTCTCATGTAGGATAATACATAGATACAAAGAGAGATTTTGGCCTGACATCCACACACTGATAAAACAAAATATCTCCTAATTTCCAGCTTCTATCTCTAGAGACTACTGAAATCCACCCCCAATTTTATTTATTTTTCTTAAATTAATTCAAAATGTATGTAAAGTCCTTAAAATTGGTAATTGGAAGCACAAAAATTGTATGATATTCTAAAACACTTGCCCTTACTTTTTCGACTAACTGAAATAGAACTGTATTTCTCCTTGTATGTAAAATTATTTATTTTAACTATTTTTTTTATTTTCTATTGATATTATAATTATGTTCAGAATGAACTACTAAAAGCACTTCCTTTGAGATCCATTGTTAATCCTGTATACAAGGCTGTCGTGCCATTTGGCAAATGCTTTGTACCAATTATGTAATGAATGCATATTAATGTTGCCATGTCTATTTTGTACATTTTCAATAAAGTTAACCTTGGCGAGAGGAACAGTGAAGTTGAGAGAAAGCTTTAAAAAAACAAACACATCATGAACGCACCACCAAGTTAGCTTCTCCGGCTAACAACGGCTAACTGTCAGTTAAGGGTGGAACCTACACGCCGCTTACGTGCATTATAACAGAAAACACACAGGCTGTTGCTACTCTAATGCTACAAGACATTTAGCAGATAGATACCGTCAAAGTTCGAGACACAATCATTTCATTTCAGACGCTAGTTAGCTCCTGCAGCTTTACTCACCCAGGGGTGTTACTTTTATCTCAGGCATGTTTTCTGGCCTGCTTTTGAAGAAAGATTAAATACACAGCTGGTGACCCGGAGGCCAGGGAGCTTCCGATGGATAACGCCTTGTTTACAAAGAAATATTTATTGTCTAACTTGGATACATGTGGGTCATTTTGAGTTCCGACGTTTGTTTTTACCAGTGTCAAAGCTGCACACGTTAAAACGGCAGAGCTTCCGGGCGGCGCATTCAAAATAAAACCCCAAATTGCAAACCATGTTACAAGACTTTATTGAAGTGATGTGACATCCATCCTTCCATCCATCCATCCATCCATCCTTCCTTCCATCCTTCCTTCCATCCATCCTTCCATCCTTCCATCCATCCTTCCATCCATCCTTCCTTCCATCCTTCCATCCATCCTTCCATCCATCCATCCATCCATCCATCCATCCAACCAACCAACCATAAAAACACCCGCTCCTAAGTCTTGCTTCTTTTTTTTTTAAATTCAACAGCTTTATTTAAAATGAGTTGCCATAGATACAAATAGTATACAGGGAACAGTATATAAGGAAAATACAGAGAACCTGTGCCAGGGGTGATGTTCATTATACAACAAGGTTACACTACATATTACAGAAGTCTATGGTTTGGTTTAAAGCAGCCTTTTCATTTGCTGATTTGGTGATTAGCTTAAAGTAAAGTTCCATTTCTTTTTGAGAAACATAAAAACAAGGTTTTTTCTTAGAAAATTTACTTTTATGGTTATATTTTGCAAGAAATAAAAACAGATTTATTAATAGTATACATTTCCTTCTAATTATGGAAACCAAAAACAACATTTTCCCAAAGTAAAATAAAATCTATCGTGAAAGAGTCAATAATACTAAGGTGTGCCCATAGTTTTTTCCTTTTATTTTTTTCTAAAATGCTTTTGTTTTGAAGGCAAAGTCGCCAATTTCCGACGTTTGCCGGTTCGAGTCTGCGCAGTAGAAGCGGATTAGAGCAGGGATGACCTGCCGCACCACTGACATGAACACAAACGCCTGATTTCCCCTTTCTTTTGAAAAGTGTTCTCGCAGGTAATGTGTTCATTCAGTGAGTTTATACCTCAGCAGTCACTTTTGTCGTGACCTCCAGTCTGTGCGCGGCCGTTAGTCACATCTCCACATCCATTTGCTGCCTGTTCCCTTCTGTCGGGAGCACTTCCGCATAGAAAACCATGGCTGGTCCTGGAGAAGAGCAGAAATTCTGCTTTCAGGAGGTGCTCGATACCTTCAACGTGTGTTTGTCGGAGAATAAAGAAGTCTACCTCGAACACTACGTCGCTGGGTGGCGTGGTCTTGTAAAGTAAGTGTGCTTGGAAAGATAACACTCAGCTGAAAGAAAGGAAGTATGAGGAATATAAAGGAAATATCAAATAATAACAACGACGTAAGGACAAGATGGAATGAATTAAATGCAAAATCATAATAACAGCACCAGGATGGTCTTTTAGAATATGAGGCATTTCTGTAGATTAAACAACCCAACAGTACATAAAGGGGTTAACATGAGCACAACCTTATACATCTACAGTAGTAAAATGCAATACACACTTTAATGCAGCATGAGTATTAACAAGATGTATTAGTTAAACACTGACAGGGAACATTTGACTGAACAATGAGTACTTTTACTTTTCATACTTGTAGTGCATTTAAATAATATTATTTACATACTTTTAGTCAGGTGTTAAATGCAGGATTTTTACTTAGAATGGAGTATTTTCAGATTTTGCCCCCAATAGAAACAAGGATGCAGCTGCGGCCGACATCCTGTCCAGCACCTTGGAGAGAGGGAACACACATTTGATAAAAAATGAAGTAAATAAACTGAAAATTATGTATCTAACATTCCCTGTAGCACTCAAAATGAGAGAAACACATTTAAAAACCATGAACATGTCCATGGTTTTTAAATGTGTTTCTCAGGCGACATGTCATCCTCTGAAAGAATGACTTAGTCCATGTTTTAATATTGATGATAATATGTGCTCATTTATATTTTTCTCATGTAAGATAATACATAGATACAAAGAGAGATTTTGGATTGACATCCACAAACTGATTACACAAAATATCTCCTAATCTCCAGCTTCTATGTCCAGAGACAATGTTACATTTGGTGTGATGCTGCAAAAATAAAAGCATGACCTCTGTTGTGATGTAATTCTACGTCTGGCAAAAATGTTTCATACGTAAAAATAGAATACTGAAATCCAGCCCCAATTAAATGTTTTTCTTAAATTCAGCTGAGAGAAAGAAAGTATGAGAAATATAAAGGAAATATCAAACATGGTATTAGTGCTTTTTCTTAAGTAAAGCATCTGAATATATTTACTCCAGCCCTACTCAGCTGTCTTCAAAGAGTCATTGTGGTGTTAACAAACTGTTTTGTTTATCCCTTTAATAGGTTCCTGAACAGCTTGGGGAGTGTGTTTAGCTTCATTTCCAAGGATGCTGTCAACAAGATCAATATCCTAGTCACTCACATTGATGGTGAGAACGGGTCCCAGTACGTCACCATCCAGTCAATGGTCAAATATGAGCTGGAGAACGAACTAGTGGACCTGACCAAGAGAGGCAGCCACCCAGAGTCCGGCTGCCGTACTCTCCTGAGGCTCCACCGTGCACTGAGGTGGCTGGAGCTCTTCCTGGAGCGTCTCCGCACCAGCGACGAGGACGGCAAGACTTCTGTCATGTGCTCAGAGTCCTACAACGAGTCTCTCTCCCAGCACCACCCTTGGGTGGTCCGTAAGGCCGCGAGCATGGCGTTCTGCGTTCTCCCGGGGCGTCCGGCTTTCTTTGAAGTGATGAACGTAGGCTCCTCGGAGCAGGTCGTGGCCAAGCTCGGGGAAGCCCTACCTCATATATCCGAGGTGTACCAGATCACAGAGGAACTTTACGCTCAACATGACCTGCTCGACTTACCGTAGAGAGCAACAAGTGCGATTATTTGCCACTTCATACATTACAGGATTAAATATGGTGGGCTGTCAAGGTAGCTACTACTGGTGTTTAAAGGGTTGTGCATTATCTGTATACAGTGTTATTAATTAAGCATAGTTAAACTGACACTCATCTGTACCTACTGCATTACCAGTTGTTGTTTTTTTTTATATAAAACTACTGTTTATTATAATGCTGCATGTTTAGCTCTACTCTACAATGAACCTCTTTTTAATTCAACGGTGGCCTGTAAATCTATTTGTTTTTCATTTAAGTAGACCAAGGGAACGGTGGGGGCCAGAAGTCGTAGCTCACTGCCCATAGCTGTTTGTTTTCATTATTGATTCAAAAAACAAACAAAAGGAAATGAATCAGTCACTATTTTGACAATAAATGAATCATTTAAGTATTTCTTTTGAAAGCATAAACACCAAATATTTGATTTCAGTTTCTGAAATGTAATACGTTTGTTGCTCTGCTTGGTCTCACGTCATAGTAAATTGAATATTTCTTTGTTTTGGACAGATTTGATAACTCAATTATAGCAGTTGATGATGAAAACAATTGTTAGTTGCAGCTCTATTTAGATACAAGGACTGCTTACATAAAATTATGTAATAATGGAGCCATTTGATAACATTTTGGAAGTTCTCGTATTATATTTCATTCAAATATTGACAGATTTGTCCAATGCTATAAAATATCTGATATTAGATATTGTGGTAAAAGAAAATACAGATAAAAGACCAGTGGCAAACTGCAGCCTTTTAATGGAAGAGTTTCCAAACTACAGAGACAGAAAAGTTTAAACTACCAACAGTATTAAACTCATCAGAGAGATAAAAAAAGAAAAACTAACATTACGAGACAGACGAGGTGGACTACTGTAGAGATTTAAATATAAAATGAAACAAACATCTATAGCATTTGAATGGCCAGATCAGATACCACACAACATGTATTCATACCCTAACTTCCCTACAAATGATTTATGCTAACTTATGAAACAAACGATTTTAGTAGTGGATAATAAAAGAGCCTGGTATATTTTATTCATGTGACTGGTGTTTTATCTTACAATTGTATGTACTGTACTATATCTCTCTATATATTATATATACATATTTACATAATTCCAACAGAATGCATAAGTATTAGCTTAATGAAAGAAAAGTCCACTTTGTTGTTGATTGTGAATTTGCCTCATGTTAGATTTGATGATTTTTGTATTGGTTCATTTTGTTACTGGTTTTAAGTAAATGAGGGCGATAATTTAACTTTGATCTTTTCATGTTTTTTTTTAATTTTTATCCTTTTGTAAAGCTCATGGCATTCAGGGTAGTGGGCAATAAGTGACTTTGGACTTTCTTTTTCTCTCATGAACAAACTTTAAAAAAGGAATAACAGAACTACTCCACTACTGTTCACAGAATAAAACTGCTCTTGTACTCTGTGACACTTGTGGTTACTTTGAAAAGCACAGATGCTTATGTGATATGATGCAGTACTAATACTACTAATCCACCCAGAAGCTTACAAAGTACCTTGAATTGGCTCCACAAGTCCGACATTAAGTTGCTCTTGTTTGTTATGAATATAAAAGCTGAATCATATTCTACAATACTATAAAACTGTAAGGAGCCATTCTGCATATTGAGTAATTAAACTTTTTATACTTGAAGTACATTTTGCTGAACTCACATTTTGAATTCAGGACTTTTAATTGTAATGGAGTACTTTCAGATTATTGTATTGCAGCTTTTAATAAAGTAGGCGATATATATATATAGCGATGGAATGGAATAAAGCACCGTTTTGAGGTACATGCACTGTACTCAAGTATTTTGTTTTTAAACCCATTTCTACTAGTAAGTATTTCACTTTTGTTTAGTTACTTTAATTCAATATATATATATATATATATAGTGACATATAAAACAGCTGATCAGTTAATGGGCAATCATTTTCTTGAAAAAACCTTTCATGGTTCAAGCTTCTCAAATGTGAAGATGTGCTGCTTTTCCATTTGATTATAAAACAATACATATTTCATGAGTACTGCTCATTATACAGCTCCTTCTGCGCGCGGTGATACGGTTGACATTGTAGTTCGGTCGAAAGAAAATAGTTCCTACATGAAACTGCTCCCCACCAGGTCTGTGTGTTACCTTGTACACATAACACTACAGGTAAGAGGGGACATGTGCTGTGTGAGTTTAGGGTGAAGTTTCCCTGCCGATAAAACAGTATTGATTATGTTTTGAGCTGATAAAGAGGGCAGGAGGGTTCAAGCTAAAGTGAACCAAGCAGCAGTTGCGAACTTCCAACACCAGGGGTCTCCTTCCGCCTCTTAAAGCTCTCGCTACAAGGCGTCGTCAGGGTAACCAGACTGTCATGGCAACCTCGCTGACGCCTAACGTGAGGCACTTTCTGTTAAAACGGGGTGGAAAGCGCACAAATGGTATTTTCTTTTAGCATTTTAACTTGTAATTTAGCTTCAGTGCGACGAATCTCTTCTCTAATGTAGTGAAGCAGCTTTTAAAACAACAGGACGTGCTTCTCTGTGTGTGTGTGTGTGTGTGTGTGTGTGTGTTTTTAACGGACTGACAACTGGGAATCAGACCGATTGTGAATGCAAGAAAGCGCATTGGCAGCAGGTTATCGATGCATTTAATGAGGCCAAAGTCATCCAAAGGGCGAAGCCGACCGGCTGCAAACAACTCTCTGTATTCAGGTGACACTGACAGCACCCAGGGGCCACCACCGGCGTCCCCAGATTCTCCTGTGCAGAGCTGCAGGCCAGACAGGACCCTCCGCTCCCAGTCCCAGCCCACAATGTGGCCCAGCCAGCTGAGCCAGGAGGATGAGGGTCTCCAGATGCTGCAACATGCTCCACCACAGTCCTTGAACAAGTACAAGGTTCTTCCATCCATAGAGAGGAGGCAGTCAGGGGTGAGTCCTCCCAGGAGAAGCCTGGACAAACACATGTCCGCCCTCAGCCTGTCTGATGTTGCTCTCCTGCAGGGAAAGAACAGGCACAAGGAGCCAGATCTCCCCACAGTGAAGGGTGTGGCCCAGAGCTCTGAGGTGGGAAAGAGGGCTGGGGTCTGGCCGCCTAAGCCCCCTGACCCAGGAGCAATAATTCACAAAGAAACTAAGAGTTTGCTCCTAGCTATCCGTGCACCATGTGGCAGGAGGTTCCAGCAGCACTTTGACCCCACGGACACTCTGCTGATGGTGAGAGCCAGTGCAGAGCTCAGGTATGGAGCAGAGTACAGAGAGGCTTCCATCGAGACCGTAGACGTACCACGCAGGAGCTTCACAGATATGGATATGACCTTGGCCCAGTGTGGCATCTTGAACAGATCAGTGCTGTGCATCTCTCAGAATGACAGTGCAGTGGTGCATGAGTGAGCTTAAATGATTTTATTGTTTTTTGCCAGTCAAGCCATGGTGGCTTTTAAAATCCCTCCGCACTCAAAAAAGCGTCCCACTTTCTTCCCTTGGATGTTCAAGCTCCACTGTGCAGAATGATGCGTGTGCAGAGTTTACTGCAGCTAAAGGAGGAAACGTTTCTCCCCTTGAATCTAGACTCGATTCTGTACTAGATTATCTAGTACAGAGACAAAGCCTATGATTTCTGGAGCTAATCGTGGCCCAGTATGTTGGACACATAAAAACATCTTTCAGGACTCAATAATGTCTCCATGTGCTTTGAATGTGAGTTTTTTACAAGTTAATTTGCCTATTGTTTGTGAAAAGAACAAATTATTATTCAAAGCAGACCGTTTTTATGCCTTAAAACATATCTGAGGAGGATCTTTACATATACATGATCTTATTTTTGGTAATTGACAAATACAGATACTAAAATGTATCCGTGTAGCTGTATATAACAACAGCTGTCCTATGAGGACATTTAAAAGTATGCAGATAAGTAGTAAAAGAACAACTTTGATCCTTTGTCAGTCTCATTTAGAGAAGAAATTCTGATTTCTTTCTTCTGATTTTCCCATTTGAATTCCGATAATCAGAGATGCTGCAGACAAATACACCGACAAAGAGGTTTTCTGGGTTACGTTGCTTTTTCACATTTTGTAGTTTTATGTTCATATATGCCAAATAAAGTCCTATTTCATTAAGATGCAGAGGCACAGAAGCATGAGGAGTAAGAACCAGAGGGGCGTAATTAATGTTTTGGGTGAAAATGAGTATATTCACCAAATTAAAGCTCTTGATGAGCTCTTTTACTGCCAAAAGATAAAGATGAATTCTACGCCAATCCAGATTTATGAATTAGAAAAACAAGAGCCGACACCGAAACACACAAGTGTACATAAAAATATATTTTTAAATAAACGCCAAAATACTGTTTCAGTATGTTTTCACCCACGTTGACCAAGCTTTAATATTAAAGATCGAATTTAATAAACAGGACAAAGTACGGTCACTCTGGTTCTCACCTCTGAATTCATCCCACTTTCATTTTAAGCTGCAACTACTGCCCTGCTTTCAAAGCGTGTAAAAACAAATCCATAAAAGAATATTGAATCCTGTGGCTGGTTTTTCATTTGACAGACGTGTGTGTGTGTTGATTCACTGCTGTGGTGTAGTAGTCAAGGTAATCAGGACACAGGAAAAGAAGCCTTTTTTCACACGTGGCAGAGGGAAGAGCACATCAGGTGTTCCCCATGAACAATGAACGAAGCCATTGCCATCGTCATTAGAAACACCTGTGCTTTTCTGTCTGAGTCAAAATGACTGCTGTGAAAAAGATCAACTGCTAACGACCCTCCATATGTTCTGGTAAAGTACTCCTTTTATAGTTTTTCATACTGAAAAGAGCCACAAAATGACTTCTGGATGAATGACAGCACCAATGACTTATCACTCATTTAAATGGTGAAGAGAATGAGTTTACAGGCTCATCTTTTAAACATATTGTATATTCTCTCAAGAAATGTATGTTCACTGTCATTATGTTTAATAAAGTTCCTGAGCAAGTGACTTATTCTTTTATCTCATCTAATCTTCAGCCTCTTATCCGGGGTCGGGTCGCGGGGGCAGCAGCTTTAGCAGGGGACCCCAAACTTCCCTTTCCCGGGCCACATCAACCAGCTCTAACTGGGGGATCCCGAGGCTTTCCCAGGCCAGTGTGGAGATCTAATCTCTCCACCTGGTCCTGGGTCTTCCCCGAGGCCTCCTCCCAGCTGGACGTGCCTGGAACACCTCCCTAGGGAGGCGCCCAGGGGGCATCCTTACTAGATGATCCTGAACCACCTCAACTGGCTCCTTTCAACGCAAAGGAGCAGCGGCTCTACTCCGAGTTCCTCACGGATGCTGAACTTCTCACCCTATCTCTAAGGGAGACTCCAGCCACCCTCCTGAGAAAACCCATTTCGGCCGCTTGTACCCGTGACCTCGTTCTTTCGGTCATGACCCAGCTTTCATGACCATAGGTGAGGGTAGGAACGAAGATTGACCGGTAGATCGAGAGCTTTGCCTTCCGGCTCAGCTCTCTTTTCGTCACAACGGTGATACATCAAATATGATGGTATTAGTCAATAAGGCGCCAAAACTGGGCTCAGCTCTGTGTTTCCACGGAATGAGTCTCTTGATATAAACTAAAACTAACTTCACAGTTCAAACAGCAAAACAATGAACATAGATGGAGAACTTTCTTGCCTGCGTATGAGGACATGATTTCAACGGGAGCGTACATATGTTCCCCGCCTTGTATGTGACCAGGGAACATAACCCTACCTTGTGAAGGGTTTTGGGAAGAACAGGGAACATAGGAAACCCATTTCAACAGTGACCCAGACAAACACACGTTGAACATTAGACCTCAGGAACACATTGCTGAAAACATAAAAACGTTTTAAAGCTCTTTAATGTGTCATCAAAAGGATATTGGGCTGGGTAACACCTCCCCACCCCCCCAAAAAACTGTCCTCTGTTGAGCAAGTTTACTGCAACAGTTTATTTATTCATTTATTTTATCCACACACACACACACACACACAAAAGAAAAATGAGCAACAGCTCTGGCTTCACAGTCTGATAGAACATCCAAAGTATCAGGAAACTGTCAGCTAACGCTAAGGCTGAAACAGGCATTTAAACCTTAAAATGCTTCAAGTCACTCGAGGATCTTTTTCAATCCTGCATGAATAATTGAATAATTCACTTCAGATAATCAAACAAACATTATCACCACTCTTTGAATGCTGTTTTAACAGCTAGTGGTTGGTTTATAGTCTCTGGGAGACAGCTTAAAGGCTTAAGGTGACTTCAGTGATCCAAGTCGGACACATCAAATGAAAAGAAATTGGCACTAATTACTGCCATGAAATAAGTTTGCATAGTCGACATTAGCATGCATCTCTCTTCTGTAAACAATAAACCCTGGAACTCAAGTCCCGTTTGAGGTAACGTGTCTAACTGCTTCAGTGTTTGGTAGTACATGTCGCAGAGCATTCAGCTGATCAGGCTTTCCATTTCTTCAAGATTGCTGGTGTCAAGTTTTGTGATTCTCCGGTCTGTAGGAAAAAGCAGAGGTCGTGTTAGGATCATTTTATTTTCTCGTTTTACGTGATCAAACCGAAAGAAAGTGAAAACATACTGAAATGCATCTCAATTTGGTTGATTATATCCATGCTGTGTTTGGAGTCAACCATATTGACAGCAAACCCTCTTCTGCCGAAGCGTCCTGTGCGGCCGATACGGTGAAGGTATGTCTCGTTGTCTGCCTTTCCATCCATGTCCACAGGGAGGTCAAAGTTGACCACGAGTGACACTTGTTCCACATCGATACCTGGAAGCAACAAAATGGGTTGGAGATACACACACACACACACACACACACACACACACACACACACACACACACACACACACACACACACACACACACACACACACACACACACACACACACACACACACACACACACACACACACACACACACACACACACACACACACACACACACACACACACACACACACACACACACACACACACACACACACACACACACACACACACACACACACACACACACACACACACACACACACACACACACACACACACACACACACACACACACACACACACACACACACACACACACACACACCATAAAGATGATGTTTTGAATTTAGAAAATTCCTCCCTCACCTCTGGAGCACACGTTTGTGGTCACGAGCACCTTCTCCTTGCCGTTCCTAAAGCGTTCGATGACAGCGGCTCTCTGCTCCACCGTCAACTCCCCACTCAGTAACGCCACCTGGTGTCCCTCTGTGGTCAGGTTTGCAGTCAGCCAAGAAGCCATCTTGCGAGTCTAGAAAATATAAAGAAAGGACAGGCTAAACTGAATGGCTCGGTTGCTTGTTTGACTAACAGTAGGCCTGCTGTGCCACATACGCTGTTAAGAGACCAACAGAGGAACTGAAAGTGTTGTGCTGAAAGGTTTGAAAGATGGGCCTATTGGATGTTCTTTACTGCTTTAAAAGTTGTGCTTGGACCAGACTATGGTTTTGGGCTGAGGAAAGAGTGAGTAAAGAACGTGTTTTACCACCATTTGGAGCTTTGAAGTTAACTTGAGGATTCACATTTAGAAACAATCAGATTTGGAGTTCTTGGCTGTCTGAAACAGGTTGCGATATACACAATATGATTCCATCTGGCTTTTAGCCTTCAGCAAGATCACCATCTATGCTTTTAGCATCTTATACCACCAAAGTATCTCAAACTAGTCCAGTCTCAAGGGCATGTCATGTTAACACATCCTCCTGAACCATATATTTGAATACTTTTATAAAATTGATTGATCGCCCAGCCATAGCCTAACTCTTACTCTGAGAAGAACCCCTACAGCAGCGTGGGCTGTGTCGAATTGATTGACAAGTCCTTGACCCCTGGCAAATTAATTTGCATTGTGAGATCTGATCCCGATGCAAGCAGGACTACGATAAAGAAAACATTTATCTGTCTGAATGCCGAGGCCATGAATCGATGTCTTTCAGACACAGATCGTACGTCATCAGGTGTAAATGGTCCAACGGTGAAGGAAAATGTCAATTGTTAATCATTTGAAGTGTAAAGAGAATAAAACAGCTGACTTACATGGCAGAAGATCATGGCCTGTGCAATGGTAAGGCTCCCGTATAGATTACAGAGTGATGTGAACTTGTCCTCCTTCTCCCTACAGAGAACGTAGAACTGTTTGATGGTGTCAAGAGTCTCCTCTTCGCGCTTCAGCCTGATGATATTGGGATCAGGAACCACGTGCTCTGCAAACCTCCACACAGAGTCCTCAAAGGTTGCAGAGAAAAGGAGCATCTGGCAGTCCTTTGTCAGCTGTCTGTTGTTACGAATAAAAGGATGGAAACAATGTAACAAGAGAAAATTGATGGCTAAAAAAAAAAAACTATATTATCATTGGTAGGTTTCTCGGAAATGAACCCACCTATGGATCCGTATGCTCTGGTCCCGATGACCTTGTGTGGCAATCATCACATCAGCCTCGTCAAGCACAAACATAGTAATCTTCTTTGGGTCAATATGCTTGTACTTGGTGCACCAGTCGAGGACTGTGCCTGGTGTTCCAATGACAATCTGCTCCTGCAACTTCATTCCTCGCTCCACTGAACAGAATGCACACATTCATGTAGTGACCTTACCAACACTGGCACTTGGAAAGATTTGAAATGCCATTTCCCCCCCCCCGTCACACGTCATTACAATTACGATCAAATTCTTACTTCTGTTGCCTCGAATCCCGTACGCCAGTTTCACATCAGGACAAAACTTCCCCATTTGCTCGATGACTTGACCAATCTGCAGAGCGAGCTCGTACGTCGGCGCGATGCAAAGGCACTGAAAGAACCAAACAGTTTTTACATGGTGAGTGTCTCCAACTGAATGTTGACACTGGCTGGCTCCGCAGAATACATGTTATGCTTACCTGAGTCCACTTATTGGCTGGGTTTACATGGCTGAGCATGGCCAGAGAGAAAGCAGCGGTTTTACCCGTGCCGGACTGTGACTGGGCGATCAGATTCTGAGGTCTGGACCCAGAGAAAATACAGGCATAGAAAAAGTAAAGAAATCACAGACTAACTTGATGTGAAAAAAAAGGCTTTTAGAATAACTGCAAGGATAATAGTCCATAGATCTGGAGCTAAATTAAATTGTATGTTCACTGTCATTATGTTTAATAAAGTTTCTGAGCAAGTGACTTATTCTTTTAGATCCACCAAATATGATGGTATTGGTCAATAAGGCGCCAAAACTGGGCTCATCTCTGTGTTCCCACGGAATGCGTCTCTTGATATAAACTAAAATGTCGATGGATGTGTAAAATGCAATTTGAATGGCAAAAATCCTTGCAGTCACTGTGGAAATATTCATTTTAAAAGTGAAGAGAACTTTCTTGCCTTCATAAGAGGACATGATTTCAACGGGAGTTAAATTGCAGCTATTTTGATAATCGCTTAAATAATTTTTCATTTATGCAGACAGTTACATGGAACACCTCCCTAGGGAGGCGCACAGGGTTCATCCTTACTAGATGCCCGCACCCCCTCAACTAGCTCCTTTCAACGCAAAGGAGCAGCGGCTCTACTCCGAGTTCCTCACGGATGCTGAACTTCTCACCCTCTCTCTAAGGGAGACTCCAGACACCCTCCTGAGAAAACCCATTTCGACCGCTTGTACCCGCGACCTGGTTCTTTTGGTGATGACCCAGCTTTCATGACCATAGGTAAAGGTAGGAACGAAGATTGACCGGTATTAAGCCAGAACATGTGTCAACAATTTTGATAATTGATAAGTCTTACAAGTAATTTCTTAGGCAAAAATGCAAAACGTTTGCTGGTTCCAGGTTCTGGGTTGTGAGGATTCGCTGCTTATCTTAGTTTTATATTATTGTAAAAGGAATATTTTTATGTTTTGGATATCTGGTTGAATAAAACAAGTTATTTGAAGACCAGCTTAGGGGTCGGAGAATTGTGACTTATTTTTTTATTTTCTGACATTTAATTGGATTCAAACAAATGAAAAGATGAATTTAAAAAATAAATTGATTCATTGATAATTAAAATAATAGTTGCAGTCCTAAATGGATTAATCCTAATATAAGTAATTTCTGCAGGTCTCCAACTAATCACTCTTTGTATTATGAATTTTCATTCAGCAAATAACTATTTAGTACAGCTATTGCAATTTCCCACAGTCCAAGGTGATGTTTTCAAGTTGCTTGTTGTAAAATACAAATAGTCCAAATTACAAAGTTGTTTAATTTATGTTATAAAAGACAGAAGAGCAGCAAATTCTCACATTTGAGAGCCTTGAACAAGAAAATATTCAGTATTTTTTCTTGATAAACAACTTTAATAATTGTTTGACTTGATTATCAAAAAAGTTCATTAATTTCTTGAGTCCATGCTCATAATATCAAGTCGCTCGTGTTAAAAAAATAAAATTAAAAAAAGATCTAAAATGCAAAGAGAGAATCATTTTTAATAACATGGAGAAGGGCAACTTGAGAAGCTTGAACCAGCAAATACCTACCATTACTTACTTAGCGTGAAAGGTCTCATAGTAAAAAGTGAAATTTCTATAGTTTTTTTTTTTTTAAATTATAAAGCAGATTAAGCGTTATAAAAAAAACTGTGGACGTATCAAAACCCTCAATCCACAGAGAAATGCACACAATCTGTATTCAGAAACTGTTTCTATAAACAAGACGGGTGCTTAAAATTGAGTGTTTCAGACAGACCAGGAACCTCATTTCTAAAGGTGGCAAGCGCGCCGAACAGGGCGCACGACACTTTCTAAGCAAACTTTGGGATTTATATAACGCAAACTTGATGGGGGAATGTGCGGTCCTCCACGCACACTCTGACCCAGGCGTAAGCAAAGAAACGGGAGAAATGAGAAACTGCGACACTGACGGCAGAGGGATGAAACAACAATAAAGATGTAGGATCAGAAATTCAAAGGAAGATATCTTTGACCCTCATAACTCATAAATATGTTCTGTAAGTATTAAACAATATTTGCAGGTTATAGAGTTCATTCTCATAAATAATATGGTGAACAGGACAAATAATGTTTACACTGATGCTGTTATCAATGCCTCCGTCTGACAGAAAGGGGCGAAGTTTTGATATAGCTATCAAGTAACAAATATATCATAGCTATCATATAAACAGTCTTTTGTATGGATTTAGTTTGTTTTATTTTTGTTTTTAAAATTAGATTAATCTCCACGTCTGTAGTGTTTTAGATCAATCGAATCAAAAGGGACAGGTATAAAAAGAATGCCATCATAATGCGTAACGATGCACGCTCGCTCACTTACTGACAACCGAGGACGAGCGGATTATGAGCCGGCTCCGACTGCCATGCACTGTTCTCATGGTTTGTTTGGATCTCTGAGAACAGGGAAATAAAAAAGCCCAAACTGCATCAATGTTCTGTTGCTCAAATGCAACCGGTGCTGTTGACTGCACTTGTGTTGCTGTAAGAGCACCGAGTGAGAACGAAAAGGCTTTGATTCATCTCTTTTTCATTTCGACAACGGTCTGACCTTCTGCACTGCATTATCTGTGTCAGCAACATGTTGACACTCTACGGCCGTTTTGTCATCATTAACGCCCACACTGGGTCCTACAAACACCTCTCCAACAAGAACGTCAACTTCACACTGACTTTTTTTTTTGTTTTCCTCATGATGTCTGTATGAATGAATGTTCATTTTGGGCGTGACATGAAGCCGCAAAAGCTGCGCCACATTTAGAGTTGATTGTGATTTAATTGGGAAACTGGCGTAGGACGTGCATGCACACTGTTTTATAAATCCCAATATTTTTAAGCACACACACGTCCTATGTTTTGTCCGTACACCGCCTTTTACGTGAATCCTGCACACAGTTTTATAAATGAGGCCCCAGGGCTGCAACCAACCAATTTCATTATCGATTAATCGGTTGATTATTTTCCCGAATAATCGATTAGTTTTTTGGGCAGAAAATGTTAAAACAAAACAAAATCAACATCCTCAAATGCCCATTTTGTCCTTAACTCAAAATATATTCTGTTTACTGTCATAGAAGAGGGAGAAAAAAAATAGCTTGAATCAGCTAATTTCTATATTCGATTAATCTAATTCAGACAGTTTGAGGAAAAGAATGTGTTTGTGGCACATTAAAGCATGTAAACATTCTCTAGAAGAAACCCAAAGCACTAAATATGAACCAAACTGTTGCTTCATTTTCAGTCCCCTGACTCATGGATCCATTACTTGTCATCCAAACATTTCAAGAGCAAGAAGTGAACTCACGGCTGCGCCAGCATCATGGGTAAGGCATTCTCCTGGATCTTGGATGGTCTGTTGAAACCCAGGTTGTACACACCCCTCAGAAGATCAGGTTTCCTATCCATCATCAAGTCAAATCAGAAAGACTTAAGTTATTGTGGAGGGGGAACTCAACAGCATACATGTGCTCATCTGTCAAACTCACAGTCTCAGCTCCTCAAAGGTCTTCACAGAGTACAGGGGAGAGGTGGGGTCCCGCTGCAGGACCTCCACCTGGTTCCTGTTGCGCACCAGAGAGTGGCGGATCAGTTTGTTCAACAGGGACTGTTCAGCCAGGTCCGCTTTGTCGCCGTCTCTTTTACAGTCTCCATTTTCAGGCTTCGGCAATACGTTGCCTGCACAGGTGGAAACGAACACCACCACCACCACCACCACCACAACAAAAACAGTCAAAAACCACAACTACGCGGTCAAATTAGGTAAAAAATAATAACAATAATTACCATTTATGTCTCCTCTTATGTTACAAAGAGCACGCACTCGGTCCACTTTCCTTGAGAAGTCAAACTGGTGGGAGAAAACACATTTATTAACTGTAAAATAATGATGCAACGAACTGCGTGTGTGAAGCACATAGGTAGCAAATTAAGCTAACCTGCTAACGAACGATGCGCAAGTTTAACTGTTTGTGTCAGCCGTTTGTCACTTTTTTTAAAAAAACTTACCTGTGTACATGGAGCTGTGGCTTCTTGAACATCGACAGCAACCGCCCACGAGTCTTCGGACATTTTTAAAACATTAATTGCGTGTTTTCTTTCGAGGCAAACAACACTTTTTCTTTTTATCAAAAAGTTTGATGTCAGCGTGAAAGATGAGCGTCAAAGTGCAGTGACGCCGTGACGTGCCGCCGCCGCTGCTGCTGCTGCTGACCCGCTGGACCACACCACTCATGCTACATTCACAAGCGTCGGAGATTTTAAAACCTGGGCCGTCATTACTCAACCAATTAAAGTGACAAATAGCCGAGATATAGGGCGCTACATGTTATTTTAACTGAGCTAATGTTGACCACAATTTGGTGGCACATCTTGACGTAAAATGTTAAGAAAAAAATGTCAGAAAACCGCTATTCACAACTGTTTTTCACCTACTAATAACCATCTAAAATGTACAATATTATCCGTAAAATATTTCCCAGATTTTTCTTATTGCAATTGCGAAACAAAATGTCTCTGTTTGTTTGTTTTTTTAACTGAAAATAAACGCTTGAATGCTGCGTTATTATATTTACGAAGCATATGAGCGATACCTGAAGGCGCCATTGTATTGCTGCGTGAACCTGCTGACACACCCATCATCACAGATTATACACAGAACTACTCCACCATAACAAGGTACTTGACCATTTAAAGCCCATATACTAATCTAATCTTCATGAAAACCCATTAAACAATTAAATGCACCAATATTGCACATAAATACAAAGTATAACAAATGTTTTTTTTCTATATAAACATAGATTTCACTGTTGTAATCATGTGTATTCATCCGTATGAGTTGAAGTATTTTCAAGTTGTTTGTGTTAAAGTTTGTTGGCTTTTTGCTGTTTTGTCATATAAAATATCTAGAAATGTGATATATAAATCAGCTCTTTTCACAGTATCATCATTATTTTCATTATCGATTATTCTTTCAATTTCTAATTTGGATTAATTGATTATTATTTTCTAGGGGTTGAAGGCAAAATTCCACTTCCATGTAGATGTTAATGATTAGTTGTTGTGATGTTATTTGATTCAATGATGATTTATCGGTCTATTTACTGTCACAAATCCCCAGAGCCAAAGGTGAAGTCTTCAATTCAATTCTATTTAAGACTAGGTGATACAATCCTTTGTTTGACTGCTCACACTGGTTAGACCTTGCTATTGTGAGGTTTTCAAGTGGGTGCGCTCCTCCCTCAGCATGTCATCCATGCGTCTGCTGAACCTCCAGTGGGTTCAGGGAGGAGGCTTTGTGTCCCGGGCTCACCTCCATAATGTCATCTCCTTCTTGATATTATCAGGTGTTGTCTCTCCTGTTAAGCCAGAGACACTTGCCCTTTCAGCAGCACCAGAGAGGGCTTTTGATGTCTTGACATTGGGCCTTGACTCAAATTCCCATGTCCTTGAGCAGCCTGGTAGTTGACATGTTTATGAAGCTTCTGTAGCCAAATTCTACTGGCAAACTTTAGCTTTCCAGCCATGTTGTACAGCAGCTGCTATCTCAGCAGCAAACCTCTGTGGTTCGTAGGTCCTCGCCCACAGCATCCCCGCAGAGCTTTGTATGCAATATGAATTAGGCCTTGGATTTATTTGCAGTCTCACGGACAAACTCTTGTTGCAGGATGGGATGACAGAGGAGCCCGGGCACTGATGGTTGTCCATCTGCTCCCCAGCATAGCTGCTTGTTTTGTTGACCAACAGTCCCAAACCTAAAAACATTCCATTCATTATCACACAAGACAAAGAAATGCAGCAAATGCTCACATTTAAGGAAGTGAATCAGGGGAAATATTTGACAGTTCTTGCTTGAAAAAAAACTTGCAGATACATTTTCTGTCTACAAATTACTTCAGCTCTAATATAACTCAGTGTTGACACAGGAACAGAAGTATTTTAAGCACTAAACAATAAAACGTCAGAACTGGCTGATCACCACATTCATTAACAGCATTCTTGATTACCTTATGCTTGATGGGGACACAGACTCACTGTTCTACGTAGAGCTGAGACAATTAGATGACTAACTGGCGAGTCAGTCGTTTAAGCATTCTGTGCTTCCAGCTTCTTCAATGAGGATTTGCATGAGCTTCAGGAATGTTTAAGTGCCAATTGTCACCATTTTCTGACATTTGTTGACCGATTACTGAATCCACTGAATTCACCTAAATTAAAACCTTCAAATGTGGAATTTACCTTTAACCCTTCTACTATTTGATTGTTGTGAGAAAGAGAGAGGGTGAATGAGCTGTGTGTGTGTGTGTGTGTGTGTGTGAGTGTGTGTGTGTGTGTGTGTGTGTGTGTGTGTGTGTGTGTGTGTGTGTGTGTGTGTGCGTGTGCGTGCGTGCGTGTTTGAGAGGCTGAGAAACAGACAGGGAAAAGGAAGCAAGCAGCGGAGAGGGGGTGTGCAGACCTGGTTTTATTGGCTGCAAGTTAATTCAATTTGGAGGCGGATGCTCAGGCAATCCACCCACCCACCCACACACACACACACACACACACACACACACACACACACACACACACACACACACACAAACCCCCCCCCCCCCCCCCCCCCACACACACACACCATCTACGTTCACGACTGCCAAAAAGACTCTATAAACACATATTAAATGCCATGGTAACCTCCCAGAAAACATATGGATCAAACCAAGTGATTACAAACAGAGACAGCCAAGCGCCCACATTGGATGTTTTTCCAATCACACCGTAGAGAGGAAGAGAGAGAGAGATTATAGGTGATATGAGTGAGACATCGCTCCCTAACCCACCCACCCTGTCCCTCCAAGCCTGTTTTCACTACCCTGGTGTTACAGTACATGTCATGTACTGATTATACTCTGATCCCTCGCTATAATAAAGGACACCTGAATATTGCTTGTTGTCATCGGTGTCAGGGAGGGCTGCTGGAGTGAGTGGGTGGTGCTGATGCTTTGAATGCGCATCTGATGAGAAGGGGGATGTTTATTGGAAGAACTGGACCCTCCGTCTCAGCCCCCCTCTCTCGCTCTCAAAGCCCTCCAACTCCAGCAGTATCCACAGGGGGGAGGAGGAGGAGGATGAGAAGGAGGAGGAGGATAAATGAAACAGTTTTTGCAGCCACATGTTGCTTCATTGAACTGCTGCAGCGGCTCCTACCTACCTTGTCCTTTCCTTGCATTGTCCCTCCAACTAACGATGTGGCAGCTGCATCTGTAGTTTCTGCCACCTGTGGCAGCACTCCGATTCCCTCTACGCCACAGAGAGAAAACAAAAAAGGGGAGCTGAAAGAGGTTGGAGAAGGATATCTTTCATGATAAGTGGACTTCTGACAGAGAGAGATCCCCGTTGCATCTCCAGCTGACACAAATGAAAGGTAAGGTAATGAAGCTGATGCTGTGATCATATCAGATATGTTTTAATGCCGCTGTGTGTCTCTCTGATGATGCATAGATTAAACATCCCTGTCATTTATTTAAAATGAAGAAAAGGTTGGCCAGTCAGATGATTAAATAAACTACCTGCATCTTGAGTCACAGTATAAACGGATACCGTGTTTCAACAGGTGGCAGGTACCACAGCATCTGCTCTTTGTTTTGACTCTAATGAGTGCAGAGGAGTGTGGCATCACTGATGGGAAATGTTGAAAGTTGATGGTTTGGTGGTCTTTTAGCAAAACCCAGGTGGGAGGCTGGGTGATTCATGTGACAGAGCCAACCAGGAGAGGAGCATCCTGGGACTGACACTTTTAGCACTAATTACTATAGGATGAAAGACCGTAAAGAAAGGGATGCCTTGGAAAAACACCTGTAATGCAACTCATGCAAATGTAGTTTTTTTAAAGAGTATGTTCATTTATTCAGAATTTCATACTTTGCATGACTAGATCTTCATTTTCAACAGTTATTGATGTTCAGCGTCTGTATCTCACCACTTATGATGTCATCTCTTCAGCATTGGTATAGTTTGCAGTCCCGCTGTGCCTGAATAAGTCTTTTTTTATTCACCTATCCGAGGGGACTGTTTATAGAAGGACAAAGGGATGTGTTGCCTCTCAATCTGTGGTCGACCAGACACATGATGGCACTGTTGAGACAGGCAACTAAAAAGTCTGTATTTACATCTGTATGACCTTTTCCTCGCCATAAATAACCGTGTGGTGTCTAAAATGTCACTTTTGACTATTAGAAAGACTCATTGAATTTGTTATTGATTCTGAAGAACCTCTTTCGTAGCCGGGAATGTGAAAGTAGTGTCCCTGGAGTTTAATTAAGCCTGTTTTGTGAATTCCCTAAGTGAAAGTGATTTTGTGTGAAGGAAAGAGATCGCCTTGCGTTTTAATTGTAATCAATCACAGTGTCATAAAAAAAAAGCATGTTACTGGTCAGCATGCAGCCAAGCAAGCAAGCAAGCAAGCAAGCAGAGCTGTCTCTATGGAAATTGCTTTCGTCATAACACTTCCTATCACGCCTGTGCTGGGGCTTTGGTCGTGCAGCAGGCGCAGACCCTTGACAGCACATAACCAAGATTGCTGGTGGAGGAGACGACAATAACAATAAAGTACAGCCCCAAAGCAACAGATGATTATATCGTATAACTTACATAATTAGTGGCGCCTCATTCCTCTTCAAGCATTTTTTAATGTATCTGAATCTTTTCTCTCCTCCTACATTGTTGGTGTGCTCTAATGATGAGATCACCCAAAATGTTTTATTGCTGTGACATTTATCACAAATGCTCTAAGTGCCTGTCACCCATCCGGCTCCGTGGTTTTACATCATACCCTTGAACATAAATGAGGTTGAAATATCTATAAAACCTGCAGCACTAAATAGGGTGTTAACCACATACCTTATTTTAGCCAACTAACCAAAAACCCGTTTAAAAAATCCCAATGACTTTGAGACGAGGGAACTGGGAGTGCAAAAATGCTGACTCACTTCTGGGTTTTAGGACTCATCCCTATAGTACTCCAAAAAAAGCTCATAAATCAAAAACTACACAATCAAACACGTTTGTGGTCCGAAATGACAAACAACAACATACATTACTGCAATGTTTACATTTTACATACACTGCTACATGTAGCTACATGCTAACATCAGGGAAAGCTGTAGTCTTGGTTGCCGATGTTGTTTAGTTCTCAACAATTTGGGATCACATTCATGCTGGAACTTGTTACATTTTATAGTTTTTGAAGCCTTTATTAGTGATTTTGTTTCATGGTAAAAAGTGCTGCTGTAACGTCACTCCACAGCCATTCCACTGCTTAAGTTATATGTAGCTACATGCTAACGTCAGTGAAAGCTGTCATCTCTTAGTTTTCGTTTTATAAGCCTTTATTTGCGAATTATTCACAATAAAAAAGTGGCTTGGTTGCCTTCTGTGTGGAGTTTGCATGTTCTCCCCGTGTCTGCTTGGGTTTTCTCTGGGTTCTCCGGCTTCCTCCCACAGTCCAAAGACATGCACATGTTAGGTTAATTGATGACTCTTAATTGCCCGTGAGTGTGAATGGTTGTCTGTCTCTGTTTGTCTCTATGTGCCCTGCAATGAACTGGCCTCTTGCCTCACACCCGATGTCAGCTGGGATTGGCTCCAGCCCCCCCTGAAGATGGATGGATGGTTGTTATCTAGCATCTACCTTTTGTCTCAAACTAAATAAATAAAAGATGTTAGTTTCTGTCTCTGTAGTTGGTTGATTCAACTCTGATTTAGCTCTGGCTAACAGGAGCTAACTGGCTATGTTTGTTAGCAGTTGGTTAAGATGCTTGAGGCAGGGGCCATGTGATTGGCAGAGAGGTGAGTGGCTGGAGAAATGAAATGAGCAACCGTTATTATCGCAAAGAGAATAATAAAATAACATGTCACAATAATGAGTTATGTTTGAATTGGTTCCTACATTTATTTATTTTATTATGGCAGCTTTTGTACCTGAAGTGTAATCATTATTATCATTTTGTTGTTCTTTTCTGACACATGGCAACAAACCAGAATCCTAAAAAACAGCACCATGCCTGGACTCATTAACAAGGAGAACCGGAGCGCTCTGCCTCTCAGTGTCTCTGACATCACTTCCTGTGTCAGGGGTTACACTCTGGCCATGACAGCCTCTATGACCTATGAAAATATTGAGGATCACGCAATTGAGGGTAAGTGCGTACACAAAAGAAGACTAAATTGTGTACTTCAGCTATGTGGATGCTAGCCACTTTCAGCCTCTTATGCTGTGAAACACTTTTTATTTAACTTATTGACTGGATACGTGTAATTGTTTGTTGCCTTTTTTCTCTCCAACTGCTCTTTAGGGATCTTCATTTATCCGCTGGAGGAAAATTCTATTGTTGTGGGGTTTGAATCTATGATATCCAGTCAGATTATAACACTGCAAATCAAAGACAAGGCCAAAATTGACGACTGTTATCTGGATTGCTGTAACACATCGAATGGAGCCCTCCAGAGTGGCAGCGGTAAGATTGAAGCTGCTCTAATCAATATTGTTATATGAGCAATGGATCAAATTACTATTTGTAAAAGCATGTCTCCAGCAGCAACATGCAGCTATTTACAGTGGGAGAAGTCAGTTAAACCCAGTCTAAACTATCTGCTCAGCACCAAATGACAGACAGACAAAGTTGTCGTCTACAGCTGGTGAACAAAGTAGAGCATTAAGAAGAGACAGATATTTCCTTAAGGAGTTCGCTGAGATCAAACGAGTGCTAAAAGTTGACTGACTTTTGAATTTGCATTTGTCAGGTTGCCTGAAACAACCCGTTATCACTGCCATCTCTTCAAATATGGCAGCTTTGTCTGTGGCCCAAAGCTTCTGATACCGACGCGGAAGACACCATTGAGCGCCTGTATGAGACGCACTGGGCTTCAACACCACATCGCAGTGGGATGACGTAGCATAAAGAGCAATAAAGTCCATTTACAGGGAAGATAATAATAAAACACAGGAGAGGTCAGAGTGCATGCCTGGGTCAAACAAACATAGGACTTTCAACCAGGAGACTGTTGTTCCTTCAAGTTAACATTGACTTATTTAAACTTACGTACTTAGCTTTGTTGCCTAAACCTAACCATACCCCGCGTGTTGAAAAAATGACACCAAAAGGTGCCAAAAGTGTCAAAACATGACACAAAGGGGTCCTAACCAAGCGGTCGTATATAACGAGTTGGGATTGACAATATGTTTGATGAAACACAACTACAAATGAAAGCTAATGTCTCCGTGTCTGCTGGATGTGTAAAACTGTTTGGTAACACGTTAGTGATATCGCCTTACAAGGTGTTATTACATCAGTGTTATGTTTACAGCGTTTTTTTACTTTTCTTTGGGTACTCCATGCTTTAATGTGATGCCAACAGGGTATAGTGGATCTGGATTGTGACATTTTAACAGAAAATCTTCATTAAAAACACACACACACACGCGAAGGCTTTAAAAGTCCTTTACAAAACAGAGAGGGTCTAAGGAAATGTTACATAATGGGTAATTTGGTATCCAGAGTTTTTGGATATCGACTCACTCTAAAAACTAAAAGTGATTACTCTCTTTTTTAGTTGATGGAAGTGCAATACAAAATTATTAGAGTGCATCTATAATATAATAGGAGGATTATAGTATGGTACTTCAATCGAACAAAGAAGCCTGTATCACTTTCTACTGTGTATCTGAACATTAAAATATATTAAAGGCATCAAGGATAACTGTCTGAACAGCTTTGAAATAGCTTGGGGAACCTTAAGAGTCACAGAAATTGAGGGTGCATTTTGAAGATTTGGTTGTATACTAATCTATTATGGTGTTTTCAGGACACATAGTGATTGACGAGGATTTGGACAGGACAGTGTTAGTGGTTAACCTCGGGGTCATCCCTCCTATGGAAACGGTCCATATTCTGGTTAGCACCTCCTCTGAGCTCTCCACTCTGCCCAACGGAGGCATCAGGGTGTCATCCCCACCGGTGTGTACGCCTCGGGTACAGAGGTCCATCAACGAGGAGCAGGGACTATCTCCAAACTTCTCCAGAACGTGAGAAAAATCAGATACATTCATGAAAACAATATAAAAGTCGCTGTCTTGTTGATATTGCACCATGTTGCATGCTCAAATTAAGTGTATTTTACCGGATTTTTCAGACCCAAATGTTTGTATGGATGGAAACTGACGATACAAACATTTTATATGTTTATTCAAGATGGCTCCATTTCAATGTAGTTATGCCTTTCTATTTTAGGCGGCATAGTTGTGCCTCAAGTCCTCACGATCAAACTCCCAACTCCCCTCAGCTGTGGTTGGCTTCATTGGTGGAGGAGGAGGCCATTAACTCCATGGACTACGAGTTTAACTTCCAGCTGGAGATACGGGCTCCCTATCTTCTCGCAGGTCTTGTCACTTGTCAATGGGGGAAGTGAGCTATCTAGAAATAATATAGTTTTTACCACTTTGTATAATGGTACATCAGGCGTGATCACTGAGCTTTCTTGTAATCCTACATTGCATTTCAGTGCCCCTTGAAAGCTCTTGTCTGCAATACAAATTGTATTTGTGACACATGCCTGCAGTGATGTATAGCAAAGGAAAAAAAGCACTCTACTTTTGTGTGTTTGCAGTTATGTGTATATGTGTTTTCTCTATGCCACACATTGCTGAATGCTCTTATATAACTGGATATTGGGAGCATAATTTGGCAACTTGTTAAAGGAATGATTTAACATTTTGAGAAATACGATAATTTACTTTCTTGCTTGTGTGAGTTACATGAGAAGATTGATACCAGTCTCATGGCTGTCCATTGGATATCAAGCTACTGCCAGGTAGAGGGTAAACTTAGCTTAGCATAAAGGCTGGAAACAAGAGGAAATGGCAAGGTTCCATTATCATATTCAATAGAAATTGTTTAATCTGTACAAGTCTTGTTGTCACTATGAAGTTGTCAGGAAATCAGCACTAATTACCAGGAAGCTGGTAATTGCTGATTCATCCAAGGATGAAGAGATGAAGGAAAGAGGGAATGAAAGGATGAGAGGATAAGTGGATGAGCGTCGAGGGATGTTGGGATGATGGGATAATGGAAGAAGGGTGAGGAATGAAGGAATGAAGGGATGACGGAATGACGGCTGAGGGTAGGATGAAGAGATGAGGAGATGAAGGGTTAATGGGACGAGGGTCATAGATGAAGGGATGAGGGTTGAGAGTCGAGGGTTACAGGGAAGAAAGGTGAGATATGACTGGTTGAAAGGATGAAGGTTTAAGGGATGAAGGGATGAGGGAATGAATGGCAGTGGATGAAGGGAGAAATCAGGGTCATGGATGGATGATTGATGGAGAGAAGCAGGCTAGCTTCAAATATCGAAGAAAGAAGAAAGCATATTCAATAAGCACATTTTCTAAAACGTCCAATTATTCCTTTAAACTTGAAAACTTTCATCATTTGAGCATCATGAAATACTCACATTATAACATTATTATATATTTTCTGCGTTTGCTCAAACTGCAACAGCGCTTGAAGGCATCAGCTCACCAGTCATCTTGCTCTGTGAATCTTTTGGAGGTGTTTAGCTCTTATAAATGTGAGTGTCATTTCAGCGGGACCTGCTGCTTTGTTCTTACTTGAGGTGAAGCCACTGGTTATTTTCTCTGCCGTTTCTGTTGCTCTGTGTAGGTGTAGAGAGCCCGTCTCACGCTATAAGAGCTGACGCAGACCCTCAGGCTCGCTCGGCCACCAGCGTCGTCATCACTCTGGCTGACAAGTACACTTACGACTGTCCTGTCAAGATCCTCATCTACCCTAGCGGTAGGTCCTCAGCTTCAAAACTCACTCCCAGCACGGCCCTGCAAGTCATTCATTTTTACTCCCCTCTCAAGCAAAATATTTTGAAATTGTTTATTTCAGCTCTGTCGACCTTCTTTATCTCATACCATCTCATTTTAAGGTCCTTTGTGAGGTAATTCACTGGCACACTTAGTGGTATGACATGCCAGAGAAGTCAGACTGCATTGGTGTGCAGTGTCAGGTGTTTTTTTTTTTTTCTTCCGTGCGCTCTTGTTTCTCTCTCACGGTCATCGTGACCTAGACTATGTGTGGACCAGTTGTCTCCCAGAGGCAGGTATGAGCCAAGGCCTTGCTGATCCAATAGCGCTCTTATGAAGGTTTTGTTCACAAACAGACCTGCTGCCGGAGCTGGGCAATTTAATTCAGCTCAGACTGGAGCTACATTTTCAATCACAACATGGATGCTCAGCTCGAGCAGAGAGACGGAGGAAATTGAGCTGAATTACAGATGTGAGTGTGTGTCATAATAATAAAAAACAACAACACCAGCTGGGTTGATTAATGACCAGAAGCACAGGCTGTGTCATATAAATGACTTTGTTTCTGCAGGGATCACGAAGTTAAAGTTTTTAATACCATGTAGACAATTTAATACCTGTTTCACAGCCAAAGTAAGAAAGATGTTGATGGAAACCAGTAGGAATGATAAAACGTTCTTCACCAAATACACAAATATGGACTTTTATATCCCAATTTTTGTAGGGAAGCCCTCAGTTAGAATTTTTTAATTGACTGCATTCAGACACTTTGTTGACTAATTGATTCTACATATTTTCATCAACAGGTTTCATAAAATTTTATTTAATGCTGTGAAATGAAGATCGGAAGTGGACAACAATGGTTGGGTTAATGAAAGAAAAGGTGAAAGTCAGGGTTAGGCACCAAAACGACTTGGTTAGGATTAGAAAAACTGGTATTTATAGGGTGGTTGGTGACTCAGTGGTTAGAGCAGTCACCCAATGTAAAGTGGCTTAATGGCCTTGAGGCAGCAGCCGCAGGTTTGACTCCAACCTGCGGCGCTTTGATGCATGTCTTCCCCTCTCTCTCTCACCCCATTTCCTGTCTATCCTATCTAATAAAGCCTTGAAAAACTGCCAACTGGGTTAGTTCCACCACTCCGACCCTCCTCCCTACACAGACTTTAGCGTTCGTATACAACGTTAATAAATACATAGAATACACAGAAATTACAGTGCCTTATTTTCCGTAGTTATATGTACGATCAGTGAATGAGGACAGCCTGACTGATTAGTTGATTTGATTGAGAGATCTGTAAAACTGAGTTTCTCCACAAAGAATCATGCAGAATCACAACACAATCATCTTAAATCAGATGATGTGCTCATACGTTTCTTGGAAATAAGTTAGTGAGCATGAAAAAATGACTAATCATCGAAAGCAATCTTAGTCAACCGATTAGTCAACTAATAGACTAAGAGGGGACAACCCTACGTTTTTTTGGTAAAAGATAATTTTTTTGGCAGTTTTCCAAGCCTTTTATTATATAGGACAGTCAGGAAATGGGGTGAGAGAGGGGGGGGGGGGGGCATGCAGCATAGGGCCACAGGTCAGAGTCGAACCCACGGCCTCGAGAACCTTCAGCCCCTTCACATGGGGCGACTGCTCTAACCATTGTTCCACCAGCCGCCCCCGACCCTACATTTCTGACAGCTCTTCCCAGCAGTATATGAAAATAATTCCAACAATATCACTTATTGATCATTATTAATTTATGGTCCACATATACATTTTACATAAAATCAGAGGTCTGGAACAATAGTACTGGGGATTTTGCTAAAATCATACAATCTTACTGCAGACCTTTGTAAATAAAACCTAAGCCTTTTAATTTAAGGCCTTTTTATGAGAAATTTGAAATCAATGCTTTTTAAGACTCTTTCCAACCTGCAGTTACCAATTACCATTACTCAACCCTCTGAGCTCATTTTGTTGGGTGAGACTCAGCTGTGATACAGCATCTTTATATGCAACCGCCTCCTCACTCTCGCATCATTATGGGGATAATTCTGCACCAGAGATTACCACACTTACGCATCCTCCACCTGCTTTATAACCTGTCTGCCATATTTAGACTAATGTGTCTATGTTCCTGACCAACTGTGTCGCTTCAGAACCTCATCTGCCACATGTGCTCGTTGAGAACGGAGACATGACGCAGGAGGAGTATGATGAGTATCTTCATGGACGGAGCGATTTCATCAAAGCCACCAAGAAGGACTGCAGCAATGAGAGGAAAGTGAGTGTGTCGTCGGCATCAGCATCATGCACCTGAACTGACTGGCAACTCTATTATCCCACCAGGAGAGTGATAAACACTACACAGCAGCACAATATCATAGACAATGCTCTGCAGCAAAGACTGTTTTTGTGAAGTTGCAGCGATTATGCCTCAGTGTTTTGTTATAATATACAATATAATACAATACATTAGAAGAAGTATTCAGTTGTTTTACTTAATCAAAAGTACTAATACCACACTGCAAGCGAGTCATTAGGAGCCAACACGTGTAATTTCAAATAAGCTCTTGAGATGGAGTGTCTAACAACCATTTCCAAATGAAGTGTTGACTATCACAACCTTTTCGTGTTAAGGATAGAGTTGTTGGGATACTGATACCAGCATCAGAAATGCCTCTGATACTGCTTTAAATGCTGGTATCAGCAACAGTGAGTACGTCAGTCCATGCACCGATCTGAAACCATGTAATGATCTACATTACAACCTACTTTAAAGTAGTTTATTTGTGTTCTTTTTCTGTTATGACTGACTTTCAAACTACATGATAAAAGATAGTTTTATGTCATTCAGTCTCTGTATGCATTTGCTCATGTTTTACAAAGGAGTCGGCCGGAAAATGTATCGGGAAGTAAAAAATGGAGTTGGAACAAGTAGATACACACGAGGGAGCGGACCCGGAGTTGATACGATTTCATTTCAGGGGCCTTTCACCTGAAAACAAGTTTGATGATATGATAAAGTCCAGAATTCTAGATATCACTACCTGTGATGAGAAAGTCCCTCTTATGACTCATGTTGGACTCACTTCTCAAATAGTGAAAATGAATTATTACCCATTTTTCTGGTGACACCCTCAAGGACCCACAGACTTCTTGTTGAGAACCACTGTTGTAGACCCATCGAGGCCAAGCCCTGTTTTTTATACACACACTCAATGTGATTATATAGCACAAAAGTCCGTTTTTTCTTTTTTCTTTTTTCTTTTAGATAAGACTGTGATATCCTGCTTTTACCTTAATACAAAACAAGGAAAGAACAAAATAACACATTCACGGCACGTCCTTCTGGTGTGGGGTATTAGATGACAGAGCATGAGCTGAAATTTGTTTTAATGATAGCAATACATGTATTATGTTAATATATAGAACTAGCATTGTCAGGGATTTAAGTCAGTGGGTAAATTGTTGTAATTGATCTCATTTGAGGGTCATTGGGCAAGAACTGTTCCTTGTGTCCAGTGTTTTACTATTATAAATGATGTTTCTGATCTAATATTACTGCTACATTAATGTGTTTGTGACATAAGCTGAGAGCTGTGTTATCCAAGGTCATGCTTATTTAACTACAACTGCTTAGAAAAACCCTTCATTCATTCTCCTAATGAAAGCTGACATAAAAAAGAACAATATTTGCCTCTGAAATGTACTCGAGTAAAAGTAAAATGTAGCATACAAATGGAAATACTCAAGTAAAATACAAACACCTTAAGTTGTTCTTAATTTCATTACATAAATATTTAGTTACGTTTCACCACAGCTAATGAATGTTTATATCAGTTCAGCATTATTGTTTTGTTAACCTTCCTCTTGTCCAGTCACATCCCCTCTATGATATGGCTGTTAAGTGACCAGCAGACCGAAACAGGCGAAGGAGAAAGAGCACTTAGCCTTAAAAATGTGTTTCTATGGAAACGCTCCAAAGGCTCGCCACATTCAGCCTGGAATTTCCGGCACATCTGCAATAATTGATGTGGTCTGCCTATCATTCTGTCTCTCTCTTTAAGTGTTAAAATAGAGCCTGGCAATTCATAGAAAAGTCCACTTATCTCAAAGTGACAAACCCCTCATTTAAATGTATGCATTTTCATTTATGTTCCTCTGTCTTTACAGGTCGATATCATTCACAGGCGACTCCACAAGGACATCCTCCACAACCCTGTGGTCATGTTGAACTTTTGTCCCGACCTCAAGTCCATCAGCTCAGACCTGAGGAAGGTTCACGGCGAGTTTATCTTCCTCATTGACCGCAGCGGCAGCATGAGCGGGGTTAACATCAACCGTGTGAAGGTATTTAATCACCTCAGCGTGGTGTGTAATATTTCTGTGTGGATGCAAACATACATAAAGGCACACACTGATTTAAATTATATTTGCAGACGCTGCAGGAAGCAAATGAAAAATATATTAAATGGGAAATTAATGCCTCAAACCACATGGAGAACAATATATCATTATTAGAGGCTGTGTAATTGCTGTCGGCGCTTACAGCAACACTGATTCTGCAGTCTTTAGAGATAATAGATGTGGTCATCCAGCTGTGTGAAGGGCATGTACACAAGAATATCGATCAGATAAGTCACTCACCAAATGTATCCCAGTTGCTAGGTTTTAGACAGCAAGTCTTTGAGGTCTTATCAGACTTCATGTGACGTTTCCTCAATACCTACAGAGCTGACCCGTTCAAGGCTGATTTTCTTTCCTTATGTGTTGACTTATTTGGCTGCACTAACCCTGCCCTTTAGTGTGATCCTGACTGGTGTTCATTTGTGACTCTGTCTGAGGCTTTCATTGGATGTGTCTTAGGGCCAGGGTGAAAGCCAGTGATTGTAATGACCGCTTACCACACTCACATAGTAACACACGATACTATCACCATATGTTGCCCACGATAACGGAGGTATCATGATACAGGGATTCTGCAATATTCGATTGAAATGGCAGCTTTCCATGATACATCTGCATCCATATGTGTCGTTATACTAATATAGCGCCTTTCTAGTCTTCTGACCACTCAAGGCGCTTTCACACTTCAGCGTCTTGCCCAAGGACATTTTAACATGCAAAGGAAATAACATATACAGTATATGAGAATATGTGTGTGTATAGAATTAAAGGAAATCGTATATATTCCTGTATTGACATTTTGTCCTACCCCTATTTACCACAGGTCTTTCAAGAAATCCTGCGGAATACCTTTATAATATATATCTAAAAACGTGAACATTATATGCTGCATGTGTTTCTTTGCCAATGCACCTGAAAGGGTATTTAATTATAGACATAGTTGACATTTCTGCTCTTGAATGAAAGTCAAGATAAGTGGTATTCCTTTACGAAACGTCTCCTCTGCTGTAGATTAGGCAGTGATGGATGAAAGGACACTGTGTGATGGCGCTCTCCATTCACCTCTCTCCTTGAGAAAATCTGCTGTGCAGCAATGGCAGCTGTGTAGAGCACAGTGCTTTCATTCAGCCAGACATCAACAGACGTAGTTGTATTGCAGTTGAAATGTTCAGCACCTAATGAGCAGAAGTGTTTTGCCCTTTAATTTCTTTAAGATGTCCCTGTCTTTGTTCTGTTCTACTTTATGGACACGTCTCTTCCTCAGGATGCCATGGTGGTGATTCTCAAGAGCCTTGTGCCAGGCTGCCTTTTTAACATCATAGGTTTCGGCTCCACATTCAAATCACTATTCACAACCAGCCAGAAGTACGAGGAGGTAAAGCAATTCAGTAATACATTACTGTATTTGTTTTAAAGGTCCCATATTGTATACATTGAGATTTCCATGACTATGGTTATAAAGCAGATCAAGGTGCTATATAAATACTGTGAAAGTATCAAAACGCTCAAACCACAAAGAAATGCACACAGCTCATATTCAGAAACTGTGCCTTTAAATGAGCCGTCAGGACTTTAGTATGGTTGTGATGTCACAACTATACTAATGT
Source organism: Echiichthys vipera (assembly GCF_963691815.1). Lineage (NCBI taxonomy): Eukaryota > Metazoa > Chordata > Actinopteri > Perciformes > Trachinidae > Echiichthys > Echiichthys vipera. Next base: position 7,245,044 of record NC_139834.1, read on the forward strand.
ATATTTAGGTAGAAAGTGCCGCTATGGTAGTATTAAAGTCATTCCCTGGGACAACTCCAAAAAAAAAATCTGCATGATGTTTATTTTGTAAGTTATGGTCCAGTTTAGAGTAAATAGATCATAATGCAGGATTTGCATTAGGGCGTGGCTACCTTGGGAGTGACTGGTCACCGTGCTAGCGACATTAGAGAGGCTAAGCAATACATATCCACGATAGGCCTACTGTCATTAAAATCATTCATTAAAATAGCTGTGAACTTGTTTCGGGTGTTAAAGTCCCGTTGCTAACAAAGTTAACATTAGCTAGCTAATGTTAATGTTAGCTGGTAACTTAAGGGAAATTAAGGATTTTCAACCCTTATTTCTCTCCGCGCTTACCGCCAGCAAAAATCTGCCGGATAACTCTCGTCAGCTGTTTAAAAAATTGTCCGTTACTCTCTTTAGCATTTAGCAGAGTGCATAACCATTTACACGACAGAGTGCAAAAACTACTTAGCGCTCCTCCCCAGCTCTGCCTCTTTTCCAAATTTGGTCAATACAACAAGAGGGAGACCGTACCAAAAGCCAATCTTCTGATTCAAAACAATAGTACAGAAACCAATGGGCGATGTCACGTTAGCTACGTCCATGTCTTAGCCTGTGTACACTCTAAAACATAGCGTTTCAGACAGAGGGTGAATGTAGTACATAATAAAAATGTAGTAATACATAAAAACATATATTTTTCCAGGGTGATTTGCACATTTTGCCTTTCAACATCCAAGTGAATTTTTTTTTCAAAGTTTCTTAAAATGAATAAAAAAGGAAAAACTAGAATAGCAGTGTTGGAAAAGTGATGAGTCCCTTTATAATAACCATTATAAACATTCTCAGGTTTAACCAATCCCCTTTCTAGATTGCACACCAAGTTAATTGGCCTCCACCTGACATCAACTGTGGTGTTTTTGATTTCACTTCAGAATAAAATCAGCTGTTCTTGAGGATTCCTTTCCTAGTAGAGCACGGTAACACAAAGAATTCACCATGGTTGGAAAGATGCTTTCAAAAGAGCTCCAGGATAAAGTTGTGGATTGGCACAAGTTAGGAGAAGGATATAAACAGATTTCAAAGGCTTGAACTTCCCCTCTGAGGACCGTTCAGAGTATTGTCCAGAAGTGGAGGCATATGGATCCACCCAGACCTGGTCTAGATCGGGCCGCCCCTCCAAACTGGATGACGGAGCCAGGAAAAGATTGATCAGGGAAGCTACCAAGAGGTAACCCGACCCTGCAAGATGGATTGATTCGCATAATACGCATTTGCTCTGCATATCCATCTGGGAACTCTTGGCTGGAGATCTTTTGGGAAGAGGCGGAAATACTGGTTGCTCATTGGACAAATCATCCATTTATCACCACCTATGTTGGTGATAGACAGGCTAAATCAACCAATCAGATCAACGTAGCGTATCACAGCATCGAGGCAAAGCTCAGAAAGTAAAAAAACATGTCTGTAAAGGATATTTGCCATTTGTGTAACTAGAATTTACGTATAAAAGGCACAATTTCAGGTGCCAGGACCATATTTCAACAGAAGGATCCAAGAGAAAAAAGCGTCAGTGAGAAGCTTGCTTGATAGCTGCGCTCATCTCATCCGCAAAAGCCGCCATGTTGTTTACACTGAACAGTCGCTTCTTGTTGCGTCACACTTCAAGCCGCCTCAAAACCAACACTGATTGGTTTGGGCGCTTGGGCAACCTTCTCCAAATTGTCTTTGCTGCAAGTTACCAGACTGATCTCAGAGTAAAATACAATGGAGCTTCCAAAATTGGGATGGTCTCGCGAGTCTAACCAAGAGGCCTATGGTGACCTTGAAGGAGTTACAAGTCTTAATGGCAGAGGTTGGTCGATCTGTGCATGTGACAACAATTTCAAAAGTTCTACATGTTTGGCAGGGTGGAGAGAAAGAAGCCTCTTCTGCAAAAATGTCACACTGAGTCTCATACTGAAGATTCAGATGCCATGTGGCAAAAGGTTTTATGATCAGATGAGACCAAATTTAACTTTTTGGGGCTGAACTCTAAGCGCTATGTTTGGGAGAAACCAAACACAGCACTCCACCCAAAACACACCATCCCGACAGTGAAGCCTGGTGGTGGCAACATTATGTTGTGGGCTTGTTTCTCTTCAGCAGGGACTGGGCAGTTGGTCAGGGTTGAAGGGAAAATGGATGCTGCCAAGTCCACCCACATTCTTGAGGAAAACTTGCAGCCCTTTGTTATACACTTGAAATGGGCAGGTGGTTCACCTATCTATCTATCTATCTATCTATCTATCTATCTATCTATCTATCTATCTATCTATCTATCTATCTATCTATCTATCTATCTATCTATCTATCTATCTATCTATCTATCTATCTATCTATCTATCTATCTATCTATCTAACTTGACTGAACTCCAACAGTTCTGCAGGAGGAATGGGGAAATATTTCCCAGTGCACAAAGCTGGTAGAGACAGATCCAAACAGACTGATGCTGTAATTAAATCAAAAGCTGCCACCACAAAGTGTTTAATCTGGGACTCATCACTTTTCCAACCCAAAATATTTCACTTGAATGTTGTAAATGTATTATTCAGTCTGTATATTCAGACAGACTGTGCGAAAAATAACAGGATTTTTGAACCTCATAATGAGCATAATATGGGAACTTTAACTAAGCAATCGTAAGAAACTGTAACTCGATCTTTTTTTCTCTTCATCTCAGGAAGCCCTGGCCCTGGCTTGTGAGTACGTTAGGAAGATCAGAGCCGACATGGGGGGGACCAACATCCTGGCACCGCTCAGTTGGATCCTGAGGCAGCCGATGTTCAGCGGACACCCCCGCCTACTCTTCTTACTCACTGATGGGGCCGTCAGCAACACGGGCAAAGTAATCGAGCTGGTCCGCAGCCATGCACGCTACATTAGGCAAGTATCACTGTTAAGGTTCATAACAGAGCTCTATTCTGGATGTCAGAAAAAGGGAAAAAGATTGATAATGATGGAAAATGTTGGGGATATTGTCATTATTGTCTAATAGGAACCTTTGTATGGACTAAAGCTACCATTATGATTAACAAATAAATGTAGAATAAAACAATAAGGAATGAAATGTTGGAATGAAAGCCTCAATCATCAAATTAAATTCATGGAACGTGCATTAATTTATTTTAATATAACATATTATATGAATCATTACAAAACCCAAAGTGTATATTTTTTATGTTTACATTTATTTATATTTTTATTTACTTTTATTTATTTCCTTATTTATTTTTTCCACACATTATGTAAATTAGGGGGCATGTCTTAAAGGTGTCACTAAACAGCCATTGGTCATTTCATTTCTGTTTATATTTATTTCTTTATCTTTAGATTAAGCTGCACATTTGTTTGATTATTGAAGCTTTTATTTCCATAGTTCTTTATTATTTATGTATATGGTAATTTATTTAGTCATTTATTGTATGGCAGCTTTAGTCTTCCATACATTTGTTGTCAAAGCTGTTATAGTTAAACACATCACAAAATGACCCATTTGATGCTAAATGTGGTCCGTAAATTGCAGTACATGCCCCACACTGACATAATTTTGTAGTTACAGCACTGGCAGAGAAGGGACTGTTGTGTCAAAGAAAATGATAAGAAATGCATCTTTTGTTTATAGCCATTATGCAAATTGCACAACTGACGGATAACATGAAATTACATTCAGGGAATGTCAGGGGCTTAAATGCATCACCTGGTTATGGAGCTTTAATCTTTTCTAAATGAAATCCGCAAATATGAAACGAATGTTGTGTGAATGTCAAACATTATGTTTACAACTACAAAGAATCTGTCAGAAGAGCGACATCTGTGCTGCCTTAGTGTTAGATTAAAAAAAGAACAGTGTTTCAAATCCTCAGAGTAACAAAATAAAAATGCTCCCTAAGGGATGCAAACGCCAACTGTTTACTCCAATGCCAATGGCACAATAGATCTGCAATGCACTGGGAAATTATTTCTTTTTGCATCTAAGTCTCACACTGTGAATCCTCCTTCTGAGTCACTCTGGAAATAATTGACTTTTGTCTTCCCCCTTTTTAATAGAAGACTGCCCCAGATGATTGCATTAGGTACACAAAGCATGGCCAATTCATCGACACTTCCTGGGTCATCATCACTTTATGCTTACAAATGCAGTGCGGCCAGTCAGAGATCAAACAACGATGAATCTCTGTCCCGAAAATCCATGTTCGGTTTTTAAATACGTAGAAGGTGACGCTTCCGTTTTAATTTGCACTCTTTGATCTCATTAAAAATGCAAAAGGATGTAGCTGTTGCAATGAGATCAGCCAGCTCACCCTCCTGTGAAAAACAGAATAAAATGGTAAAATACAGCATCAGCCAACCTTCCCAGAGAACTGAGGAGGCAGCTGGCATGCCTGAACTTTCCACCATGAAAGATCATTTCCTGTTTGGCTTTTTTCCCTCCAAATCTATGTTTGACAAATGAGTTTATACATCTCCAGAGCAGCTATTTAGATCTCTGCGAAATGTGTGCACATCCTGAGAAGACACTTGTCATCATGCATCTCTCTCTCTCGACCTGTCCATGGAGCTACAGTGTTTAATGTGTTTGTGCAGATGTTTTACGTTCGGCATAGGACAGAATGCTTGCAGGAGGCTGGTGCAGGGACTGGCGTCAGTTTCCAAAGGAACAGCAGAGTTCCTGGTCGATGGAGAGAGGCTGCAGCCCAAGGTATTCAATTCCAGCTTTGTGTATCACTCACACACACACACTAAAGACAGCCAGCTATTCTGAGGCCCAATGGAGAGCCATTAAGTGGCGGTTTCTAAGCACCGAGTGTCTGCCACCGATACCAATTAGGAAATCATATCTCAGAGACGCCATATTCTTTATGTTCTGGTCAGGGGGAAGCTGTGTTTTTTTATCTGATAGTCAATTTGAGTCGGCTTATTATTGCTTCACAGATGATAAAGTCCCTGAAGAAAACTATGTCTCCGGTACTCAGTGACATTTCCATCGAATGGCTCTTTCCTGAGACCAAAGAGGTGCTGCTGTCCCCTGTGGGCAACACCTTCCTCTTTCCAGGGGACAGTCTGATTGGCTACAGTGTGGTTTGCGACGCCACCCGCTATCATGCAAACCCCAAATCTGTAAGTGCAACACATCACTTGAAAAAAAAACTGCACGCAGGGTGACCTTCTGTTTTGTTTTCATTCAAATAGCATGTTATTACCTCTGAAAGGTGTGATAAAAAAGGGCTAGGCTAACTATTAGAGGCATTTTAATCAAACCCTATGAAGTGGATTTCACCTACTCAAAATCTCAACAGGATAAGAGGAGGCGATACAGCATGATGCGCTCCATTGAGTCCGCCAGCTCCGTGTTTTACCACTCTCAAGAGGAGGACCCAGTGAAGACAGGTGGCGACACTCAGGGGTTCTACAGGGAAGCACCTCTTTATGATTCCTACCAGGACTCCATGACGGACAGCCCTGTCACCACAGAGCAAGACACCGTGGGTAAGAATACACACATCCTATCTCTACTTATAGATGAAACTGTATCAAACCAGTCGAGCCAATGTAGCTCAACTTAGGCTGATTAAATGTCGATATGAGGCCTGGTTAAGTTGCCTTATTTGCAAAAATCTAAGATGATGAACATTGAAAACATTACATGGTTAATATCACCTACTAAAAAAATCTTAGCATTGTCTGTGTAAGCATGCTCAGGTTAGCTCATCACAGTGTTAAAGTACAGCCTCAATGAGCCGCAAGCGTGGCTGTAGATCATAGACTGTATATAAAGATGAATGACGAGGCCACTTCCAGTGTACAAAAGTGAAGCCGAAATATCCCGGATACAGGTGCCACCATGTTGAAATTTTGCAACCAGAGAGATCGGATGGTAAAGTCACGTCTGCCAGGTCCCACCCATACACCTGCTCGACCAATTGCAAGTTGATCTTAGCTGTCAATAACAACATTTCACCTAATTAAAACCAAACTTAAAAGAAAAATGATCACTTGAACAAACATAAGCGTGATAAAAACTACCTACATTGACAGAAACTATCTTTGGCTTAGTGATGTTCACCTATGATACTGGTCATCGCATGTACCAACTAGCAAAGTTATTCTATTTATTATATTATTATTATTTATTTACAAACAATGCTTCCTTAATGTAGAAGGAATCACTTTGTGGGTGGCAGAGGATATTCCCCATCCAGGAAAGAACTGATCATAATAAAAAAACAAAACATGGTGAACCGGACACCGTCAGGATTACTATTGAGTCTAACAATTGTTTGAATGACATGTATGTCAATGATTATTACTCTGATTTGTTTTGGATTGACCATTTCTATTTCTGAACAACACACCAGGGTTGGATTGTAAGACGTCTCCAAGAAGGCGTGCATACAGCACCAACCAGATAATAGACTACAACCCGGCAAAGAAGGTCTACACTCCCAGTGATCCCAGCTCTGTTGTGGCAAAGAATCCACTGAGGAGAGCCAAAGTCCAGGAGCTGATAGGCCAGATGAGCCCTGAGCATGAGGCCCAGTGGAGGACCGACTACCAGGTGTGTTCCCACACTGAGAAGAGAAACATTCACATTTTTCTTTAAAAAATAAGATAAAAATCTTTTAAGATAAGGTTGATTTTGTAAAAAAGAGTCAGTTATTGCTGATTTAGTTGTAGCTCATGGATCTCAAACCAGTGCCTCCAAACTGAGCTTTCTTTGATAATAATAATAATTGAATTGTTAATATATGGGGGAAAAAACAATACTTGTATTCCGACTGTGTTGATGAATTAAAAAGCCACCTGACCCAGCTCTGGTCGGGAGTATAATGAAGAACAGACTAATGTGCACCCTTCAGTAATGAGGGCCACAAGGTATTAATGTTAATTAGGTCTGAATATTGCTCAGGGAGTAACTCGACAGAATTCACTGGGCTGTGAAGAGATTATATCTTCTCTCTGTAAATGAGGTTTCACTGCACTCATGCCATGATTAATTTATAACAATTATGAGTTAATAATTTAACTTTCTATTTATTTATTTGTGTATGGCCGGATAAATGAAAGACGTACATTAAGAATTAATCAAATAAAAAATAGTAAATAAATTAATAATTTAACCTGGGTTGAGGGGATGAAGGGTTTTATACTAATCCAAAGACTCATAACAGGATTAACAATTGTGCTGTTACATCCAATCAAGTTGATCCGACTGCAGAATTCACATGTGATAATAAACTAAGTATCTTTGGCTTTTTATCTCTTGGTCATTTGTTTTATATAGATTGATGCAGATATTTCCCAGCATTTCATAAACCATATAAGAGATTAAACATAAAAATGATGTACACATTAATTGACAATGAAAATAATTGTTTGTTGAAGCAATATAGAGAATTTGCACGAGTTTAATCCTACAATAAGTCTCAAGTGTCCAACTATTTCCATGTCTTTTTAACCATTTTATGCGAAATTCCTTTGAATACACAAGAAGTAGTTGAAGTTCCTGTTTAAAATGCGCCTGTTGGGAATGGGCTGATTGCTCGGCCTCCAGCATCTCTGCTTGCAGCTTTCTTGGGAACTGCTCATCCATCTGCAACGACATAGTTGTGTCCCTTAGCAATGCTGTGTGTCATTTGCAGCTAGCTAAAAAAGTTTTCTACAATTTATCATCTCTAGTCTTTCTTTCTTTATCTGTTCTTTGGCGTACTGTAGTGAGCGACGTAGAGCCAGTATCCCATTTAGCCGTGTAACAGTTATTACACTACACAGTGTGTAACGCACTACTAATAAATATGTACCGTAGATCCCAAGGGCTCGCACTCGACACTGCACTTCCTTGGGTTTTGTGTGAATTCCCAACATTGATCAAGTTTTGAAGTTTTGAATCAGATTACCCTGCAGGTTGAAAAATTCAGAAAAAAATTCATACATACAGACACAGACATTTCAGTCCGATAGTCAAGAGTCCGTAGAGCAATCATCACTTTTAAGTACCACAAAATACACATGAATACACGCACTGAAATGAGCAGAATTGCAATAAGCAGATGAGATTCCATACCTTATTAAACCCAGATTGAACCAGGGCATTTTGAATAAAAAAAAACTAACTTTTTTGTTTTCAGCCACAGCTGGCAAGCCTGTGTGCCACATCTTCCAGAGGGCATCCTGCCAGCTGTCACAGGCCGCTCCCTCAGCAGGAGCCGCTCCAGCAGCAGGAAGCCGTCTCAGGCCCTCAGGACAATGCTCAGCCCAGCGGCTTCAGTGTGCCACCTGCAGCTCGCAACTCCTCTGGCGAAGAGGGGTCCAGATCGTCCACTGACAGCCCTTCTGTTGGCAGCGTCGGAGATACAGGTGAGACCACAACCAATCAGCTTTACTAATGCAAATAAGTCATTGAACATATTTGCATGTTGTCCATGATTTATGTTGGGTTTAATCTGTGTTTTTGTCTGTTCTTCCTTCTTGAATATGTGTAGACTGTTTTATGGCAGAATAAGAACAAACCAATCCATACATCTTAAAGCAATTCATTTTAAAGATGTCATAAAGTGGCAATGGTCTTTGTCTGAAATTACACAGACATTACAGTTGCCATCACAAGAATAGCTTGATATTTTCGGGAAATACACGTATTTCTCTGCAAGAAAGCAATTAGGCTTATTTCACCAAAATGTCAGAAATTAGGGCTGGAGGATAATTCAATATGATAATTTATCATCTTTCAATGGAATTGATATAATGAGAGAGATTTTGTGAAATAATAACGTTGTATAAATTGTCAATAACAAGCACACTAACTTAAACTTCTCAGAAAATATTCTGAAATACCAAAGATAGATAGATAGATAGATAGATAGATAGATAGATAGATAGATAGATAGATAGATAGATAGATAGATAGACTGATAGATAGATAGATAGATAGATAGATAGATAGATAGATAGATAGTTAGATAGATAGATGGATAGACTTTATTAATCCCTCTATCATTTGAAAATGCAGGTTAGGTTTTATAATCAAACTTTACATTATTTTCCACCCAGTACAATGCGATTAACATCTACTGGATTACATAACCAGTGATTTTACATACGCGAGCAGATATTATGATATATTGAGATAAAGTTCTTCTCCCTTATGGAATATATATATATATATATATATATATATATACACCGTATATGATGTCTATCATATAGTTTTAATATATTTTTTTCTATATTGTTTCTATCACTATGTTGAAAACCAGTGTCCAGAACTGCGTTACAGCAATATTTACATCATTTAGACGACACTTTATGTTCTGATGCATGCACATTTTGTTAATTTTTCACAAAAGTATTTAATAAAATGAGAAAATAACTTTCATCTGTATAGTATTTAATTCACACAGGAGTGTACAAAAATAAGCTTTACGATGTGGTTCTTTCGTATAATGATCTATTGAATTAACAGAGAACATGCCACAGTATATTGTGATATACTGTATATCGTAATCACGTTATGAAATGACCTATATCTGGATAGAAGATTTTGGCTATATGATTCACCCCTAACAAAAATCCTAATCCCCAATTTCAATCAAAATCGGAAGCGATACGATTACCACCCCCTGAATTTAAGACAAGACCACACCCCGCCTGATGTAACAAGTGTCAGAAAATGGACATCCATGACATCCATCCTAAATCTAAGATGAGAAATGATGACAGATGATCGAGCACAGAGGTGACTCTTAACAAGGACAGGAAATTGTTTTCTACATTTAGTAACAACACAGAAGATTAATCAGGAACAAAAGAGGTGGCATTTTGGAAAACAATTATTTGAGATCCATTCGATCTGGGTGAACACAGAGAGCTTTGGGAACATACCGTATGTGATAAATTAATTCAACATGGATTTGAATACATATTGAGTAACAAATGAAAAATGCACATTCAAGAATCAAACCTGTCGTATTTCAGACGGCTATGGACACCAGCTATGTCAAGCAGAAACCCCGCAGGAAACCCAAACTTTAGATCTGGGTGCGGCCAACCAGCTCAAAGGTGACTGCAAGGCCGTGGTGTCTGGACTGCTGTGTGGGAAACCAGCAAAGTGGGAGGTCGTCTTTGATATCGAGCCCTTCCTGAACGGCCGCGAACGTGAGGAGAAGGTTCACGAGGAGCTGTGGAACGAGACCTTCCACCACATGGCTGGACGCTCCATCATACGCGACTTTGAGCACATGGCGGATAAGGAGTGTGAGATTGAGCATGGTAAGCTCGGCAGGGATTTAAGTGTTTATGAGAAATCTTTATGATTTTAAAGGTCCCATATTGTGGAAAGTGACGTGTCCGTTATAAAGCAGGTTGAGTTGATGTATAAATACTGTTGAAGTATCAGAATCACTCAATCCACAAAGAAATGCACACAGCCCATAGACCCCACCGCCCCACTACTATACTATATATACGTGGGTAGAAAATACCCCTACAGTCATTCCCCAGCTGCAGAGACGTGGAGAGCGCAGAAACAGAAAACACAGAAACGCTCACCAATCAGAGTGGATATGCAAACATGTTGTCGATTTGATATATATGTGTTATATTCTCTTATTTTATATTGGGGAATATGCTTATTTGCTTTCTTTACATTTGTCTGTTTGAAAGAAGTTAGCTTAGCGTAGCATAAAAATTGGAAACTCAGGGAAACAGCTAACCTGGCACTGCCCAAAGGTTACAAAACTGAACGGGTTATATAAAGAGATAACTTTAGTTGATTTTTCTATATTTTGACACAGCCAGGCCAGCTTGTTACCTTCTGAGCTAAGCCAACCATTACCTGGCTGTAGCTTTATATTTTATATTTTATATAGTTTATATTATGGACGGATATTAGAGTGGTATCTCTGCGAAACCATTTCTTTAGGCTGCATTCAATGCATATGTATTGTATGAATGGTGTTGATTATGTACATATGTTTGGAATTAATTATGTATTATTATGTAACCTAATGATATGTTATGTAATCATGTTATGCTCATTATAATCCACAGGCTCTGGCAGGAAGTACCAGCTATACGCCATTCACACCAGCAAGGCCTGCAATATACTGAGCAAATACACAGCGTTTGTTCCCATCGACCTGGACACTAATGAGTATTTGCAGACGTGTATTGAATACATAAACCCTGGTAAGTCATATGGATTTATTATGATGAAGTCTCTATAGTATACCACCCATTGTCCAGTCCTCTCCAAACAAAACCTGCAGCATATATGTGACAGCAAGTCAAAGACGGCTATGAAATGCAGACATCAAGCTCAAAACATAAAAGCACTAAATAGACTAAAACAATTGAACAAATGCATAAACAATTGGCTGCTCTGTTTAAAAATTGTCCACAGATCTTAAGTCCAATGGGAGAGACAACCTCAAAAGCACAGTCTCCTTTTGTATTCAGCCTGGAGCGACAAACAACCAACAAACCCTGGTCAAAGACCTCAGAGACCTGCTGCTGATGTAGGGCAGCAGTGGCTCTTTAAACCAGGCAAGGCTCTAAATGTGGTCTGGCTCTGCACAAAGGGTCGGAAAAAAAACCTCTGAAGCTCAATAGTTAGCATGTTTAGAGTTGAAACAATTAAGAAAATGAATTAGCAACAGTTTTAATGACGAATAGTTATATTTTTGCATATTGCCTACTTTTGTTGACTGTGGTGGAGCCAAATTTAATTTTCCACATTGCAGAAAACAATGTTTCTAACTAAGAACTAATCAATGGATTCATCGGCACGGAAAATAATCCTTAATTGCGGTTCTAAACATGTTATATCTTGTTTGTCTAAGTAAAAACGACAGTTTGTGATTATACAGAGGGTTATGTGTTGAAGTTTTGTCATCACATTGAGGTTGCCAGGCAACCAGTGGAGACTCAGAAATTCACTGCTACAAGCCAAGAAAGCAAAGAAGCCTATTTTCCAAAAATATTAAAGGCTATTCCTTTTAACTTGCATCTTGTTCGCCTTCTAAGATTCTCACTGTTGACTTGGGACTCGTACTTACGGGTTTTGACTTTGCAACACCTGTGTCCACAGATGAAACTGTGATTGTGGTTCAGTCTAGAATTGCAAGCCTTGATCCAAAATGATATAAATCTAAAAAGCACTTTCCAACCGTGCGGGACAGGTATGAGCCAGCTTTAAAACAGGCTTTTGTCTGCCTACTTAAAAAAAAACGATTTACTTTTCTTTTTCAGGTGAAGGTCTGAAGAGGGGCTCACATTCCAGGTCTCGTTCAGGGAGCAGGAAGAACAGAGGGTACTCCATCGGACTGGGTCGCTCTCAGTCTGGCGGCATGTCTGAGGAAGCTGAAGATGTCCTGCTGCCCAACAGTAGGCTCTTTGATTTATTTAGCTCACATTTCAGTCCCAGCTGAAGGATAGTTCATGTCAAGATCACTAACCAACAAGATGTAGCAGAAATAAATAAAATACAGAGAAAAGTGGGGGGGAAAGGAAGGAGTTTACATTAGATAGATTGTACTTGGGAAGAAGGAGGTATGGGATTTTTCAGGTCTGACATTTATATAGTTATAAAAAAAGACTGCAGTCTTGCCTCATCAGTACTGGTAGCTAGGAGACATTCAGAAAGTGCAGAGTGAAAGCTGAGAGCTGCTTTACATTGAAAAAAAAGAATATTTCAACTCCAGAAAAAGGGCACAACATTTAAAATTGGTTCGCAGTGGTGGCATAGCAACAGCAGGAGCGAAGACGAGCACACTGCTTGAGCATCTGCTTGGCACTGTTGGTCAAAAAGAAGAGGTGCACAGCGGGTACAGAATTAAATGAGTTGCATCAGGGTTTTCTAATAATGCTGTCTTTTTAAAAATGTCTTGGGTTTTGAGGAAAAAAGAGGCAATGATTTAGTAAAATGAATCAAAATGGAGGAGAGCTGAAGGTTAATTTCTCTTTTTTAATCACCGTCTTAGATGGAGAGGACGGTGCCTCTCCATGCAGCACCCCCTCCTCCTCCAGCTGGGAGAGATGCAGCTTCACAGAGGGTACGTGCAACACATCTGTCGGTCAGTGAATTTGCTGCATCTCATCCATTTTCCTCTGCAAAAACCAATGACAGTGACCGTCTGCCAGTCTCTTGTCTTTTTCTGGCTGTTGCATTGTTTCCAAATGTGAAACATGAGATTATTGACATTTCAGTCCCTCTTCTTGTAAGTGATGACGGAACTCCACACACTCTTGTGGCTTGTATTGACAAAAGGCCTGTCTGGACCTTTTAAAAACCATAACAATGAGCACATACTGGTGGCACAAAACAATCAAACAGACACAGAAGAAGTGTTTCACCTGCGGAGGATAGACAGCTAGAAAACAGAATGTGTCCTCCGCTGTCACTGTTACAGCGGTGTGGGTGTTTTTCCTCTTTATTATGTGAGACTCATGTTGAGAGACAGAATGTGCCACTGCTTCTTTCTCCCTCTTTTTCCTCTTGTCTCACTCTGCCTCTCTGTGTCCAAGTCTCCCAAAGGAGTCCGTCCGTGACCTCTGACCAGTCACAGAAATCGGTGGAGAGTCTGTTTTCTGCCAGGTGGGTGACTGGGTCTCCAAAATGTCCCGCAGCTATTGTACACAGGGACTTATTGTACTCATTTTTAACTGCTCTTTTTTAACATCTTCACAATTATCCATCAGCTGATTTTGACTTTTAGAGCACGCTGTTTTGAGGTTAATGAATTAGGCCAATACTGGACTATTCCATGACAGCACGGTCTAAAATTAGCACCTGTCACTCGCCATATGGAGGAAAAAATCTACATTGGTGATTCAAATAAATAAGGTCAGCCGCCATTGGTTGGTTGCTGAAATAGGCCGACTTAAGTAAAACTCCAATCACTACAACACATAAACTGATTGACCAAGTTTTGTTTTGCATTGACTGTGCACACTGGTGTGCACAAAAGCAACATATGACCGCCAATTATTGTATCGCAATTCTTTAATTGAACCTTGCTGTCCACCGTAGCTACGTGCTTACTTTAGTAGCTTCTAGTGATAATTGAACCAGGTGCCACAGAGGAGGATTTTGTAATAACATCAAAGGGAGTCTGCAAGAGTGTGGCGGCACAGGGATTGGATCAATTCAAAAGGAAAAATAAAGAGGAAGTACTGTTCAAAGAAAATGTACTTAAAAAGTTGTGTTTAACATGTAAGGGGGTGAGAAGAGATTCATATTTATATGACAGAGACGCCAACACAATGATCTGCAGCATTTTAAATAACATCGTATCGTACACAGTTATATGGCTGGTTGACCATGAAGCAATCTTGGAACCCATAGGCTATCTGTCTGACGACAATTTAGCCTCTGGGGCCTTTCTGGCATAGCCAGCAGATATCTGAGCTGAGACTTCTTCTTCCAAATGGAAGATTCTACATGCTTATGCAGAATCTGTTTATAGAGATTTACCATGACCTGATCATGTAATAATGAATGAATCACTACCATGAATGTGTACACCAAATTCCGTTGCAACACCAAACCGAAAAAGAAAGTGACTCTGACCGACCAATATTCCCATTCCTAGCGTGGTTAAAAATCGTTAAATGTATTGGATTCCTTTTGGGAAGCTAGAGATGTATTAGTTGGATAGTTATCTAAAGAAACAATTTCTTTTTCTATCCTAATAGAATCATCATATTAAATGAAATAATGGTGTGTGCTTCCCCTACTATGATTTACATGTGCTTCTCCCTCTCCCCTGTAAGGTTGGCTCTCAGCAGGACTCGTCTCCTGACTCGGGCTGCCAAAGGCTTTATGTGTCGATCTCACAGCAAGTCTGGTGATTCAATCGGAGAGAGTGACAACGAGAACAAAGAGTACATTCCTCTGGTGAGCAGCAGATCTATAACGTGCGGATGCTCCTGTCAACTTGCATTTATTTTAATGGACTCTAGTTTGAACTGACTGTAGATACGTTTAAAGTGGATAATGTGTCACATTTTGTAACTGTTAGGGGAACAATATGGAGTATGTAAGCATGCTGTATCCTCGATTCAATTCCAACCTAGGATTATTGTTTGCATATGATCACTTTCTTTGTAAATTTGTCCTGTCTCTTAGAAATAAAAGAAAACAGTAAAAGAATATGCCGACGATAAAAGAGGTGGTAACTAGCGGTTTAATCATTTATTATATATGCTCAGTGTATGTGAGACAATTTAGTTTTAAAGTAATTTGCACATGGCTGTATAAATAGTATTTAGCTCGCATTTTAAACAATAAATACGACAAGATTCACAATATATTCCGTTATTCATTTTTTCCATGACTGACAATTTAAGGAGTCATATAATCTCAGCCAGGTGAAATGAAAACCATGCATCATTTCGACAGGCTTCTTTTACAAAATTGGAGTAAACGCTGAGCAAAAGAGATGACCAGTGATAGAACAATCCTCTATAATTCAACCCTTTGCTCTGGGACCTAAAGAAGTATTAAGGCTTACTGTAATATCATCAGACCATACTCTGCTCCTACCTGAAATCACCAACACCATGAAGGAAGCTCTAATTATGCAGTGCACAACCCCTTGTTCATGTTTTATTCATCACCTTTCAAATTCAAAAGGGAAGCAAAAATATGTCAAAAATGATCAGAATGGCCGGCCCCAAACTTGATTTTCCCTTCCTTTAACAACAACCGTAGAGGTATCCTAATGCGAGGCACTCATGCCCAGCTGCTGATTGGATCAGGAGGTACTGAACCATAGAAGACAGCTGCTACAATATGCAGTGCAGAAGAACATCATGTAGTAAAATCAGTTGCTCAGATCCTCTCATGTATCATTTCATTAATGAATAAAGAACTACAAATTGCCAACAGAGGAGACATTTAAGAGGCTTAAATCTACACTGTAAAAAAAAAAATAACTTGTAGGATTTACTTCATAAAATCTACAATTTCCACTCAAATTTTTCAAGTCAATTTTACTGCTGAATATCAAGTTCAAGTCACTCAGCAATATCAAGTGTAATGTACTTACCCCTAAATGCAACATTTATGAAGAAATTGAGTAAATGTTACTTAAAGCAGTTATTACCTTTCTGGCATTTTTACACTTTTCTTTTGTAATCTTAAAATGCTCCTAATAAGCGTATGGCACACTAACATGTAAAAGAAATCCACCAGGTGTTAAAACTCATCAATATTCAATTCTCATATATTTCTGACAAAAGTCTGACCAATCATTTTATTCAGACCATATAAAATGAAAAAAACTTTGGTCACAATGCACAAACAGTGTGAGTGGAAGAGTCAATATAAATTAAATAACATAAGCTTTACTTCATATCAAGCTGTAAACTATTTCTTTCTGCACAGGTGTTGTTGCAGTTGGCTAGCGGTGCATTTCCCCTGGACACAGCTCTATGTGATGCCATTAGCGTGCCCATGGACAAGCTGAAGTGGACGTCTCCCTTCACCAGCCACCGCACCAGCCTGGGACACCTCCACTGCCGCCGTGCTGAGAATGATGAACGAAGATCACCACATGAACCAGAAACATATCAGCAAACTGCAGACCACACTGTAGGCATCCACAGCCACTTCTCATCTCATGCTGGTCCTTCCTCATTGGAAAGTCCTTCCACCGCTGCTGAGACGCCGCTCTACCCATTATCCCAGGCAGACAGTGGACGAGGCTCTGGGTCAGGGGGCTTGGAAACAGCATTGCCCAGCGGTGGGCTAAAGAGGATGCTGGATCTAGAGAGCATGGTGTGGGCCACGGCTGTGGCCCTTGCCTGGCTGGAGCACAGCTCTGCCAGTCATTTCATAGAGTGGGAACTAGTTGCCGCCAAGGCCAGCATGTGGTTGAGTGCGCAGGAAATCCCAGAAGGCCGAGACTTAGTCTCCGTCAAAGCTGCGGCCAACCAGCTCTTCATCATCCTCAGACACTGGGATGAAAATCTGCAACTGAACATGCTCTGTTACAACCCTAACAGTGTCTGAGGCCTGCAAGTCCAAGGCTGAAAATACAAACCACTGAAAGTACTCAGTTCCATATGATACTATGCTAACTGAAGCTGTATTATTCTCTGTTCTGCGGTTTGTCCTCTGGAGTCTGATTTTGCTGTTGCAGTTGTAAACAATGTGTATTTTCTTCTGTTTGTGTGCTGTTCCTCCAAACATATCACAGGCTCTTCAGAGACACTACGAGCTATTACCTCGCTGGTGCCATATACTGTAGCTGGATCATCGTTAGTAAGGGATCTAACCAGAGCTATGTCCCAGATTTGAGTTTCATGGTAATGAATGTCAGTGTTAAATTAGTAGCATGCTGGACGACTGTCAATCAACATCTGAGAAAAGCTCTCATCGTCGTCATATTGATGTTATGGGGAGAATGCTGCAAAACAACAGTAAGAGAAAACTGTTCCACTGGTGACACACACTGTTTCCTACATCTTTACAGCATTTTCTGAATTAACTGTATTGTGGAAAAAATGTTACATGACAACATATGGGTACTTGCTAGCAGTACTGCCTGTCTTTTCTAATGCCTGTTACCATTACAGTGTTCTTAATATTTGCCATTTCTGCAATTTAATTATAGCAGACACAGAAAAATATGCAAAAGCTAAAGAAAATACAAAATATTTGTTCAGATTTCTAAAAAAAACAAAAAACGACAATGTGGGAATTTATGAATGTGTATCCCACTAGCATGTTATTTACTGTTTATTATTTAATGATACATTCAGTTTATATTTTTTAACTTATTTGAGTATACCTGTCTAAGAGTTTTTGATCATGCCTTTTTTTTTTTATTCAAGAGGGGTAATACAGACCTGGAGTCGGTAGCATCAAACAGATGGTGCAACCGAAATTAGCCTCTGTATAAGCTAAGTGATTACTATTTAGGTCGATATGGACACCTCACACAAAAAAAGTTCTTACATAAAGAGTAGTTGTTCCTAAATATTTACACCCTGTAACTGTCAGGTTTAACTGCTGCATAGCTAACTAAACTAACTGACAAAGCTAACGTTGGCTATAGCTTGCTAATATATTGCTCCCTCTGACTTCTGCTGACACACACAAAAATGTGTTCATTGTTCTCCAGCCGCTCTTTTTTCAATAGTTGCGTATAACAATGCTTTCTGGGCCAGTGTGCGTCACATGATGAACGCGGAAGTTGCAAAACCCCTTAACATACCAAGACTTAAGACATTCTTCAAGTTTAAATGGTCCAACCCGATTTAGTAAATCATTAGCTTTAAAATGAGCTAGTTAGCTAATTACAACTTAGGAAGGGTGATACACAAAAACTTAGTAATGTATAGTATAGTATAGTAATGGATTTATTCACAGCTAGTGCAACCCGATCCTGAGGACTTGCTCTTAGAATCAGAGAGAAAAGAGTTCTGTCACGCTCACAGCTCATTTACCGCAAGTGCCTAACAAAGGTTTAAAGTTGGCAGAAAATGTAGATTTGTTCACTGCAGTTTAAACAGTGTGGGTAACGATTGTTGCTTTTTCTTAAATATACATGTACAGCAGGCAGGTAAACCTACCCTTCTTTCTTTTTGAATATGTGTGTGGCCTATATAGGCATCTTTCTGTATTGATTTCCCTCTTTCTTATTCCATCAGTGTTGCTTTACTCAGGTATTTATTCTTTTTTTTTTCACTCAGGCTGAGTTGCATAAATCCTTCTGCATGAACACAGGTGTTTATGTTACGCTGTTTAATGACTGAATTGCCACATTGGAGCCAGTAGTGCAGTATTTTGCTCTCTAAAATGACAAATAGAGTAAATGTCATATAGTCATATTTTTGTGCTGTAATTGCAGTAGTAAGTGCAGCTGTAATTGGTATAAATTGTATTTTTTATGTACTGGGTCAGTTGTATAGTGCAGTATCTTTCAACTTGCTGTGTGTGCCTTTATAAATGATTGTTGACTGTTTGAGACTGTTGAAAGCTTCTGTAGTGTCTTTATAACTGTTGATGTTATGATCAGCTCTGCAGGTGCATGAAATAAAATATGTCCACCACCAAAGTTACAGGTTCTGTAGCTATTATTGTCCAACGTCTATCAACAAGGGGAGTAACTCAAGGTTCAATGCTTGGACCCTTCTGTTCTTAATATACCCCATCTTTTGGTGCCATTATCTGCCCACATGGTTTTTGCTACTGTTGCTATGCTGATGATACACAGCTCTACCTTTGCGCCAGATGACCCCACCGTCTCGAAGATGATCTCACCCTGCCTTACCGGGATCTCAAAATTGATGATGAAGCACCACCATCACACCAGCATTAAAAACAGCATAATCAACTTATTTCAGTTGAAATTAAATGAAAAGTGCATCAAATTCGGTGAACTTCAACACTTGAATTGACCAACAGCAAGCTGGATTTGACAATGTAACCCTGTCTCCTAAAAAATGGGGAAAAGTTAGGCTTTAGGACTTCCTGTCATAAAGCTCTTTCTGACTGCATTGTGAATAAAAAAAAACTACTACAATCCAAAGTTACCCTGACTTCTTTCCTACTCAGACTTTCACAGACCTTGGTTAGAGATGTATTTGATACATCAAAGACAAACTTAATCCGGGACAAAATATATTTCCCAACCTCAGAACATAATTTTTAGGAGACACGGTGTGATGAGATGAGATGGGATGTCAAGATGACATGCACGTGTTACATGGTTGTGACTCGGAACATATCTCATTGACAACAAAAGCTGCCATACTATGGCTCCTGGAAATCAAAGACATATCATTTACACCATCCAGCCTATTACAAGGTAAAACAGAAATGGTGTGAGAGGAAGAGAGCAGAGGGGGGGTGACAGAAAAGAGAAAGAAATGAAGGGCCCATTACTGTGGTGCTAATAGCCACATTCACCCCTGCTACATAGATCAAACAAGACTCAGTCTAACATACAGTGCTTTGAAGAGCACACATACAGATACAGTTCATCTGTAAATCTATTGAAGTGCATTGTGTTGTAGTCCCAGCCTGGTCAGTTGCATACATGAACTGATGAAGCCTCTTGGATGAGAGGTGAAGCGTCTTCCTAGACAAATAACCAAGTCCAGTTGCTTTTGACTGAAATAGCTTTGGGGATAACGATGACCTGGACAAATGAGAACATTCACAGGCTTAATTCGGAAAAGGAGTGCCCGATAATTTTCTCAATACACAGAGGTAGGAAAATCCCCTTATAAGAACTTTAAACCACGTACTGTTGCTAGGCTACTGACTATAAGACAAAGCATGAGAAAATGTATTTTCTGAAGTAATATAATTTCAATATTCAGTCGAATACCATATACTTTGAATAAGTGAGAAGATGCACCAGAGTGTTTAGTTCTAGATATTTCAAACCTCTTATTTAGTGCCACTCACACAATCGCCATCATGCTTTTATATTTTTTCCACACTGCTCTGTTTAACGGTGACTTTTCAGTGACAATTATTCTCTTACACTTACAGCTACTTAAACTCCCTCCGGCTGCAGAATGGAGGCTCATGTCTGATTTAATCCAGGCCTCTATATCAGAGCAGTTTAATTTGCACATAAATAGCCCAAAGAACAAACATAAGTAATTACACTGTCTGGTTGAAAGCTGGGTTGTGGGATAGAATAAATGATTCTTGTCTTAACTTTGGGTGATGGTTACCAGTTCCCATGGAAACCATGTGTTTCTTCAACATGTACTGCAAGGAAAATGATCTCAATGATGTTTAGTTTGCTTTGGTCCAAAGTGTCTCCAAATACTTACTTATTTACTGCATCTATTGGTTTATACCATACATGTTAGTTCCCCTTGAGTATACAATTAAGTCTATATCAGCCACATGCCACAAGCAATTATGGTATGGTGCCTGCAAGCAATATTTAATTAAGCAATGAGCAATTAGCCTGTAATTATCTAACCACCCAAATACTGTAAGTTAACTTTGTTTGACTGTTTTAAATGGAAATGACAGTGTAATAACCATGATTGGCTGATTTAATGATTGCCTATCTGTATGTCACAATGTCAAGGCAATCAGGGTGATTATCAGTGAGACTAAAGACTTAGACTTCTCTTTACATCACAACAAAAGTTATCCCAGAACACTTTACAGAGTAGGATAAGACCAAACTCTATGACTTATTTATGATTTACACAGACCCAACAATTCCCCCGTAGAGTACGGTGACAACGAATACCTTCTCTATAACAGACAGGAGCGTGGGACAGACCCAGCTCTGTGGAGGACGGACATCTGTCTGCACCGTTTGGGGAGGAAGAAAAGGAGAGAGAAAGTAAGAAGAGACGGACAGATGGACAGAGAGAGACACAGACACAAAGACAGACAGACAGACACACTTCCAGAGATGCAAGCAACCACAAAGTAACAGTGACTATAGTGATAGCTAAAGCAATGTGAATATGACTTATATGTTATGGCAGTTAATACAGCAGAACAGCAAGAAACAGGCACAGCGAGAGTGACACAACATGGCAATGATAATAATTACGGCGGCAAACATGGAGTTGCATTAGTTACATGCATTGATGAGACATGAGTGATTCAGATAGACAGGATAAAAGCTCAGATTACCAGCTTCCTCCCAAAGACATGCAGGTGTTAGGTTAATTGACTCTAAAGTGCCCGTAGGTGTGAGTATGAGTGTGAATGGTTGTCTGTCTCTGTTCGCCTCTATGTGCCCTGTGATAGACTGGCGTCCTGTCCGTCCAAGGTGTTCCCCGCCTCACGCCCGATGTCAGCTGGGATCGGATTTTTTTACACTGTCGGATTGCAATTTTTAAGTATTTTTTATTTATTTAATTTGAATACCTCTTCCACCACTGCATACAGTACATGTCTTCAAAACTGAAACCTAGAGTCTGATGCTTAGAGTCAAGGTCCCAGGAGCTTCAGCTTCATCTTGAAATCTATGAAACAGGATAGGACTCCACTCAACTTCCCAGGGACTGATTAGAAAATCCGTCTGAAGTGGTGTGGCTTTTAAACTAGCATTTTATTCACAAAAACACAGTTGTACTGAGAGCATGGATGAATGCAAACACTTCATTTCAACAAGGTTCACAAAGTTGCTGCCACGACTGGAGCCTAATTGAATTGAAAAATCAATCCCCCGGCTTGACAATGAACAGCTCCTTTCAGATGAAAGAAGAGTAAAAGTGTTGTGATAAGGCAGCCTTGATAGTGCCATATTAACTTTTATGAGCTTTGAGTGCAGTGAAAACGACAATACAATATGAATGAATTAGTCAGGATTAAGGATTAGTTTGATCCGTATAAGACCTCTGATGCTGATGATTTTATGTCAATTAATTAAATAACAGTGCTAAAGGGTGGTGAATTATGCATTTAAATCGGTGCATTTTAACCAACACTGTGTACATTCTTCGATTTACAATAATTGAAGATTTAGCAGCCAGTCTCTACGGTTTAACGGATTAGTTTACACAGTAATCCCATGTGCTATTTAGATTCATGTCTTGTCTCAGGTGTTATTTGCTCATTTACATTTACTGTTTCATCTTTGTTTGAAATATCATTACGTTGGGTGTCAGATCAGACTGCTGTGAGGATATGAATCAGGGTTTAAAGGTGCATGTACAGGACAATGTCGTCTTTTTGTATACTGTAAATGGAGATAATCTGAAAATAAATGCTGTAAACATCTCCTTCATTGAGCCCGTGGAGCCTCTAATAGTGCCGTTCTTGCACGGCCCTCGTGTGGCATTGAAATTCAAAACTCTCAAGTGGGAAATAATAGAGGGAATGTCTTTGATGGTGTGCTCACTGGCGGTGCAGTGGCGGCTCCTGCTACTAAAAGCTCTGCAGGACTTGATTGAAGGGTTTCCATGGTGTTAGAACCAGAGCTGCTGCTTTCATGTTTGTAGTACAATGAAAATGAGTATTTTAGGACTAGTGGCTCAACAAGTGATGTTTTCTCAAGTGAGATTTTCTGGTAACGTTGCTAAACCTTAAAGCCAGAGTGTATAGGTTAAGAGTAGACTTAAAACCTTCCTCTTTGATAAAGCTTCTAGTTAGGGATAGCTCAGGTTTGCCTGGGACCAGCCCCTTAGTTCTGCTGTTATAGGACTGGTCTGCTGGGGGGACTTCCATGACATTCTGAGCTTCTCTCTCCATCTGCATCAGTCATGGTCAATTAAAGCATGTTACTTACTTAACTTTTCCCCCAGAGACTGTGCGCTTTCTTGTCTTGCAGGTTTGGATTGTGGTTAACAGGTTAAAAGGAAGGCTTGGGTGTGCGGTCTAGACCTACTCCATATCAGAATCAGAATCAGAAATACTTTAATAATCCCAGGGGGAAATTAGTTATTTATATGGGAAGTTTCTTGAGATAACTTTTGTTATGTGCACTATAAATAGAATTTAATCAAATGACAGTAAAAACCTGGCGACAAAGATTTTAAAGCTGATGCTACAGTGCATTCATAAATATACATCTGACAGAAAATGTTAATGAGTGTACAGCCATGCTAGCAGCTCTGTGTGGATGTACTTGCTACATTAACATCATAATAGGATTGGATGAGATGGAAAGATTCTCATTTTAATGACTAGCAGGCAAGTGTTCTCGTCATCAAGATGGTTGTTTGGTTAATGGGGTTGGTTGTGCGAGAATTAAAATATTGGGCATTGACAATATAATTCCATATCTAATCTCTGGTGTCAGAAGCATTCTGCTTTCAGTTTGCAGTCTGAGTAGTATTGACCAAGCACAATGCATACAGTAGAATCACATCGGCTTAAATGCAATCTTGCAACCCGTCTGCTATCGTCTGACAATGATGTGGCTTCTTATCACATCTGTTTATAGAGACTGTGAAACAAGCCGGGTGTCTCTCAACTCAAACTCCATTCTCGCATCTCAAGTTGATTAGTCTGTAAACAAAGACCAGTGCACGGAAGAGGAAGTCTTGGTCCGGCTACAGGGGGAATCCCTCAACTCAACTCAAACTTTATTTATACATTTTAAACGACTAACGGTCGAGCAAAGTGCTGTTCAGTTCAGTAAACAGTACAATACAATTCCCTGAAATACTGCCCGTTGCCCCCAAGAGGCTACATCTACGTCAGGGTTGTGAGATAGTGCTTTATACATCTCATCTAATCTTTTTTTCAAAAAATATGTTTTTTGGCTGTTTTTACAAACATAATTTCCTATAAACATCACATTCTTTTAGCTGACACTGTCATCTAAAGTGACTTACAATAAGTGGATTCTGTGTTTTTTGTCTACATTTAAAAAAAAAAGTTTTTGTCCTGGATGTAGGGTGGGCCTGAGCCATTTACAGCATGGTATGCAAGTCCCAGTGCCTTTGAATGGGATTTGAGCCACCACTGGGAGCCAGTACTGGGTGCAGAGAAGTGGTGTAGTGAAGGAAAACTGCATTCTGTATGAGCTGCAGAGGTCGGATGGCACATACAACTCAGGGATCCTCAAAGGCTGGATGTCACTGCTCAACAGGTCAAAGACAACTGAACAGTCTTTACTGTTTGAGATAACAGAGATTACATGTAGAAAGTTGACAATACAAGAGGACAGTGATTAATCTGTTCAGAAAAAGCAGTGACAGAAAGGCTGAGAGATGGCATTGTGCTACAGAAGCTAGTGGTATGGAGGTTATTCTGGGCGTGTTATCTGGACTTCTGCTCTCTATTAAGCTACTGCAGAAGAAGAAGATACAACAAGACGTAATTAAAAGAGTCACAGCTCAAGCAGTGGGAAAAGATGTAGATGTAAGACGCTTGAGGAAGATCACAGGCTCCTCATCAGCCCACACAGATCAAATGTTTTCTTCTCCCTAGCAGGAAGCTTCAGTGGACATTTAGGTCGCATGCCTCATGTACGTCATTTATTTGACTATTTACACAAGCAAAAATTGAAAAATGTGCATTACAAACAGGTTTATGGAGTTCCACTCATTACCATCCCCGCGGAGGAAAAGCACACTATCAAGGCAAGAACAGAAATAATTTAGAAGAAAGCAAGAAAATGATCAGCATGAATATTTCTAGTAGCTCAGGGTCGGTTATGGTCCTGATGGTAAAGTGGGCATGATGAGGCTTTTAGTGTCATCAATACAGTACTTCCAACAGGAGGGAGTGCATAACGCTCTTCCTGCTTGATTACACTGCATATCTGACATTTAGCTCAGGTTCCTTCAGAGACCAGCCGGCATCAGCTCACTCCTGGATAATCTGTGGGCAAGCTGCTGAATACTAATAAACGCCAATGTCCCAATGTAATGCTAAGTAATACATGTGAGAATTCTCGGCATGATGTGGCATGATAAAATGGGATTTCTGTGAATGATACAGAGTCATTTGAAAGTACAAATGGCATTCTTCTGCGCCAACGCTGCCTTAAGAAGACCTCCTCTTGAGCTCCATATGCATCACTGCTCGACTGGATTTGAATCGTGCTGAAGCATATTCCTCTGTCTGTCTACGTCCTTTTTTCTCACTAAAAGTGGGCTTGAACAATTTTCTAAATAATAAAGAGTAGATTTGTTTACATTTTTATTTGCCCACTGACTTAAAATTAATAAATGTGGCTGTATCACAGTGAAACAGCAACTTTCAATTATTAATTGATTCAATTAATGCCTACAAAACAAAGCCAAACTGAAAATTTCATACAGGACCCAACACTTATACATTGCTTTTTTGATAAATGTAAAAAACAAAACAACAACAACTGCTTGCATTTTTGTGTCTATTCATACTCTCTGATTCTGAATCCCTGTTTTTGCTCACAGGCAGACATCCCCCTCTCCTGGCAGAAATATCCATCTTCTTCAAAAAAGCTTTCACCATGTGTCTTTATTTTACACAATGATTAATTAACAACAGCTATTTGGTTTACATTGCATTTGTCTTTAATAAGGTGTGAGCTGCAAAATAGACAATGAGGTTTTTTGCCAATGTTCAAGAAAAGTCCAACAATCAAGGGGCTGTGATGGTACAGAGGTCACCTTTGTACAGTACCGTTTAACAACTTTTACTGTACATGTGCTGCCACTAGCTCAGTGCTATCTGAGCTCAATGTCTGTAGAGTGTGTGCAGCTGCTGCATGTCTTTATAAGAGCAAAATAAATAAATAGGAACAGGGTAAGGGCCTGCGCCCATTGTCCTGAGTACCAAAGCAACCATACAGAAACATGTACAATTATCGCCCCTATCAGTACGCAAAACAGTGCAACTAAATTAACTGATTACCTTTTTACAAATCTGAACAGACATCTTTTGAATGACATGATTTCAGTATTATGAGTGTAAAATGCTGAGTAGACACATTACACGTCCGTGTATTTCCACATTAGCTGTTGAAAAGAGGCACCACCCTGTCTATTGTCGCCCTGCAGATGGGGCATTTCTTTGGCTCTGGCAGGACGCTGTAGCACTGGGTACATGCACACACATGACCACACTCTAGAAACACACAGGAACGTTCCCGGGTCAGGCAGACAGTACAGCTGGTGGGCGACACACTGCTTTCCTCAATGTTGAGTTCATGCATACGTTTCTTCTGCTGCTCCTTGAACTCCTCGAGCATTCTCCTCTCCTTCTTGCTCTCTCTGTGGTGTACGTATCGCTTCCACAGGATGAACAGGAGCGTGGAACAAGCGGTGATGCCAAACACAACGGTTAGAATCCTCCACAGTCGGACGCTGTTCCCCTTCTTCCTGAGAAATGACTCGTAGTCCAGCCGAGTGAGGAAATATTGGAAGCCCTGTCTGGGAGGCTGGAGCTTAATTAGGTTGTTATCCAGGACCAGCTCTCCTACACCTGTGACGCTTTCTCCCAGCCGCAGCATCTCCTCAGTTTCGTGGATGCCCTTGGGTCGTTCCCCGCTGATGAAGTGGCCAATAACGTTGGAAAAGGACTGGACCGTAGGGTGGAAGTTCTCGTATGTGATCTCCAGGTCCAAATCTGCAGCGTCTAATGGACGTATGACCCGTATCATGGCAGAGATATCGTCATCATGAGAACCGAGGGCAAATGGAACCGTGTTGGTGCGCTGGTGGATGACTTTCTTCGTGTTGTTCCTGTTCACAAATATCACAGTTATTAATGTGTTGTTTAGGACTGCAACTAATAAGAATTTTCAATCAATATGATGATTATTTATTCGATTAATTGAGTAGTCGCTTGGTCTAAAAATGTTAGAAAACGGCAAAAAATGCCCAACACAGTTTTCCCAAAGTCCAAGATATTCAAATGTTTTGTTTTTGACTTAGACTTCTCTTTATTGATCCCTTTGGGATGAACTCCCACAAGGAAATGGAGTTTCCAGCAGCTTACAAAAACACAAGGGAGGTATAAAAAAATACAGTATAGGATAACCAATAAACTCTTAGCTAAATAAATACAGAAAGTATACAGTAAACAATAAACTCTTAGTCAAATATATATGAGGTAGATGTAAGAATACAAGTCACATAAAATTCACAGAAAGTTAAATCAGATAAGTTAAAGGAAGGAAATGTACATGATATAATATGTTTAACTGTATATGAAAGAAATGAGCAGTCAGATTAAATGATTGCACTTAAGTGGTGGATAAAGTTATTGCACAAAGAAAAGATAAGTGTCCAGGTATGCAAGTCTGTAGATTATTAACTGCACAGTGAGTGGCTCCCATTCCTTCCCTTCTGTCCTCTTTTTGTCTAAATCCCAAAGATAGTCACTTAGTCATGATCTAAAACTGAGAAACAAAAAAAGGGAAACACATCTTGAAAGGGAGCAGGAACATTGTTTGATTTTTGTTTGTTTAAAAACAACTCATCTCAAAAGGATTAAAAGATTATCAAAGTGGTTGCAGATCAATTTTCTGTCGATCGACTGGTCGTTTTGGCTCCACAGTAGTTTTTGTTATATTATAAAAGTAACTTTTAAGTCCAACTGAAACTTTATTATTTAGTCATCTCATCAAAAAAACATTGACATGTTTTTAAATGTATTGTTAATTGTTTTAATAGCAATCATCAGTAATGTGCGTGTCAGTGTCTTGGTTCAGAGAGAGGACGTAACCAACATTTAAATGGGCCAAAGTGACATTTGCAGGTGGGTTAACATGCTGTTCATTTGATGCAGCTGAGCAGCTAATTAGCTATCCATCTTGCCTGCAGACTGATGTAAGCAGTGAACTTTTCCACCGTGAATGTTTGTTTGGCGGCTCGTTCAGGAAACTACGACAGTCCAGTTGGTTTCAAAGGATCGAGAAAATAGCGCTCTCAATGTTGTTGTTGAAATTGGTTAAAGAAATAATGGCTATTTAAGTATTAGGTGGGTTTCTTTTTATTGCATTTAACTGGGTATTAAGCTCACTCATTTGCAGTGTTTGACCGTTGTATATTTCTGTTGTATTGTTTATATTTATTGTAACCATGTTAATGTAGGAAGGTCACTCCTAAAAAGGAGATTCTAATCTCAATGAAACCTGGTTAAATAAAGGATATATATATAATATGTGTGTTCATGTCTGTAAGTTAGATGAGAACGTACAGAACAGATATGTATGCTGTATTGACGATGGTTCAAAAATGTTATTTCATTTCCCTCCCTTAAAAAAACTGCCGTATAAGCTTCATCATGCCTTCTCACAGTGTTCACTTTACTCAGAATACTTTTAACAATATTTCAATCTTCTCACTGACTTACCAGAGATGAGTGGTGCGATTCCATACCATCTTCTCCTCCTTCAAGGTCAGTCTTTCAATAACACCTTTGCAGTTATCAACAAACTGGCTGTTTAGAGTTTCCTTCACAGATCTCACTACACCTGCAGTGTGAAAGAAACATGGCACAGTGTAAAACTATTGCAACAATCATACATGCTAATTTAAATCTACATGAATAAGAACAAGTTAGTATTTTACAAAATACAAAACACAACACAGTAGCTTCATTTAGGCTTTCATGGTGACCGAACACACCTTCTATGACAGCATATGGGACACATCGTCCAGGAGTTTCAGACAGGAAGTTTTGCAGATTCTGGTCTATGGAGACTTTCTTGGCTTCCTGTGGAGACAAATGTTTAAGATTGACAAATGGAACGTAACAGGCAATAAATTAACTAAATTACACCGCTGACATTCACGTGACAGAGACAGAGCGTGTTGAAATGTGGCTGACCTTTAATCTGGCAACTGTTGTAGCTCGGCTCTTGTAAATGGAATAGAAGACGGCAGTCAGGGCTGAGCTGGTGGCTAAAACCACAATCTGTGCAGTCGAAGGTTTCCCACTGGACTCCATCCTGTGATTCGCAGCATTCAGTGCTGCTGGGAAAGAGATGACGAGCAGAGATTAAAAAGTTAGTCTTTCACTTAAAAAATACATGTTTGTTGTTGCACAAAAAACAGCGGTGGAAAATAAGTACAATTTGCAGCTTTTCTCTTCTACTCCAGGGCTGCAACAAATAATTATTTTCATTATTTTCTTTCCACAGCCCAAGATAACATCTTCAGATGCTTTATTTCTTCAACACAAAGTTTAAAACACAATACAAAACAGAGAAAAGCAGCAAAAACTCTCACATTTGAGATGCTGGAACCAGAAATGTTTGATTTTTCCCCCCAGTTTTTGCTTGAAAAATGGCCACAAAGATTTGAGTATTATCTCTGCTGTTTTCTCTGCTACATTAATTTGAAAGCATGTTATTTTAAAATTGAAGATTTTACATAAGATCAGCTCATTGTTATGTATTTTTCCTTAAAAATGTATTTTCATTTCAATGTCGAGAAAATGTTACAGCAACATTAACATAATTTGGACAGGGTTTTACATTTCGATCTCTAAATTCACACAGGGTATACAAAACTAGGCCATGTGATTATTAATTCCTAATCACATTTACGTACTGAATTACCAGAACACATGCTATATCATGTTATATATCATCAAGATATGACATTACCTACATCAGGATAGAAGGTTCTGGTCATATTGCCAAGCCCTAAAGATAAGTACTTAAAATGACCTAATTATCCATCAGCTACTATATAAAATGCTCCAATAAATAATAATCCTATTATAACATATACATAATATGGTGCTTCCAAAGTGTAATTTCGGCATTGGGAACTTTTACTTATGATGCTATATGTCTATTTTGCTGAAACTTCTCTACTTTTACCAATGTAAGTATTTGATTCCCGGAGTCTTGATGTTTATGAATTGTAATGTTAGCACTTTGATTTAAGTAAAGGGTGTGAGTAAGCTGACTGACTTGTGACGGTGTCTGAATATGGCCTGCGTCTCACTATGCTTGCATGGGTTGCACGTATTTTATGCCTCTACATGCGGACGATTTTAATGTTTTATCACAAAGTGTTGAATGAATGAATGAATACGTTTTCTCAACCCTTCTTGTGTGTTTGATTTTTAGGGAGCCTTTGGTAACGTTTGGCCACGTTTGATGAAAATTAGCCTTCTGGATAAATATGGCATATTTACAGAATAAAAGTAATGATAAACATAAATAGAGATAATAGTAGAAAGCGACCACACTTAAAAAAACACTGACACAATGCTACAATAACCATCATTATGCTGGCCAAAGCTTCTTTCCTGTCAGCCATGATTTACTTGATTTG
Source organism: Echiichthys vipera (assembly GCF_963691815.1). NCBI lineage: Eukaryota > Metazoa > Chordata > Actinopteri > Perciformes > Trachinidae > Echiichthys > Echiichthys vipera. The sequence goes on from NC_139834.1 coordinate 7,275,780, forward strand.
TACACCTTCGGTCACTGGAGTAACAGTTTACTATGAAGTGACACGAGCTAAAGCTAAAGTTAACACTAGATAACGTAATGCTATCGCTAACTAAATCACGACCTTGGTAAATGATACTGCCCTCTGTTTAATAATAAGTGTCTGAAGCCTCTAAACCCCTTTAACACCTTAAAAATAGCACACATTTCTAAACACTTCCTGAACTGAGCTCACTAGCTAACTAGCTACATTAGCATTAGTGTGCTACCTAGCGACGCTCTCCGGCAACATTACCGTCATTTAACCGCCCGTATAAATAGATGGTGTAGCTGTCACGTTACAAACAACACATTTTAATCAGTACAAGCTCTGTGAAAAATAGTTTGTCTCACCTTGTATTCATTCACAGTCGCCCCAACTGTCAACAGAGGTTCGACAACAGCTGCAGGTCTCAACACTTCAAAATAAAAGCTCCTGGAGTGTAATACGCAACCCGGCCAGCAGGCGGCAGTGTCGAATCATTCATTGTTAAAGAAAGGAACAAAAGACAGGTGTAAATGATCAAATCCATGATGTTATGGCTTACTGGGACACTTGAATTTAGTGGCAACTTTGCTTTTCCCAGTGGTGGTTTAAAAGTAGAAATAACCTGCCATAAAAACACCCCGAGTGGGAGAAGTACTCAGAGCATGCACCTAAGTAATGGAGCCTTCACGTCTCATGGCAAATATGGAAAATACCAAAAGTTATGTAAAAAATAGCACATGAATACCCCCTCACGTGCTAATTTCCACTGGGGAAGCTGGTAGATAACCTTTGACCTTTTCAACATGGCGGAGCGCAAAGCAAGAGTCGTGAGTGGTAAGGATTTCACGCTATCAATTTTTCTGCTGCTGTTAGCCGATAGTTTTTGTAGCCTATACAATGTTGTGGCATAGACAATTTCGATATCATGTGTTAAGACTTGTGTCATTTAAAAAAAAATACAGTTATTGTTCGGTTTACCTACCCAGAGCAGACGCTAGCAGTCAAGAAGGATCTGTGGGTACGCCATGTTTCATTTTACAAAAGCACTTGAACACAACGCACTTAACCACCATAACCAGTTCACAGTTGGAAAGGACCATCTTTTCCATAGCACGTGAAAGCAGCATAAGTAGCTCTACCCCAGTACATAATCATAGACTTCATATAAATATATACTACATTGTTAATGATATCTTTATATACAGTCTATGGTAGAAATACTCTGTTATTAGTGATAATTCAGTTCAGTTCAATTCAATTTTATTTAAAGTGCCGAATCATAACAAAAGTTAACTCAGGACACTTTACAGAGTAGGTAAAGACCACACTCTATGACTTATTTATGATTTACATAGACCCAACAATTCCCCCGTAGAGTACGGTGGCAACGAAAAGACTTCCCTTTAACAGGCAGGAACGTCAGACAGACCCAGCTCTGTGGAGGACGGACATCTGTCTGCACCGGTTGGGGAGGAAGAAAAGGAGAGAGAAAGAGAGATAAGAGGGACAGCTGGACAGACAGAGACAGAGAACTTCCAGAGATGCAAGCAACCAAAGAGTAACAGTAACTATAATAATATCTATAGTAATGTGAATATGACTTATATGTTATGGCAGTTAATACAGCAGAATAAGAAACAAGCACAGCTAAGGTGATAGAATATGAAAATGATAATAATTATGGTGGCAAACATGATCAGTGAGGAGTACCACTAATAACAGCTAAGAGTGTATTTGACACCATAGCTGGAGGGAAATTGTGGGACTGGATTGTGCAAAATGTTGTTGTAATGATGAGCACACAAATTTATTGCAGGTTGTCCAACAGCTGAGAATGATGGTGGCCTATATACTTGATCTGTGTGGCGATAGTCTGATTATTTTATTCATAAAGAATTAAGTAACTTGCAAAAGGTTTATTTCAACTTCATTATTATGTCTATACACTAATGACGAAGGTGATTTAGAGAGTTTCCGTCCCACATTTCCTTTAATTTCTCCTGCACCATTTACTAATTCTCCCTGTGTCACTGCAGAGGACATAAAGTCAGTAGTACACGGAAATTAATACATATTTCAACCCATAAAAATAGGAGGGGGCACCAGCACCAACAGGCTATCTGGAAGGTATGAACATTCCTTGACCCTCTCAGTTAGTGTTCACCTGTTCAGGCTGCATACAGATGATCCTTTCTTCACTGGTATTAATGGCAGACTCCAACCTTTTCCATGACTTTGGGTCCACTTAAAATCCCCACACACGTGCACACAGTTTCATTTGGATAAAAAAAGAAAGACAAACCAACACGGGTAGATTGTATGCTGTCAGACAACATAAAGCAGAGTGTGAGTCAGTAGATTTATAACAGTGAGTGCAGTAAGCCTTTTGTTTTGATGAATTTCATCCCATCACCATATTTCAACTGGAATAACTGAATTTGCCTTTTCATATATTGCTTCTTTGCACATTTCCATTGCATCATGCGCATGGTGTATTTCTTCAGAGTTTTTAAGGATCTCAACTCTGAACAATGCTTTTATCTTGAAAAAATCATGCACTTCTTAGTCTGAAACTGTCCACGTCATGTGAAGAAAACATCTCCATTAAAACATGGCTCATAACTTTGGAATGCACCGATTTGTGGAGTTTTAATTAAGTGCAATTGATCCATATATGGAGAAACTATATGCTTTTGCAGCAGTTTTATTATTTATGATCAATTAATAGATTTGAATTGACTACATAGAAAACTAGGGACATCCAAATGATGGATCATATTTTCTATCAGCCCATACTGTATGTCCCCAAATCACTTCTGATGCTTTACCTGCTCCAGTTTCTCCACCTGTCCAAAAAAGCTCTATTGCAATCCATTAAAACACTGGTAGTGCACACAGTGTTCTGAGCCAATTACCCCGAAAGTGAACTGTGGAGCAAATCAGCAGCCTGTTTCAGTCAGTGAGCAAGCAGAACTGCTCTGGGTTAAAAACATAATGTCTCTGTATTAGTGGCATTTGGCAGGGGCACAACACAAATCTGGATTTCGGCTGCTGGTTGAATTTCTAGACTGTCGGAATCCTGTCCTACTTAATTCATTACCATTCTTCAGTCTGACACAACCTTCACCGTGCAGCTCTGGTGAGGATTTCAATCCATGCGTCGAACATCAATGATCACAACCAACAATTTGATGTTTATCAGGGCAACAGGACAACACCTCAAAGGCATGTATTACAGTTTAAATTTGACATTTCAACCCAATAAAGACCGGATTAACATCACAGGGAGAGATGGGAAATACACGACACCCTCCTCTGTAATTTAACTCGGTGTCATTTTAACACATTTAACCATCACAAAATTACAGGATCCATCCATCCATCTTCAACCGCTTGTCCCTGTCGGGGTCGCGGGGGGGCTGGAACCGATCCCAGCTGACATCGGGCGTAAGGCGGGGAACACCCTGGACAGGATGCCAGTCTATCACAGGGCAATTTAGAGTCATCAATTAACCTAACACGTGCGTGTCTGTCATGTTGTTGTGTTTACTCTGATTTTCCACGCACAATTTGAAAATGTGCATATAAAAGGCCAAAAACCTACTTAGAGGCCTGTCCAGAATAAGAAGTAAGTAAGGCTGACACTGAACCAATCGAAAGCTTGACTGCATCCCCTTTATGGAGGACTATGTCTGCTGTCTCTACACAATTTAAAGTAACTACATGGAACTTAGATTTTGCGGCCCCTGTGGACAGAAGTGGTGGGGCTTTAATGCCTCCTGTCGTAAAGATCTGCAGCTGGAAAACCTCTCACTCACTGCACCAGGGTCTGACAGTCTGTCCTGCTCAGTCCTGGTTCTGGAGACGGTGAGTGCGTGAGTCGTAGCTGAAGGAGTTTCTGAACCTGCATGTTGTAAATCGTTTTAATTCTCCCTCATAGTCTCGTTTGTAGCTCATATAGAGGCATCAGTATTAAACTGCGACTGTTTCACGACCAGTTAAAAACTCCTTGTAGTCACTTCAATTTTAACTTTAAGTTCAAAGGCCTCTTCTCTGAACTACCCTTTAAAAACTTTCAGTGATAACAGGAATTGCTGCCACACAAAAGTCCTCTGGCTGAATCAGTCTGACATAATCAACCTGACATGTGAATGATTAGCCTACGAGAATTTTGTGCCTTGCTTTGGACCGGAAAAAGGTGCAACCTTGTTTTCAACCTCAGCGAAAGAACACAAATGTCCTCTGGGCTTCTGTTCTACATTAGTCACCTTGTGCTGCTGCGGACAGTCTACCTTGCAGATGCACTGCTCCCTCTGCCCACATAAAATAAACAAAAAACATGCTTCCGGAGTGTAGGTGTCACATAATGATTATTGTTCAAATGCCAGTGTGACACACATTCACGTGGATTACAGACAGACAGAAATAGCGACAGCAGATGGATGCAACAGCTTTCCGGGAGGAGTACAAGAAGCGAGAAGAACATCACATGTGTCCTCTTGATGCTGAATATACTGAAAGGACGGCAGTTGGAATTTGCTGCAACTGGTTCAGACAAGCCTGGCACCTTCTGCGACATCCGGACACACACCCCTCGCTGTACAGTCTATCCAATTATACTCTAAGAACCAAATCACATAGCAGTCACTTATTTCAGGTGTTGGACACAAATGTGACAAATGACAAAACCTTTTTTTTTTTTTTTAAATGCCAGAATAATTTGGTGAAGCTGTTGAACTTCTGAAATGTCAGACTTTAACACGCAACAGCTAAGCAGTGTAGGTTGGCATTAACAGTCTCATCGTTTCAGCACACTCTTCACTTTGATGTCATTCTGACTTGAAAAATATCATTGTGCACATAAAGATATAGCATCAACTGCAAGTCTTTTAGAACCTTATTGATGTGCCTTTAATGGACTCAAATGTTCAATATCGAGGATGCGATCAAAAGTTTTGGGGGCACTAGGACGAAAACTTCAAAGGCAGAGTCTCTTTTGTAAAAACCCATCTACCCTGGCACACAATCTGCTCATTCTCCCACTTAAAAGCACACTATTTGGAAACATCTCAGTTCCTGGAGATATTGAAATCAGCTGGCGTTCTGAGCCCGGAGGACTGCCTCTGAGGATTACTCAAAAAAAGAGCAGTGGTTGTATAATGAAGCTTTTTGGCAAAGACTTTATTGTGGCTCGCCTCATATTCTGTACTTCAAACCTTCAAAAAGTGGAACACATTTACCTGCAGTACATGACGAAAGCCTATTGATGAAAATGATGCTAAATAATAGAGATATCAGTTCGGTCCAATTAGCAAAGGGATGAATGCTGTAAAATGCTGTGTTTCTATTGATAGAGAGACATCATCTTACTCTGCATTTCCAAATATATCAAAGTAATCCTTTAAAATGTTCTATAGCTGACTAAATCAAAAAGTAGCAAAAGAAAATCCAAAACTCAGTAATGCTAACTAATTACACACTATATCTTATTTATATAATCTGCACAAATATTTTTTCAGATTTTAATCCAGCAGGCAGAATTAAGACATCCGGGATGAATGAAAAAGCCAGCCTTGAACTAGTCTGGTCTGGTCATCCTGGCTTAATCGGTTGCACTTACGCTAAGCCAGGATGAGAAGCGGCGGCTATGTCAAGCCAGCTGTAAGTAATTCTGTTGAGTGCGCGCTCACGGATTCCAAAGGAAGACCGCGAGGTCAAGCATAGATTTACTGATGCAGACACGGAAAAGAAGCGTGCAGCGTTCTTCTCTGCGTCCAAACAGCAAAAACTAATGCAAATTTATGAGGAAGTGAAGCATGTCATTGGTAAAAAAGGAAATTCTGCCGCTACTGAATCAATGAGAAAAGGGGTGACGGGATATATCAGGCTGACTGAATGCGCAGTTTTTAAAAAATATACACCTGTCATTTGTGTCACGTAATTTTTATAAATGAACAGATGAACACGTTACCCTTAAAAATGAGCAGTGGAATTTAATGTTATTCTGGAAAGTAAAACTCTCAATTCAATTCAAACGGGCTTTATTGGCATCTACGTTTTAGAGACAAACAATATTGCCAAAGCAAAGCTTTAAAATACAATGGCCCTCATTTATCAAACAAACGTACGGCAGAAAAACGTGCGTAAGACCATTTCCAGGCAAACTTCGGCATTTATCAATTTGGACGTGAGCAGGAGCTACAGTCAAAACCCACGTCTGGTCTGAGATTGTGTACGCACATTTGAGCCTGTGGATTTGCGGTGCAGCACAGCAAAATCTGACTGAAAATAATGAACAAACCTCAGCTGTCATTAAGCATAAGCAGTCACATATTAAGAACAGATCAAAACGGATTCTTAAAACGAATAAAACAAATAAAAATTGTGGTTGGAGCAATTGATTGTACTCATGTGCGTCTGAGGCACCATCCATGAATGATTACGCTTCATCAATCGCCAAAACTACCACTCGATAAATGTACAGGTGATTTGTGATGCCAAGCTATCGCTTTTAAACGTGGTGGCCAGGTGGCCAGGGGACACACACGATTCTTTTATATGTCTAAACAGCTCGGCTCCAGCCCCCCGCGACCCCGACAGGGACAAGCGGTTGAAGATGAATAAATGAAAAGGAAAGCGCACTGCAGAGCCAAAGTCATCTCCTCGGTAAGTGGCTACCCTCGATAAATTGCATTAAATCAAACAAGGTATCAGATGATCTGATGAACATCTTGGTATGGTTCTTCTAGGGGACAAAGGTTATCCTCTTACGGAATACCTAATAACCCCACTGGCAAACCCCGCTACAGAGCAGGAGCGCAGGTTCAGCAGTGTGCACACACGCACAGGCGCACGCGGGTCACAGTGGAGCGCTGCTTCGGGTTGACTGCCTCCGTTATACTTTTCCATACAGCGTTTTTACGGGCCCCTTTTATTCCACTCTTAAGACTGCCATAAAACACATCTTTATTTTGCTCCATCTCGGATGTCAGGATGCCGATCTGTGTATCGGAAAAGTTTCTTTTCTTATCAGTGTTTCATGTTTGACCTCAGTGGGCCAGGCCTCCGAACCAGGAATATTTAAGGGTGTAACATGTTAATGACGATTGAATTCAGCCGCCGCATTTATCAAGGCCCACTCATTCCTACGCTGAGATTGGTCCGATACGAATGTTTCATAAATCACAGGTGGGTCCTGTCCTACAACCAATTCTGCGCTCAGATCTGCGCCCGTTTTCGCGCAAGATTGATAAATGAGGGCCAATAAGTCCAACATAATGTTTCCCTGGTGCTTTCATGGCTGATAAAAATTCAATTAGGCTAAATGATCATGGAATAATTGTGAAACATGTTAGATTTGTGATCGCAGTGACAGCTGAGTGAACAGATAAAGCAGCAGGATTAATCAAGCCTGGATATTAGCATGGTCTGGATCTGGCTAACAGCCAGAATAAATCTCCATGGTAACTTAGGTGCCTGTACTCTCATGCAATCGGATCATGGATAAAGTAAACCAGGATAACCAGAATATCCCGGCTTAATCCCTTATCTAGGTTTCGTTTAAAAGCCCCCATGTCTGTGTCCGGACTCCTGGCAATGTGGGCATTGTGCTCAGGTGAACAGTGTTTGGTCTGCCTCAGATCTGCGTTCTGCGTGACAGCCACAGAGACAGTCCAAACACTGTTCATATGAACACGAGGCCCACAGTGCCAATACCCGGAGGAGTTATTTATGTAACACAAATGTCCGAATCCGCTGAATCGGTCAACAGACCTTATCCTTCCAGCTCCAGAACAGGAAGAAAACAAATACCCATGGGTGAAGCAGAAGGCTCATTTACATGACCTCCTGCATGCTTTACCCCTGCGCCACCCCTCGCTAAACCAAACAGAGTATTTACAGTGATTGAGACATGGACTTGAACAAACGCCTGTTTCTGCACCAGACAATGTCTGCACCTTATTTGTTGGATGTTGTGTGGGGTTCATATGAGACAGCAGTTTTAGAGCTGCTGGTGCAGAAGGATTTGTTACCTTTTGACAGAGCCAGGTTAGCTGTTTCTACCCGTTTCTGTATTTATGCTAAGCTAAGTTAGCTGGCTGCAGGCTGTACTGTAGCTATCCATTGACTGTCATCAGTCTTCTCTACGTCTAACTCTCAGCAGTACATGAAAAAAAACTATTTTCAAACATGGTGAACTAACACTTCAAAGTGCTTCCAATTCCGATCCTCATCTAACACTGAAGCTATGTATAATTGAGATTAACATGCACTAATTGGCACTCATTTCTCATTTCTCTTAGTTTGTAGCTCTTGACCTTACATGCAAACTAATAAATCACTTCATCACTCATTACTGTAGTGCACCACTTCCCGTGTGGTAAATGTAAAAGAGGGGGAGTCGACCAGGGCCGTTCTTCTGTGACTGTATTGTTCTCCTGATTAAAGGCCGGAATGAGCCTCCTGTATCTAGTGCCTTGCACTCTCCCTGTTCATTAAATCATGATTCACCTCAAGCGCAATATATTCAGGCCAGGCCGATGGGAATCTATAGTGTGGGAATGAGATGATATTGATTTCCATCCCTTGAGGTTTATGCTTCCCCTTTATGTAAACAAAGAAATCCCCTCAGCTTTGGTGTTAATGACACTCTCTCATCATTGTTGTGGGACTTGAATCTTTTTTTTTCTATTTGGATTAGATGTAGGCGTATTATCTATGGCAGGCGTCTGATATATGAAATAGCCCTCTGTCTTGTTATTCACTGTGTCCTGGCCTCACGTACAGCCATAAATCAGCCATCTGAGAGCCTGAACCCTCTCTGCCAGACCCCTCTAATTGATTACACCACATCAGGTAACTGTAGCGTGATGAAGAGAGAGCCCAATTCAATTAGGCAGCCTTTCTAGACAGAAATATGTAGCTGCATACGCTGCTGCCCTCGATAAAAAGGGTGTCTTCCAGAGCAACGAAAAGGAACTGAGTGTTAGGAAGGACGATTTGGGAGGTGAGGGAGGGGTGTCACTCTGATAAAGGTAATTGGATTGCTGTGATAACATTCTGCACCCTGGGTTGCTTGTGTGAGTGGATAACAGATGTGTATGCTCAACTGAAGGAGATCAAACGGGAAAGAGGAAGCTAGTGTTACAGGAAATGAGAACGTCTCAGGAGGCAGGGTTGAGCTGAAGATCAGTTTGAGGCCATTTTCTTTTTTAAATGTGAAGCTCAACTGTGAAATAAACTGTCTTTTAGTCAGAAATAGTTCGACTACCGTTGGATGGATTCATATTCATTTTTGAACAAACATTCACGGTCCCCAGAGGATGAAGCCGCATAATTTAGCCTTTTAGCATTGTTTTACATGTGTGTGGTTTTATTGAAATTTCACCACAACTATTGGATTTATTGGAATTCACATTCAGTGCAGATATTCATGTTGCCCAGAGAATGGATCCCTTGATTTTTCATCTATTACCACCAGCAAAAGTTTTCACTCAACCAGTAAAATATCTCAAAAAGCTCTCAATGGACTGGCACAAAATTTTGTATTGAAATTCTTGGTTCCTGGATGATGTGCTTATGATGACGTTGGTGATCCCATTAGTGGTTTTGAGTGAAAAGTCTCAAAAACTATTGGATGGATTTCAATGAAATGTTGTAAAGACATTAATGTTGTACTATAATTTAACTATGTTGTAACTACTCCCCAACTGACTATCGCTCTAGCATCATCATCAGGTTATAATTGGAGTTTGTCCTGTACTTTGGTTCATGACCAAATCATCTAAGTCTAAAGTAACTCATTTGCCAGAATAAAATGTTGGCATTGTACGTTTCTGCAAATCCCAAATAGGTAAAATTGTTATGTTTCTGAATCGCTGCAACCTGTTCTCATTCCTTCTCATCAAATACCAAAGCTTGGAGGAGTAGTAGTGGCGCTCCACAGTCGCATACATGGTTAACGTTGTGAATTCAAACAAATCAACACATCTCTCTCTTGTTAAATTGAGGCAGCAAAGCTACTTGGTGAGGTGTAAGAAAAGTGGTCTCCTGGGTGAAAGTCAGGTGTGTGTAGGGCCAACCCATCCTCCCTGACTGCCTCTCTATAAAGTTTTACGCCTGTTAGAAAGCCTGGTGCGTCTCATACGCTTAAGCCTTTGAGGATGCCAAAACGTATCGACTGGCCAAAATAAAGACAATCCCATCAGCCTTAGCTGTCCTCTGTTTTTAGTGCTAATTAGCCAATATTAGCATGCTAACATGATAAACTAATATGGTGAACATGGACAAACTATGAACACATCAGCATGCACATTGTCATTGTGAGCGTGTTAGCATGCTGACCTTAGCAATTAGCTCAAAGCATGGCTGTGCTTACTGTAAGTAATAGTGAAGCACTGATGCATTCTCTGTGTTTTAAATTAACATTAGTTCCAGTGGAAAAGGCTAATGAACAAGAGCCAGAAATAATTCACCACATTGGACTGTATAATGAGTTTTTTAACCATGCCAAAGGAACTGCTAGTCTTCCAACAAGAAGAAATATGATACATTCAGTGTCAAGTGCAAGACTACATAAGAAAGTGGCTTGCTCTTTCAAAACATTCACCTTGAATTCGAACAGTTGTATTTAAATGCAGCACTGAGAGAACAAATGCACTCACTGCTTACAGAGTGCACAGCCAGATCATTATATGCTTTTAACCACAGTTACAACATTTCTCACCCTCTCACAGGCAAAGACACACTGGACATGTAAGAGCGGAGAGGCGGGACATTTCCCAATTCCAATCGAACACATCTCTTCTACAGGAAGGTAACTCGGATGGCAGATTAGTCAATACTGAATATGTGCGTCCATTTCTTTAAAGGCCAAACCATGATGGATTTTTTCAATTTAGCATATCAGGGTCTGTGTTAATCTTCTGTGATTAGAGATGAGCTATCTCACATCACAGAGGTGATTTATGGGAGCACAGCTGTTTGCATACTGCTTCTTAATATCACTGTAGTTTGGAGACTCAAGAAGCTACCAGCTGACTCTTCATTCACTGAACATCCACCTTAAATCCAGAGCAACAGCCTAATCATCTCGACAGAATAGTGTCTCCTTAATGGTGACTGTCCAAACCATTAAATCTGTTTACACTATTTCCAAACTAGTCTTAAGTTTGGCCACATACCCTGAGGCTATGCGTGTGGTTTACAAAGAAGCTCTTTTCAGTGTGCATCCCGAGCCACTGAGAATAACAAGGACTTTTTTTTAAAGAGAAGTGAATAGATGGAAACAGACATTACATTCTAGGGAGCTCTGCACTAAAATGTGCTCTCTAAATTGCATCTACATATGAGATAGTGCCTCTAAAGCCATTCAATTTATTTTCCTATTAATGGTTTTCTTTTTTTTCAGCGGTAGAGAAAGAGAATTTTTTTTGTGTGTTGCCACAGTAACCTCTTAGCAGAGAACTTCATCTACCATCTACATTTGACAGTTCAGTCTGTGCTGCCTGGCACAGCTCGGTGGCAGACACAGATGATACTTTTTTTGATTCATTGCACCAGAGTCCTCCACTAAGAGAGCAGCCGCCTTTTTATCTGCCCTCATATGGAAAGATACCCTCGCTGCACAGAGTCAGCCAGACGCACAAATATTTGGGGACACAACATTAATGTTGGGCTGATGTTTAACCATGTTCTGTATCACATGTTTATTCAAATCTTCATAGAAATGACATATTTATACTACTAATTTGCAACAACAGGGAAACAAAATGCCATTAGGATTTTTTATGAGCAGATTAAGGAAATATTTTGAATGAATGTATCAGCAAAATGTCCACTCACAACATATTTTATTTATTTATATACTGTAGCTGCTCATAATTTAAGCATGAGTTCCCTTTTTTATGGTTATTTTTAAACACTCACAGCACTTGGTTATGTTTTGAGAAAGACGGGCAGTTTGCATACTTACACTTGTTACACTTGAATGCATAGTGCATTCAAACTGAGAATCATGGAAAAATGCAGTGAATACCCAGATGGTGCACTTATAACGGTCACCGTTTTTGACTTGAGACTTGACTCGGACCTCCCCTCAAAGACTTGAGACTTGACTCGGACTTCCCCTCAGAGACTTGAGACTTGACTCGGACTTCCCCTCAGAGACTTGAGACTTGACTCGGACCTCCCCTCAAAGACTTGAGACTTGACTCGGACTTCCCCTCAGAGACTTGAGACTTGACTCGGACTTCCTCTCAAAGACTTGAGACTTGACTCGGACTTCCCCTCAGAGACTTGAGACTTGACTCGGACCTCCCCTCAAAGACTTGAGACTTGACTCTGACTTCCCCTCAGAGACTTGAGACTTGACTCGGACTTCCCCTCAAAGACTTGAGACTTGACTCGGACTTCCCCTCAAAGAATTGAGACTTGACTTGGACTTGCAAAAAGTGACTTGTGACCATCTCTGCTAAGTACCACGATATTGTAGTCCGATAGTGAGAAAACAAGTAGTCTGATATTTTGGCACGCGACAACAGGTGGCGGTAATGCTCCTTCCATTTTCAATTCACCATTAAAAAGAAGAAGTAATCGAATGTATGCGATTTGAGACAAAACTACCCTGTTGAAATGTCTAGGCAAATCAGTAGCCTGCATAGTGTACACCGTGAACTACATGGAAGTGTATCAACAGAAGTATTCAAATTAAGACACAGCACAGCCCTTTGACCACCATTCATTCAAAACGTAATCAGCAAAACTAATTAGTATAAACCGTTTATAGCAGACAGAGTTGACAATTTAATATTTTGCTTTATCGCCACATTTCTACAGGTGACATGCAATTAGTAATACATTGCACCTTGTAGAATATAAATCACATTTTCAGACACAAATACACTGGGACTCCTTATTTTAAATGCATCATTTATGTTCCATCCCCTGAATCTTTAGATGCAAGTGCTTGCAAACTATTTTTTAATTCCAGAAACTTACTCTTCCTTCGAGGCACTCTTAAATTAATTAGTAATTCCTCTCTAATGGGTGTCCAACTCATAATATTTTTATACAGTATTCATGTACATATTCATAGGGTTTGTATTAAAGATGGAAATTGTGTTTCTCAAGTAAGCAACGTTACTTTCAAGCAAGTAGAGGACGGTACAGACTTCAATGCAGCTGTAATACGACATGTTTGTCTCACTCTAGTCATTTTGTGTTTCTTTGTAGTCACCTTGTGTCACTCTGTAGTGTCATGGTCATGCCAAAAGCCTCTTTGCATTGAATTGAACTGATTATTATTATGGCTGTGATTAATATAGCGCCTTTCTCAGTGCTTAAGGCGCTTTGCAGAGTCCAGGTTCCATTCATTCACACAGACATGCATGGTGGTGGTAAACTACGTGGTAGTCACAGCTGCCATGGGGCAGACTGAAGGAAGCGTGGCAGCTAATCAGCGCCACGGCCCCTCCGACCACCTCCTCAAACATACAGCAGTCATACACATTCACACGAGGCAAGGTGGGTGAAGTGTCTTGCCCAAGGACACAACGACCATGACACAAGTAGGGCAGGGCTGGGATTGAACCGACGACCCTTCGGACATTGGCCTACTCGCTCTACCAACTGATTGGATGGATGGATTTTATGAGGAATGATTTTGTGTTGGGATTTTATGAGGAATGATTTTGTGTTAGGGTTCCAAACTTATTTTATCCTCATGCTGGACAGGATCAATCGGTTTACCTTCTCATTTAAACATTATACCAAACATGAAGAATTCATTACATTCTGTGGACTTAAATGACTTTTACAGCAGAATTAACCAGTCACAAAAGTCCTCTGAGAGAGAGTGACTAGGCGGTGTACCGTCTTCCTCAGGTCTACATAAACATAAATAAAGTGATACCTCAGTGCAAGATTGGACGGATAAGTGATGCTTTGGTAGGGAGCCATTTGGAAGCAAAACAACGAAGCAGGGAGGGGGTAGAGGGTGGCTGAGCGCCGGGCTGAGGCTCCTGCACTGATCAGCGCTGCATGATGCAGACAACAGAGGAGGAGAGGAAGGAGGAGCGAGCGACGGAGCAGACTGGCTGAGGCTCGCAGCTCTCAGTCTCTCCTCTGTGCTTCGTGAAGCAGCCTCTCTTTGCTTTTGCTCTCTCTCTCGCACACACAGGCTTTCCTGCTCTTTCGGCTGAGCGGACAGAGCAAACGCAGCGACAGAGGGGCTCACTCGCTCCTCAACTCCTCCCGCGCCATGCTGCCCTGGAGAAGGAATAAGTTTGTTCTGGTGGAAGATGAAGCCAAGAGTAAGCCCAAGAGCCTGGGGACCGGGCTGACCTACCACTCCATCCTCTCCTCTCTTCTGCGCTCCTGTCCGGACTTGCTGCCCGAATGCCCCTTCGATTGGGTGGGCAACATCTTCCATACCAAACGACAAAAGGTGGAACTGAACAAAGAGGAGCCTGTTTACAATGTGCGTTACCTGGGGAGTGTGGTCACCATCACGGGAAAAGGAGACGGCTGCACCCAGGAGGCAGTGGCCAAAATCTGGGCGAGGAGCAACTACGGGGAGCAAAGTGTCAAGATGAGGTTAACAGTGGGACCGCAAGGGATCCGGATGAGTGCTGACAAATCTGGGAAAAAGAAACCCATCCATCTTTACTCTCTGAACAGAATCACCTACTGCAGTGCTGACCCGTGCCGGCCCAAGATCCTGGCTTGGATCTACAGGCACCAGGTCAAGAACATGGCCGTGGTGCTCCGGTGTCACGCCGTCCTGGTTAGCAAGTCGGAGAAAGCCCAGGCGATCGCCCACAGCCTCTACCAGAACGTCACCTCCGCCTTCAGCGAGTTCAAGCGGCTGAAGCGTCAGAGCGATTTCCGGCACTGCCAGCAGCAGTTGCTGGGTGAGGAAGCGGTGCCCCTGATGCCACTGAGGAGGCTGCTGAACGGGCAGTGCCACTACAGACCGCCTGCCGACAACCCCGGGAGCGCCACCCGCCTCTGCTCCATCACAGAGGAAGAAGAGGAGGAGGAGGAGGAGGACGATGAGAAAAAGGAGCTGGAGGAACCAGGGGAGGATGCAGAGGAGCAGCGGGAGAAGCAGGTTTTCACCACAAACACAGACCCAACTCAGTTATTATCAGAGCTTGACATTGGGGATATTGCCAGACTGGAGCAGTGCCAAATCAACTTTGTCAGTGACAGCAACAACAACACGTTTACATTTATAACCTCTCTGGTGTGACGGTAACGCAGTTTTAAAGAATCTGCAACACCACAGTAACACATTCCTCTCTTTGCCCTTCACTGGTACCCCACTCAGGCTCCCTCCTGCCCCGTCCATTTAATGCAAAGTGTTTACCAGAAACTTCTCCTACTACCGGGCGGTGGAGAAAAGTGGGAAGGATCGTTCCGTGGGAGGAATTTTCAATGCTGGCCAGATGGCTCAGATGCTGGTTTGACTATAGCAGTTTGTGAAACTGCGTGTTTACAAAGAGGGCTGGCGTTGCACAGACTAACGATAGCACAATGACGAATGAGGACTGGTGGTTTGAGAAAAACAGGAGAGCGCCGACGCTGAGATCACTGGGTCACAAATTGATCACAGCACCAAGCAGGATGCGTTTATTAGTCCTCTGTCTTCTTATTTTTGTGAGTATAATTAACGCCCGTGTTTGCCAGCGTTTTTCGGATCGACTTGTAATATTTTTTCAGGGAGGTTCTTTGTAAATTGTTGTAATTTTTCTAATATGACAATCCTCACTGAAATTGTTCTGACCTTTCTGAGTGCTTCAATCACGAGAAGAAGTTTATTACGGTTTTATTAATGACCACGGCAGATTAATGAATAAGGCTGTAATTTAGGAAGCAAGCCATTGAGCTGACGTATTTATTGCTGTCATTCGTTATAGTCCGTTATCATTTATGCATGACATGTCAGCAGTAACCTTTTCAGTGTTTTTTTATGTGACATCTTTGATCTTTCAGCTTTTTCAAATGAACACTGTGATAAATGTGTGGCCTGGGATAAAATACACAACAGTTCATGCAGCAGTTTTCATACGCCTATTGTAGTGTCACCTGGTTTGCCAAAACAATAACAAGAACCGATCACAATTTTTCCATCGTTTTGATCTTTTTAACCAAGTTTTGCTAACGCAGTTTTTCCACATGAGCCCTTGCAAAAATGCAGATGGACCCTTAGAAATCTAACACAAACTGTTTTGAATATGACTTTAGCTAATTTTCCTGTTGATGATATCTGTACTACCTTCTAAAGATGCATTGTGATTATTACGAGATGAAGCTATTTATTTTCCACATATGATGAATAAAAATTACCCTCACTTGGGGTTTCCTTCTTGAATCACGCAGGGAGGATATTTCTAGACGTTTCCAGAGAGATTATTCAAATGAATCCAACAACTTGCATTCCACTCGTGTGCATTTGCATATTTCTGACCGACTCCTCAAAGAGGAAAAAAACAATGTATTAACTGCACACTAATTTGCCTCCTGAGCTTTAAAACTGTATGGAAAAAAAGAGTATTTTGCAAATAGTAAAGATACAACTTTAAACGGTCGGCCTCATTAGATGTTAATGTGGTTTGATACATTTCTGCAGGCCTTACTGGCTTCTCAGCCTCTTTTACTCTGAGGGGAGCAATTAATCAGCGGATTGAATTGTCCAGGAAATGAACATAAAGCACCTGGCTCGGCAGGACGGCTGTCAGGCTCTGACAGAGGCGAGCAATCCAAACGGGGGGGCCGGGAAGTTGACTCCCCCATCAACCATTTTACTGCAAACATCAGCCATTTTGGTGATGACAGAGTCTTTAAAATCTTTTACTGGAATCACACACTCACATCATCGAATGATGACAATGAAATAAATATAAGGGCATGTTTGAGTTCAACAGCATCTGCGTGTTTGAACAACAATGCATTCATTTAATACATCCATATTTTATCATAACATTGCAGCGCGATAAATATATCAAGGCAAAACTGTTTGTCTTACATAACAACACTAAAAGCAGTTTGATTTGACAGTGGGGAGTGATCATCAAGAATTGTGCTCTTAATAGGGCCGCTCTGTTAATGTATCAGAAAAAAGAATAATTTTGAGTTGGTTTATATCACTGAGATGGATTGCTCTGAAAGGGAATCTTTCAGCTAGAAGCAAGATCAATATTTTTCTTTTCCAGGGATATGCTACCTCTGAACAACAACAGGATCTAATGTCAGAAGATAGATAATAAAGGATCTCCCTCGCCCTTGCCACAAACCTTCTCATAGCAAGGATAACTCCACATTGTGAATACAAAGAGAAACCATCTTTTTATTGCTTTATCATATTCTCCCTGCATTTTAATCTGAAGCCAGTTAGAGAGGCTTCTGTTCTGCATATGTAAAGTCTCTCTCATACACACACACACACACACACACACACACACACACACACACACACACACACACAGTGTACAAGGTGATAAAGTCACTGTTTGCTCAGTGACATTCATGCAGAAATGCCTTGTGTCCGACATGGAGTGGTTAACAGAGGAACCACAGTGCTTTTATGTAAACATAACTCTTGTCAGCCAAGAAAAACAGAGGGAGCAGATGGCTGCAGCAAGGTGCACGCTGGGCTTTATCACAGTCATCTTCCAGTAACCAAGGTCTTTAGCCCAGATCCAAAAGCTTGTTGTGTTTTTTTGTCACACCGTCGGCCACAAAAGAGGCTCTTTAAGAATACGAGATCTAATCAAACGTGGCACACACACGCTAGCGTGTCAAGTATCACATATAACCAGGCTGTACCATTTCACAACAGGGTGTCTTTGGAGACCCAAAAAGCTGCTTCTGCCTGCACACAGCTGTTCAAAGGCTTCCTCATCACCCAACAGAGGGAGATGAGTGACGGCGCCGTGGGCAGGCTCGTCTCCATCACGACGAGGAGGAGCGGAGGAACAAAATGTTGTGGCCGAGAGCAGCTGGCAGCAGGTGGCAGTTTGTTTTGTTCCAGTGATAATTGTACAAAAACAAAGTGTTAAGCAGCTTCTGTGTGTGGATTGCAGAGGAGGACACAAAGGATCAGTACAGAGAGAGATGAACAGTCATGACTGAGACTTTGGGACAAAAAAGTGGTTGTGCGTGCGTCTGAGTGTTTTTAGACTCTTATGGCTGACTGCACATTTTATTCCACACATCATTAACCTCCTTCCTCTCAAAATGTCAAAATAAACAGCAAAATATGTTTTTCCCGTCCTCTAGAATGACAAATACCAGTGACTTCTGTTGTGATGTCCCTATTGACAGGAAAATATCATTTGTCTGAGCTGCCGAAATCACCGTTAAAAAATAAATAAATTATAATGTAAGCCACATGACTGGTTAAGGTGTGGTTAGGTTTACGAACATGACTCGGTTAGGGAAAGATTATGGTTTGGTTACTAAGTTGAAGGTCCCATATCATGCTCATTTTCAGGTTCACTGTTATTTTGGGTTTCTACTAGAACATATTTACATGCTTTAATGTTCCAAAAACACATTATTTCTCTCTCACTGTCTATCTGAATATATCTGTAGTCTACTTCTCTCTGAAATGCCCTGTCTCTTTAAAACTCCCCTGAAAACCCAGTCTTGATTATTAGCCATTATATCTTAACTATTAATGGTAGACTGACCACAAGCTACGAGACTGTGAAACTATTATCTTGTAGAAGACACAAGTCTGCATGATATTAAACTTGCTTTAAGAAAAACATGTTTTATCCACAATGTCATAGAGAAGTACTACATCACCCACAGTCCATACAACATTTCTGACTGGTGGAGCCAGCTGTTACCATGGAAATTTGGACTGCACCTGCGAATGGCTAGTGAGTTGCTACCACTGAACTCTTGCACCATTACCTTTACCGTACCTTTTGATTTTTCATCCATGTTGTACATGTAACTACAAAAAATAATGCATAACGTAATTGTGTATTCCATGGGTATTCCATGTATTAAAAGCAGAGGACGTAGTATAAGACCGCTGAGTTCATATAAGGAGATAGGTTGGGGTGGTGGATGGGTCCTGAAACAGAGGACTTTCACCCGGGCGACCGGGGTTCATCTCCTGTAGGGGTTAGTTCCCCGAAGTACTAAGCCAAACCACGTCCTTTTATCTAATTATCTTATTTTCTCTTTATCTAATATCATTTTTGTCTAAATTTTACCGGCCACTTAATGGTAGTTGTGGTGCCTAACCTAACCGACACCTATGTTAACCATTGCAGCCCACTTCTGGTCGCCGTTTCGTAAGATATGTGAATTTTTGTGGCAAAATCTTTTTTCGTAACATTTCATACAAACCTGTGGATGAGAATACAAGTATCACAAGTGTACAGAAGTCTTGGCGGCTCATTTAAAGGCTCAGTGTCTGTAATTCGGGCTGTGCGCATATCTGTTCAGCATTTACGTAGCACCTTTACCTGCTTTATAATCACAAAAGACATGGTAATTTTTAAGGTTTTGGGACCTGCGATCTCATGGTTACAGTAGTAAATACTTTAAGGGTTAGGATGAACCTTTGCAAATGGGAAACCATCAGCTCAACAGAGCCACGTCCCAGAGGCAGTCTCTCAAAGTGGATGAGACAATCTTGAACAGGGCTATATAATACCATCTCCTGACATGACATATTCTATTTCGAGGAAGAATTTAAGTTAGAGTTACAAGTTCAAATGATCAGACTATCAAAGCTAACAAGATTTGCAATTTGCAAATGAGATTTCCTATGTCAACAGAGGATACTCTCTTGTGTTGTTTCTTGGTACAAACAACAAAACTGTGCGCTCTCAATGCACATTCATGATTTTTTTCAGTTTGACTGAAAAACTGCACGGAAGAAAATATGCGGAGAATGAAAACTCATTAGACTAAGTTTTTAAATAATCTCCTGAAGCCACAACTGTTCCTGTTGAGTGCAAAGACTCCTGCATAAAAAATAAAAATAAAATCTTGAGTGCCAGTGAGCGTAACTACACAGCTAACTAATTCATGAGAATCAGGGATTAGTTACCGCCATAAAATATTGATGGTTTTATCCCATAAAAACATAATAAGTAACGGCTAAATTGTCAGGGAAGAAGTCTGAGATGAAAAATCATGCCTCAGGAAATGTGCGATTGCCTTTTGCTTAATAATGATGTCCAGAAAAGTGAATAATATCTCCGTCCTCTGTTTTTTGGAACAGTGCGTGATGTTTCTAGCAAGGAAAAAGCTGCAGATAAATGTATGGTGGTGAAACGACTACAGCCTTGTGTTTCAGTCAGCTTCACTGCTCTTCCATGCTGAGTTTACTGAAAATGTGCCAGCCTTTTCTACTGCAATTCCAATATTACACTTATTTAAATGATTCTTTGCCAAATGAAAAAAAAAGCTTCTTTCAAGATTTTTTTGAATAATGTTACGCAAATCTGGGCAGGTGGTTTAATAAAACTTACAAGAGGAAATGTAATAACCCTGTCACACGCCATCTGATGTCTTTCTCCCCCAGGCTACAGAACAGGAGGATTGCAGGAAGGTTACACACGTATCTCTTGTCCCCTGACGTCACCGGAGAGCCATTAAACAGACTAATTATGAAATCAATAACCTGAGAGCACAGTAGTGTTATTTTTATGGCACCCAATTGGAGACGGTGCTGCTCATGTCCTTGCGGGGTCTGCTTAAATTGTTATGGGTTTGTTGTGCGTCAGCCGCTTCACCCGTCTAAATGGTGAGATCTGGTTACATGCTGCATCGACCTTATATGACACCTGCGATATACGCTGACTGCTGTGATTGCATACCGACTACAGCAGTGCTCACAGAAAAACACAGATTTGGATTGATCAGTTGAGTAAAATATAATGAGATTTTGTCGTTTCTTTGTATGATTACATGTGAATACTTTGATATATTGGGAAGAATGCTCATCCGCTTTCCTGCCAAGAGTTAGACGAGAAGATCAATACTTGTAACAAGCTCAACAAGTGGACCAAGCAGCAGACGAGAGTGATTCAGATGAGCAGTCTTTACTTGCGTCCGGTGGTGAGTCAGGGCAAACTACACAACTACAGCCCTGTTTAGTCTGCTTTAAAATGAGTTTTGGTGAGCCGAACACAAATGGACAGCCAAGACGTTCAGTCGTTCATGCCTGTTTTGTCATCTACCTTCAACGGAGTACTTGTGGTCAGATTTCGGTGCTGCTTATATAATTTCTGCTAAAAGGGCCCCGTGTTGGTACAGCTGGAGACAAAACAATTGAGGGTCATAAAATGAACAAGTTACAGGGCGTTTGCATGACGTTACCAAAACAACCACATCCTGCATTGATGATGTGCATTGATCGGACCATAATGCATTGTTTACCTTTATATTTAGCGCTGTCCAGTTGTGAGCTGATTACCCAGAATGTGTAAACAGGGTCTAAGAGATCAGCTTCAAAGGTCCAAAAACAAGCTAGGGGTCACAAAGGTAGACGAGTAGATTAGTCTTAAAAGCCACAAAGGCGGATTAGACAGACTGATTAAGGGAATGAGCGACAGGTGTGCCGGCAAATGAAGATCAGGTGGTGACTGTGTCCAAATTTGAAAGACTTGGTCCAGTCTGGCACTCATGTTACTTTAGTGAGTAGATTGACATTTTGGGAAATAAGTGTACTCATTTACATGCCAAGAATATTAATAATATGAAGTTTGATACCACTCTTGCTGCAGCCAGAAAACAGTCATCTCAGGGTTAGAAAATACGCCTACCCGTAACTCTAGACCTAACTTACCCTTTCCCCTAGATCAAATGTTCAGTGTGCGTTTCCCTGCATCAGTTCTATTGAAGTTGTAGCTTACAGGCTACTGATGTTATGATGTTAAGTTTAGGAAAATATTGTGGTTTGGGTTACAATATGTTGTGGTGATAGTTAAGAAAGTTGACTTATGTAGCCTACGTAATTTAAAAAAAAAAGTCAATGGTTACTTTGAGTTTCGCACGGGACACAAACTCCCTGATGTTTGTTTTTACCCATCCACCACCCCAGCGTTCTCTGTTGTCACTCTTCATACTATCTGTCTCTTCATACACTGTCGAGCAGCTGAATGACGTGAATGGATGGACCAATAGATGACAACGGCTTACTGAGCCAACTAGGAGGTAGAGTAGCGCTACATCGCCTCATATCTAGTAGTGATAAATTGATGAAATCATATTATTGCCCCTCTTCATCTTCAATGGTTTGATGGCACCCCACTGGAGAATTATCTCTAACTCCTAATATTCACGTCAAAGTAGTGGATGGAAACACATTAGTTTGCATTATCTTAAGCTGATTTTAGTTTGATGTGGCAAGGGTTTTCTCTACACATGCCTTACCTTTGACTTGCCTCTTTGTAACACAGCTTTCTCAGATTAATAACACCCACTGGGTTGCAATGAAGACAATGTACCCTTTAGATGTCTTCTTTGTCTTTAAGCCACTGCTGCGGATGGAGAGAGGACTAACATTACAGCCATGTGATTCACCTCCTTTGCTCAAGGCGCCATATATTTAGCTCTTACAAAACAGTGGGGGGGGGGGGGCAGCAGGAAAGTAATTGGCTGCAATTATCATCCCATGTGCTGCTATTTGCAACAACAGTGGAGGTGTTCTTGTCATTATACCTGTGGGGCTCGGGGTTCAGTCTGATGCAGCCTTAGCTCTCTGATGGCTTAAAGGCATGACTAATATCATGAGGAGACTGAGCCACTTTGCAGAAAGTTTTGTGAAGTAGAAGAAAACTCCATCACAAAGAGAAAAATATCCCGATCTACCCCTGAAGCCTTTATTGGACAGCATAGAGGCAATCAGTCGAGCATCTGCTTGTCTCCAAGTTTCCTATTACCTGGGGAACAGCGAAACAAGGTACAAGAGAGCAATCACTTAAGCACACACATACACACACACACACACACACACACACACACACACACACACACATACAAACAAGTCATAAAAGAAACTGGGCCAGGACACACACAAACATGCACGTGCAAAGCTGGGGGCATTTCATTTAGGTAGATAGTGTTCGAGGAAAAGATAAGGCTTTTTTTAAGGCCTTTGATGAACTACAGAGAATGGCGGGTGGATAAAGAGGCCAGTGGAGTGGGTGGACTTGGCCGGCATGTGAGTGTGTTGGCACATGCCACGGAGGAGGCCGTGTGTGTGTGGATGTGAGCCATGGTCACAGTACCTGAATAAACAAAGGATTCACAAAAACAAACAGGCTGGACCTCTGCAGCCTATTAGAGGGGACACGCCAGTGTGCATTTCGAGCTGCGGCAGCTTTATTTTAGACATCACTTCATGCACTGCTGACCATCGGTGTCTGTAAATTATGGCTTATTTAAAGTCCCCTCCATTCTAAAATATCTCTTTCTGTTCCTCCAGTTGGATGTTTGAGCTTTACTATGCAGAAAGATGTCCATGCAGAGTTTGACACGAGAAGGATCTTTTCACATTCATCTGCTGAAAGTGGAAAGCTCCTGTGTGCTCACTGAAATGAAGATGTGGGTCTATGAGTGTGATTTGTGAAATCACAACTACTTAAATCCTGGTCCAATTTGCGATTCATACAAATGTGATTTATAGCTTAACCAATGCACTACAGCAAGAAGTGTGCAAGAAATGTTCGGGGGAGATCATGTAGCGCTTTCTCGTCCGCAAATTATATAATAATAATAATAATATATATATTGATTTATGTATATATATATATATATATATACACCGTATGTTATTCACGGTAGTTTGACTGACTTTTTCCTCGTGAAATGAAGCTTCATGAAGCATTTTATTTATTTTATGAAGCCACTAGATGGAGCTCTTGGTTTAGAGCAGTGCTTGTCAATTATTTTCTGTTGGGGTATAATGTCTTTAAGTGACACCTCAATTTATTTGGCTTCATGCTGTCCTCTGCCAACATTATTAGACACAGTGAACACATCGGCCTTTCCTCGTCTCCCACCGTAGTCACAGTGAAGGCAAGCGCTACATACGCTCCATCATAGTTCCTCGTCTTAGCTTTCGGGTGACTTTCGACCGTCTCATCATCTCCGTCTCTCCACCTTTCTTTCCCCGGGGTCACAACAGTGAGCACCATCTAGTGGGCTCCAAAAAATAATACTTCATATAGCTTCATGAAGCTTTGTTTGGACATCACTTCTTTTCCCCCTACTAAATTCACGAAGACCCGCCTCTGATTGGGTAGCAATAATTGCCCTTTTCACAGAATGTGACGCAGGTGGGGGGATAATAATGTTCCCAGAGCGGGCTCCATCGACATTGATATGGCACACTGATTTACAAGAAGCTGTAAAAATGGCACTTCATATCAAAAAGGTTGCCGACCCCTGGGTTAACCCTTCTGATAATTTCATTAGGTACGTTTTGATTTTTTTCCCCAGCTAAATTCAATTAAAACTGTTAAAAAAAGAATACAAACATTTAATAAACAGCTTCTCATGAGAGGATTAAGGAACTGTCTATTTTCTTGGGTCATTTCATTAGTCTAATGTTTCCCTATCCAGAGGTATTGTGTTCCACTTAGATAACCCCATTTGGCGATTTCCATGCATGACAAATCCCTCATGCTCTCTCTCAGACAGTACCCGCATTCATTCGGGATCAGGGGGCAGTCATTATAAAACCTGCCAATCTCAACAGGATGCAACCTCACAACTGGGATTAACTGCAAGACGTTTCATCACATGGAGGTTTTTGTCAGACATACAACATTTAGCCTTGTTTATTTTCAACAGCAGTGTATGACACATAACTGCTGGAACGTTCAAGCATCTATAAATGTAGCTGCTCTCTTGGCTCACACGCTCATTTATTCACAGCCAAGTTTTCTTCATCCTTTCAGTTTAGGTGAGTGTCCTTGTATCCATTTTGACAGTTATCTCACCACCACTGCATGACACGCCAATTCTGAAAATGTCGACAAGAGCCTGAGGGGAATATTGATGCAGTCTCACAAGCACACACACACACACACTGACACACACACACACACTGTAATGCTTATTAATTTTAAAACTTCTCTTGTGTCTGAATTAGTAAAACAGACAGCCGTCGCTACAGATCACTCAAAGAATGCTCCCTAGATACCCTGCCTCCTGTTCACGCTGTGCCTGATTTCTTTCATCAAGAGTCTTCATTACCGTTCACAGGTAGAGACCGAACATGTGATGTTGCCTTGATGAGCTACCTAAAGTTGAACTGAAATCTCCTCACTTTGTGCGACGGGAAACACTGTATGATGCAGCATGTTTGTTGACCGTATCTTTCCCATTTTTCAGAAGAGGCTAAAACGGTTATTGGACTTATTTGTGTCTAACTGTGCGCTCAGACAGAACGCTGCAAACAAAAGTCAATGGAAAGAGGCGATTAGACGTGAATTCGCCTGGGGCGGCAATTGTTGTGAATATGTGTCCTTTCGAGTTTAAAATGTTTCAACTTTTTTTCTAAACTCGTCCCGGGGCTCAAAGGATCTATAAATGTACAAAGATGGGAGGAAAATGGAGAGACTGGAGGGAGGGATGAAGAACTTGCGTTTCAGAGTTCAGTCAGAGTCTGAGCTGCCACACACACACACACACACACAAAGGCACATACCAGGCTGTGCTCATGAATTTTCCATACAATGAAAAGTAATGCACAGTAATTTGCAATTTGCAAATGTGTATTTTCACACATTTATTTTGTGAGTATTAAACATATTAAAATCAGGGGATTTAGCACAAGACAGCAAATCTCCATTGACGGAAGCAGGTTGGGGTGGTTGATGGGACCTAAAACACAAAACTTTCACCCGGCTGGGTGGGGTTTGCCTCTTGTTGCCGTTCATGACCTGTATGCTCTAAGCCAACATTTTTTCGAATCCTTACCAAGTCATTTTTATGCCTAACCCTAACCATTACCTGTCCGTCATAGGTTTGGTGCCTAAACCTAACCGACACCAAAAGCAGCCACTGCGGTCCAAGTCTAGCCGCCTACTCACAACCTCTTTTCACCACTTTGTAACATATCATACAAATGTTTGTGCAGAACTTTCCGTACGATATCATACAAGCCTGTATGTTCATAAGAATACGTAGCACAAACACGCGGTCGTTACGTGCATTAGTAACTAGCTTAAAGCTAATACCTGTACAGTTTGTATATTAGCATAGTCACTGCAACAACCATAATGTTGGTTTTAATGTATACAGCAATTCAAGAGGTCTGTATTCTATCATTTATATTTTTTGCCGCTATTTTCAAGTCTTCTTCTATAAAGCATGTGTAAATTATGGTCCCATTTAGCATAAATACAGATACATTCAGTCATGAATTAGTTCAAAGTTCAGTTCACATATTTTAAAATGAACTAGTTCAGTTCAAAGTTCACAGTTCCAGCAATAAACTAATTCATAGTTGTTGTTTTTTCCAATATGTTGCTGCAAGCTATTCTCTCTCTTTTTTTTTTATTATTGCCACAGCCCATGTAGAATCACAGACAGCAATTATTTAAACAATTTTAACTATTTAACTGATGGCACCTTTTTGGATGGCTGCAACCTCTTAATGAAGTTTATGAAAACTGGGCTTTCCACTTTACTCAAAGGCTGCAGGTCTCTGTCAGTATACTGCACCGCCAGGTCGTCCAGCTGTGGCTGGGAGATGACAGCGGAGCCGCTACTGTATGCAGTTAATGGGATCTGGGTCGAGGATCTGTCTTGACTGTCTTTTGATTTTTTATTTGCTTGCACATACCTTGAAATGCCGGGTGCTTCAGTTCAATGTGCCCTTTCAGGTTTGCTGTTGATGTGACTGAAGTACAGATTTTCTATTTGAATGTCGGCGGGCAAAGTTTGCACAGATGTGTAAGGTTTTTCCTATCTTCACCGAACGTGTCATAAAACCTGTTTAAATTATCATACGACGCGTCCTCTGCTCGTGTTGCCAGATGGGGTGTTTTTTTAAGCCTGTTTACAATATGTTTTAGCCTGGGTTTCACCTAGAAGGCTCTATAGAATTCTGGCACCCTACTGAATGAAGTTAAACTGAGGGAGCACGTCGTTGACAGACTCTAGAATGAACGCGTTCACAGAAACGTTCATCAGGCAGAATACAGTACGTTCAGCTCACGTTCGCCCAAAATATGAACGAGTTCATGAACTATCGTTCAATGAACGCAAAAATGAATTTTAACGTCAGTTCAACTGGAACTTCTTCTGTCGAACTTTAACATCAGACAGCATTAGTATTGCAGAAAGCTGTAATCCCTGCAGAGGTGGAATTCTTGAGATGTATGAATAAATGGAGGCTGCCATTTTGTGAGAAGACTGCCTAAGTGGAGCCTCCAGGTGACCCCGGTAACGATGTTTCATCTTCTTCACAGGTAAAGGAGGATGCATCAACTCAAAAGGCTGGGCTCGACGTTTGCTTTGAAACATTATAAATAGGGGAATGGCAACTGAGAGAGCTGCTGCTAACATTTCAAACAGTTAGGGGTAAAAAAATATTTCTTGGTTATTTAGCAGGGAGGAAAAGTATTAAAACTCTACTGAAATGAACACCACAAGATAGAACTGTGGCTTTTGTGGTACACCTACAGTATACTGTAAGTGCAAAGGATATCAGGGAACAGCTTAGAGGGATAGCCATCTTGTCTATAGCAGTGCTAACACAGGTTTTTCTGATTTTTTAAAACAAGTTTTCCCTTTATCCCCCTTCTTAATTTTACTTTGCTATTCTCCCTTTCTCTGAGCATGGTCATTACAGTTAATGGCTGCAGCTCATCTGAGCAAACATTCAATTTCGTATCATTTAAATCACATTTCTGTTTAATTCAAAGCCCACATACTTCTCCCCAGTTATCAGAGTCTGTCCTCAGGCTCTGCTTTCTCTCTAGCAGACTGGTTCTGGCCTTTGATCTGAAAGTGCTGAACTACCGTACATGCACACTCTTCCCGGCTGCAACAGCCCTGTCCTTGCACACAAGCTGTATGGTAAACAGACTGATGAAAGGGATTTTATGGTGATTTATCACGGCTAATCAAATCAAAAGAAATAGCCAGGTCACTTACATAACATTCATCACGGGCAAGCGTGTGCGTGTGCGTGTGCGTGTGCGTGTGCGTGTGCGTGTGTGTGTGTGTGCGTGCGTGTACCATGAACAACACGTCTCCTCATGATGGATTTATTTGTGTTTTAATTCTGCTTCGCAAGAAAATAAATCATATATATGGAATATCTGGTAGAGATAGAGTGCTTTGCACACATAATAACGTTTAGCTGAAAAAGAAGTCTGTACTTTAGGGTGTGGGAAAGTTTTGCAGGTTCAGACCTCTCTCTGTTTCAGTCTTCGTCAGTTTCAATAATTATACAAGGTCCATGATGCAGGTCAATGATATAAACATCCATGGCAATCTTGGTTTCTGTATATCTCCCACGTGTCGTAGATCTTGATTATGTCTTGATTCTCTCATTCTGGCCCAGTCCTTTTTGCTCCCAGTGGATCCAGATAAAAGTATATATGAGGTCAGCATGAAACGTTGTAGATCAGGCAGATTTGTTAGGAAGTGTAGCATGGCCAGGGATCATCTCCATGCAGCCATGAAGCAGGCTTTGCTCCGCAGGATCCTTTTAGCTTCCCAGGGACTCTCCAACACCTGCAGAGCTCACAGCCTGTACCACGTACATATACAGTATCATTCTCGAAAGACAAAAAGACACATTTAGACTCTCATTTAAAGGGAAAACTTGATTTTTAGAAATAAAAAAACTGTTCTAATTAACTAAACTACTCACCCATGCAGAAAAGGCTCTTACTGACTCGTACTTAATGTGGACACAGTGGTGCTACGAGATAATGCTGATATTCAGAATGCTAACATGTTGAAATTTAAGACCGTCTTCACACAAAAAAGGCTCTATAGGTCAATTGTGCAAGCTTTCAACGACCCATATTTACTTATATTGTTAGGCGACCTTTAGTGGGTGTACTAATTATCGTCGGAGCAAACGAGGCAGTAATGTGACACCATTATAAGAGCTCCAAACTCTGGCTATGGAGGAAGTTTGGGGTTGTGGTTGGGTCAAACAAACCCAGGAGACAGTTGTTCGTGTCCCGTGTGAAACCAAAAGTAAACGATTCAAGTTAATCAACTGCAATTTGTGACGTCGTTCCATCCATGATGCATTGTTGTTGTCAAAACTTAACAAAGTATCCCAAGTTGCATAGTTCTCTTTTTTAAGACTGCTACTGTGTGTCTGTTTTACAACATTAAATAGAACAGTATTATGTTGTTTTTGGAGTCATTGGCAGCCTGTCATTCTGTCATTTAGGTATGAAGAAGTGTTGGATGTTCAGCAGGTTGAAGGGCTGGGTCACACGAGGAAGTAAGTGTCACACTCGAAGGCAGGGAGAACTTGCTATGCGTTTGAGAGAATGTTCTGCTTGATCCCACAGACATCCATTTTAGCACGATTCAATCAATTTAAATCTCACCTGACTATGAATATGTAGAAAATAGGGTAAAATGGCTAAAATACTTAAAGCATAGAGTTGTTATGCAGAGTTTTTTGGAAAGGTTATGGAAACTTGTAATGAGAAAAACCTTAATCTGCAACTGAAAACTTAATGCCAAAAAAACATCTGTTCATGCCGTATTCAATAGCAGCTCTTGCCTGGAGGAAAATCTGAATTGCTGCCCACATCTCACCGCCATCCTCCTTCCACTGATAACGAGGTTGGAAAGTCAGCCACACGCACCATACAGTGAGTGAAAACACTCGCGATAAAATGTCTTCACAATGTATACAGAACGAGAAAAAAAAAACAACCCCGCTAATTGTTAGAGCAACAAATCTGGCAGAGAGAGATGAGACTGAGACGCTGTTGTCTGCTGCAGTTTTTTCCGGCGGTTTATTGCTTTCTGGGAGTATTTCAATGATGCGTACCGAAGACAATTGCCTCCAATCATGCTAGGGAGAGAGAGAGTAGCTGGATGTGCCACTAACAAGGCATTTAACAGCAGGGAATGAATGTTGTAGTGAACACACAAAGCCACCTCGAGTTTTTATTACTCATTCATGTACAGTGTTTGCCAAAAAATGGAGGAAATAGTAGGTTACGGTGCATTCTCTGTAATGACCTGAGAATAACAACTCATTTGGACCACTGTGGATAAGTGTGAGCTGTACTCATTAAATAGGTACATATATTAACATATGAATTTCGCATTGGTTTCGAACACAGGCTCAATGTTTTTAAATCTTATTTGAATGGAGACCAACGAGCCGAAGCCTCCATCTGTGAACTCATCAAGAGACCAAACTTGGAGCTGTTCCACTTATAATTGATGGTGAGAAGGAGTTTTGGGGGACTTGAGCTGAGTACATCCAAATTTAATTATTTTTTTTTTTTTAGTGCCAGAGGCTTTGAACTCAATGAAAAACATTGTTATCTCCACCAGATTTGCATTCCTTGTCAGTGAAGCAGCTGTAGGATTTGAGTGTTTGCTTCTTTTTTTTCACCAGGGCAGTCTGGGCTCCCTTGTCTCTTGCTTGGAAGAACTTTTCATGTTAAAAAAACACAAATCCTTACCCTTAGGACGAGTCCAAGAATCTGAAATAATAAAACACACTCTACCTAAATTATATAGATTTTTTTTTTCAGTTTAATTTCAATTTTTCTACTAAAAAACACATTAACATTACTCATCAGGCAGACGACATGGCTCTGGGCACCATATGTTGAGCTCTCTGTGCACATGGTGTGACGTTTTAGGGGCTTCTAGGGTGAGATTAGTTTCTAATCTGAGTTAGAGGTTAGACTCTTCCCACAAGGAAACAGCAAAGAAGGCAGTCTCTCTCTCTCTCTCTCCTTGAACTTGATTGGCTTTGAAATATGTGAGGAGAAGTCGGAGAGAGCCGCAGGTATCAAATCAAGAAACTGCTCCAGCTTTTCCATTAGTGCCAACACTAATGTCAGCTGAGAGATAGAAACAAAAAGAGCCAAACGCAGGAATACTGTAGATGTGAACCCATAACACTGATCATTTAACACTGATCACCTTTTTATAGACAATGACAAATCAGAGGATCAATCAATCAATCAATCAATCAATTTATCAATCAATTAATTAATTTACCAACCAACCAGTCAATCTGTGTAGCACCTTTCATACAGGCTAGTGCAGGTTTAAGTGACAAACCAATAATGTGACAGATACGATGCAGACGTTTAAAAAAAAATAAAAAAAACAATTGTATGACAATAATTAAATTGATTTAAAAGCTTTAATACGAGTAATAGTAAAACGGCGTGCAATAAGAACTAGATAAAAAGACAATGTAAGGATGACAAGTTGTTATAATAATAAAAAAAAACTGATACAAGCTAGATTAATTCAAAACTAAATAAAAAGAGAATGATAAAAAGAAAAAAGAGTAACCAACAAATACAATAAAATACATGAATAAAATAATGTAAATAATGTCTATAAACCATTCCTAATCAAATACCTGGCTGAATAGGTAGGTTTTAAGTTTGAATATAAAATAGAAATCGCAGCAGAAGATGTGACTTGGTGCTTTAGTGGAGATGTGATGAATTAATTTGCCCTTGTCAGCTGTTCTAATCAGTGGATTAGCCCTGTGTGTACTAGTCTAGAGGATGGAAGTCCTGGAAAGCTATTAGTTGGTGTGGAGGCTCCGTGTCAGACCACTCCGGAATAAATTGGATCCGAAGGATTTACAGCATACCACATTGCAGCGACTTGGGGGTAATGAGAACCTTTTAAAAATGAGATTGCCTTTGGGTGGGGGCATTGCCCCAGGGCCCTAACCTCTGCCCCAATACCTCACACAGCTCTAACAACACTGCAGATGTTTTCAGTCTCTGCCACCTTCTCCTACTCTTCAACTGGAATTAGCACACCCGCCTGTCAGGGCCACCCACAGAGTCTACCCCAGACCCAACTTCCATTCAGCAGGCCTGCTGTAAATTCGGCAGCAGTCATATCAGTGCCTGGCAGTCGCTGTGGCTCAGCTAATCTCCTGAAGCTCTAAACAATGTGGTTGTCAGAGGCGATGCCCACCAAGCCCCTCAGCTAAGCTCAGAGTCTCAGAGTGGCAAATGATCCCCAACAACACTTGCTGTGCTTCTGCTGCAGCCATATGTGGAGTGCAGAAATGTGCATGAATGCATCTGAGTGCTAGAAGCAAGTCGACTGCTGCAAAGGAACCCCATTCCTTCAGTTTTCAGCCAGAGCTGCGTGCCTCAAGGGATGGCCTGACGGTCAGTCCACCACTGTGGTGTGAGATATCTCAACAGCTGTTGGATGGATTGGCCTGAGTCATGGTTCCCAGAGGATGTGTCCTAATGAGTTTTCCTTTAACAGCATAACTTTGAGTGAAACTATTGAGTGATAGCCATTACATTTAGTACAGTTGTCCATGCTCCCCAATGGATGGATCCTGATGACTTAGGGGATCCGTTGACTGTTCATTTAGTACCATCATCAAAGTTCTCACTTATTTAGTGAAACATCCAAATGGTTGCCAGAAAGATTGGCACAACATTCATGGGTCCAAGATGATGTCTCCTGATCATTTTAATACCCCCCTGACCTTTCCTCTATTTCCACCAGCAGGTTGATATTTGGGTTTTGAGTGAAGTATCTGAACAACTCTTGGATGGATACATGCATTGTGGTACAGACAGGTATGTTTCCCTCAGGATTATTTGTTAGAACTTTGGTGATCGCTTAACCTTTCGTCTAGTGTCATCACTATATCACAAAAATCTGCATCACCCTCAGCAGTACTTTGTATTTTGGGTTTTTTAGCAAAAAACACTGAACTAAGGCCTAGTGCACATGTGCATAGGTTCAAGCATAGACAAAGAAGATGTTTGCCAATCAGAAGCCTGAAGAAAAGCTATTAACAGAGGACTACCTGGCTGCATCGGTGCATCGACTGCTCCGTTGTGCATTTGGACACCTCTGTTCCTCAATATAATGGAAGAGTGACTGTAAATATATGTGTAAACATGTAAAAATGTCTAATAGCAAGGGTAGAACCAGCACTATACACTACAAAATGTTGCCTCATTTGTGACGCCTCACAAAGGAGAGAACATCCCCCACTCTGATGCTACGAAAATTCAGCTTCTAAAAGGTTTTCCAAAAAAGATCCATTTTCAGTTATCTAAAACACAGTTTGCCTGCGGACAAGGGGCTAAAATGCACATAAAAAGCTACGTTTATGAAAAAAAATATTCTTATACGTGTGGACTAGGCCTAAGAAAGGGAACATGTTAAACAGTATAACTAAGCATTGACACTGTGAGCTTGTAGCATCACTGTGCTTCAGTACAGCCTCACAGAACTGCTACCATGGCTATGGTTGTGTGTCAAAATGTATGCATGTGTCAATCAGGCCACATTGTAATTCATGTGCTTCTCCCTCCTTAAACATGGAGCATATGTTTCTCTTCCTCCTTCTCCCTCTGCAGCGGAGGGCATCTGGGAGGCAGGCTGCAGATGAGATACCAAAACCATTAGATAAATCAGGATCAGTGGAGATGAAGGATACAGTGTAAATTTTCCAGAGTGTGAAAGCATTGCCTCCCACACTTGACACAGTTAATCAGGAAGCTCTCACTGACGGCCATAAATAGCCCCACATTAGTCAGTTCACACCGCCACAGTGTTCTGCGTGAGATGCATGGATGACACCACTGTGACTCCGTGATAAAATGTAGGAGTGGTAATGTCCACACGCTGAGGCCATGCACTGGCAAAGTCTATTTCACTGAAGTCATTAGACTTGTGCTATTTATGAATGCTGTTATCGAGGGCTGCCTCCCATTCTCATCCTCTGTGAAGGAAAAGAAATCTGGCTGATGGGATGAAAAGTAAGGCTCTGGCTGAAGTCCTCGGGGAGATTATTTGGAGGTGACACTGTTTTCATTCA
This sequence comes from Echiichthys vipera, assembly GCF_963691815.1. NCBI lineage: Eukaryota > Metazoa > Chordata > Actinopteri > Perciformes > Trachinidae > Echiichthys > Echiichthys vipera. The sequence continues at coordinate 7,309,828 of NC_139834.1, forward strand.
ACAATATCTGTTCACTCACCCAGCCTACAGCTGAACGTAACACATTTAAAGGGGAACTTTACCTATTTTACAAATCAAAGCCTGTTTACAAGTTACAAGTTTGAAAATTAAATAAATCGGAGGAGTTCCCGGACCTTTGAAGCGGGCTCGTCATCTCTGCTTGCGGCTAAAAGCTCATGGCTAAGTTAGCTGCTACTAGCAAAACACACCTGAATCCTTGTTGGTGGTTGTGGGCAATGTAGGTGCCACATTTTGATGAATAAGGACAATTAACAGAATAAAAAATAAATCTTGATCTTGATAATCCAATAGCCTTAGAGTCATGAGAGTACTTTTTTTTTTTAAACTAAGTGTCAAATCTTTATCAAAGATTACCTTTATTATTTTAGAAAAAAAAGTAGAGTGACACACACACACACACACACACACATACTGTATATATGCATATATTCTTTGCATGTGATCTTCTTGGGGTCATCCTTGTTCTTTTCAAAGTGATCCCATATTTTAGACATCCTGGCTGCCATGTTAAACAAGAAAAGTGTCACAACTTCCTGTATCCGGCCCTTCAAATTAAAAGACCTCCAGCCTTTGAGACCATTCATTCATCATCAACCGCTTGTCCCTGTCGGGGTCACAGGGGGCTGGAGCCGATCCCAGCAGACATCGGGCGTGAGGCGGGGAACCCCCTAGAAAGGACGCTAGGCTATCACAGGGCACATAGAGACAAACAGCCATTCACACTCACACCTAGGGGCAATTTAGAGTCATCAATGACCGGAAACCGGAGAACCTGGAGAAAACCCAGGCAGACACGGGGAGAACATGCAAACTCCACACAGAAGGGCCCCAGCCGGGATTTGAACCAGGAACCCTCTTGCTGTGAGGCAACAGTGCTAACCACCAGACCACCATGTCGCCCCCTTTTAGACCAGCCAACACATACATAGATCTTCACTTATTTTGCCAAGACATGGCTCTAAATGTTTGTTTTTTTCCTGTGACCAATAGACTAAGGAAATTTTGGTCGGCTAATGATCTTTTGGTTGACCAGTGCTTGGTCGACAATTTGGTGGCAGCCCCTCTATATTTTCACTGTATGGGAATCCAGAAACAACCTCAGATACGACTGATGAAGGCACGACGGTCTTAATTGTTTCATGACTCAACATAGGATGTACTGGAAAAGAGTTGTGCGATGTGCTCTAATTTTGATAGATTTTAATTCACACATATTCCACAGATTTATGTTTATTGTTTGATCACAAGTGCTCTCTTCAAAAACAGATATTGAACCCTCTGTAAGCAGCATCATTTGATGCAGCAAGACCTTGGTCTTTCCCCTGTATCTGTTTGAAACACGTGCTTTATTACTGTTTTCTGATTTCAGAGTTTTAATCGGTTGTGAGGTCCTTCAGTTTCCTCTGGGCATTATGGTGATTCACATCTCGGTGCTGATGTACAATAATCACCTGAGAGAGGACGGACTGCGGTTGTGCAAATGTCAAGTGGATATTGCCTGTCAGAGCTGCAGCTGAACATCCTCCTCACAGTTGAGTCCTCATGGGGCAGTGTGGACTGGAAAATAATAAGTAACAAAGCTCTAATTGTTTCATACACAGTCAGGTTTTTATGAACCCTTCCTACCTCAGAGACGCTCAAACCCCAATGCGTGCTGTTCATTAAAAATCCGCCTCAACAAAACGCATCTCAGAATGACTCGAGCTCAGATACACAGCTTCAGCAGGCAGTGTTTTTCATCCACTGAGAGTACCAAGGCTTTGAATAATATATGGCAGAATGTTTCTTGACTTCATATATTACAATAAAGCTCTGTACACTTCACTTTAACCTCAAGATTTACACACAGCCTCTGCAGTACTTTAAGGTCCGGAAAACCTACTCTCTCAATTGGCTTCTTGGTGTGAGCATTAAGAGTCTATAAACTTAGAGCACTTTTGGTTATTACGATTGAGCCAGTTCCGTCTCTGAACTCTTTTCACTGATTTGAGGGAGTAACACTTTGGAAATAGGTGATTTAATCCTTGTTTTAATTGAGGAGAAAGTTCTCAGGTTTTAATTTTAAAAGGTTTGTTATCCATTAAAATATGATTATATTTTAATGGATTAGAAACTGATTGGAAAATGGGGATTTCAAGGGGGAACCATCAGTCTATCCAACTCTCGCTAAAGTCAAGGAAACATCTTTTCCATCAAGAAAGGCCTTGTTCTTTTCTCAATGAAGAAATACCCTCCAGTTCTGATAAAACCGATGCTATTGCAGCATCTAAACTAACCCCTTTATGAGCCACCGTTGTTGTTTTGAACGTACAGTCGCCTCTCGTGTCATCGTCACCACCCTCTTCCCCCTCAACTGCCAGTAAATGACTTCACAATGCAATACTTGGAACCTTACAAAATGGATTTTCGTGAGACATGAACACAATTCTTGTGTGACAACATGTTATTGCGATATTTCGGCCGCTGTGCAAAGTAAGGTCATGTGATCAGCTCCTCTATCACCTGCAGAGTCAGCCTGCAAACTAAAACTCTGCAGATAATGTAAATGTCTTGCTCCACTGCGCTTCAAGTTTTTTCTGTTATAAGTGTGTTTCCTGTTTGTATAGTCACCTTGTCTCTCATTTCAGCCAAAACTCCTGTCCTTGTGTGATTGTCTGCCCGGTCCTGATGTGTTTCACCTGCTCCTCCTCAGCCCTCATGTTAGCTGTCCCTCATTATCAGCTTCCTTTCACTGTGGATTCAGTCTTTGGCCGAGTCCACACGAACACTGGTATTTTTCAAACCAAACTTTTATGGCCCCCGGTAAAAAAAAAAAAGACACCACCTGTGCGGTTAAAAAATATCTCCATCCACATGAATTGCAAATCCGCCTCTGTCAGCTGGTCACATCTAGAGTGATCCAGAAGTCTCCATGGTCTCTATGGATACGACTTACTGTTTACCGTGACATCAAACAATGTCAACAAGAAATTGAGGTTTTCATTAGTTTTCCTGTTCACACATGACTGCTGAAACCAGACTTTTCGAAAAAAGTTCACCCTGGACTCCGGTTACAAAAAACTCCAGTTTCAGGCCAGACCGTGCAGACAAACACACAGTTTCAAACATACCCGTTCGTGAGGACGGCCCCTGAGTTTCCTCTTCTGTTGTCTTCTTTCTCTCAGGGATTTTTAGTGTCTTAGCTATAGTTCCTGAGGTTTTCCAGTGTTCATTATTCCCAGTGGGTTTTTTTTTGTTTTCCTTCTGCCTGTATTTAGATGTTATAAGTTTATATTTTTTACATTGGATTTCACCTGCTGCCATCAGGGGTGGCCGGTGGCTGAGTGGTTAGAGCAGTCGCCCCATGTAAAGAGGCCGAAGGTCCTCAAGGCAGCGGCTGCAAGTCAAAGTCAAACCCGTGGTCCTTTGCTGCATGCCTCCTCCTCTCTCTCTCACCCCATTTCCTGTCTATCCTATAAAATAAAGGCTTGCCAAAACTGCCAAAAAAAATTATCTTTAGAAAAAAAAAAATTGCCCATCAAGTCAGTTAGCTCAACACACCTGGGTCTAGTTTCACAAAGACAGACTTTGACCATGTCTTAGATCTAACTGCTAGTCAGACTTTAGGTAGATGTCTAAATTAATGTAGTAACAAAGCCCTTAGTCAGTTAGTCTGGGGTCAGGGTCGATAATTGTTTAGGCTCGAATAGTCTAAAATGTCTTGTCTAATCTGGCAGCAAAATGAATGTAAGACTGGTTTAACACTAAAGACCAGTCAAATATGGTTTTGAAACCAGTCTGGCCTTCTCTATTCCTTCCTCTTTGGTAAAAATGTACAAGTTGAAATTGACGCGGATCCTGGACGAACAGTTTTTTTTATTACAATGACTGAACGTTCTTAAATTCTGTGTTTTGAGCAGAGAAATGTAACCACCGACAAACTTGAATTCTTGTGAGTCCTGACAGCTCAAGTGGAAAAGAGAGAGAACTTTATAGCCTGAATATTGTGGGTTTGAATCCCACCTGGACTGATGTTTTTTTTCCTTATGTAAACCCTCACAGGGCTGTTTTATAAAAGGTGTCTCTTATTGTGAAAAGCCTGTCTTGACTGAGCGTAACAAACTCAACCAGGATCAGTCCATTTCATAAAGAAAATGAACATTTTTGGTTCTTCTTTTAGGACAAAAGCTGAAATAATTGTATCAATTTACCTAACTTGTGAAGTGACTCATATCTCAGCGGGATTGTATCAGGAGTGCAGAGGAGTTTTACACAGTAATGGTTTAGGAATGCTCAATATTAACATTATACTTATTCAAAGATCTTTTGAACAAAAAGCAGAATAATTATGTCTTTTTGTCCCGAAATACAACGTTCTTCAAGACTCCTGATAACTCAGCAGGTCGGGAAAGAGCTTTATGTATAATCTGCAGGTAGTGGGTTCAAGTTCCACCTGGATTGATAATGTTTTCAATTAATTTAATAAAGATCTCTTTAAGTCATTGTTACCCCTTGAAAAGCATCATATGTTAAGAAAATAAATATAATAGGAAAGGTAGGTTTATCTCAAATTAAAAGCCAGAAAAAAACTAAATATAAAAATGAAAAACAGAGAAGTAAACCAATTAAAAAGCCTTTTGTATATTGTAATCCATTTATTTATCCATTAATTAACCTGCAATCTGGAGTGCCTCGTGTAAATGCTTAGCAACATCCTGAATTTGCACCATAAATTAAGAATGTAGGTCCCTTTTATAGTACAAATTAAGGCTGACAGTTTAACATAACTTTCCCGACCATCATGACTCTGTGACTCATTACTATTAAAAAGAAGAAGAATTTCAATATTCTTTTTATTTCGTGGGGGGAAATGTTTTATCGTTGCTTTGTAATAACAGTGCAACTCATGTTGAAAGCATCTCTGTGGGAAACTCAGCTGACTTATTAACATTTCATCCAGCAAATATTTATACAACTACTGCGATGCATGAAGCCCAGATCCCTGCAGAGACGCTCCCCTGATGGAAGAGCAAATAATGAAAGAATAAGCATTTGGGGATAAGCTTCCTTTCCTCTCCTCTATTTGACTGAATGGGGTCTCAATCTCACTGATGGTATGAAAGAAAACAATAATAGCACTCATCTGCAGAATAATGCCAACGGTGGAGAGGACGGGAAGAGACAAGAGAGCAGATTTGGAAAAGGGGCTTAAACAGCAATATAAAAAAGGAAATAGGTCGGGAATCAGTAGTGGGAATCTCTCCCCACAGCATTCAAATATCAAAAAGAAGATTCCCAGAGCAGAATTATGAATTCATGAACCCCATGTATGTTTTGACAAAGCAGAACAAACCAACTGACTAAAATATTCTGCGATAACTGCACCACATCCACAGATAATAACTGTGGGCATTGCAAGAACAAAGCCAGAAGCACGGAGCAGACCTTTAATTACATTAAATATTCAAATGTAGTCGCATCCGTCTTCTTCAGCCAAACTAAGGCAGAAAGATCTGCTTTTTTTCACTGGGTAATTGCATGCTGATAAACCTTGTTTATCTTCAGTGTTGTATGAGCTGATGAATGCGGGCATCTTATTATATTGCTATGATTTAAAGTATTGCTTTGTATTCTGCATCTCATTGTGGCTGTGCTCCCAATGTGACATTACACCCATGAAGTTGGTTTGAGAAAGCGTTTCTCTTAATTTTTTGCTTGCACTGCAAACTGTTGAAGTGCTGTGCCTCAGTAGGAAGAAGAGCAAATTTACATTTCAATTTAACAGCTGGTAATTAAGTTACGCAGCAAAGATCCTCTGTAAAGTCTGACTCAAGTTAATTGTAGATTAAAAATATAAGCGCTCACATTAATGGACCACAAAACTCCCACCCCCATATTGAGTCATGCCAAAAAGTGGGGAAAGATGATGTTCTAATAATAATGCCGGATTGTGTGTTCAGAAAGCATCATCCTCCTCCTCCTGGTGTTGTTGTTTTGACAGTTCAGTAAGCTGTGACCCTGAAGTCATAAGGGACATCAGCTGCATGATGAAGGCCAGTCTAAGAAAGTGAATACCAGCAGCTTGTTGGTGAATCTAGTGTGGATCCAATCATTTCTCTCCAACACTGCGCTTCATGCTGGTTAACGATGGTTATGTATATATGCGTATAGTGTGAAAATGATGGCTTATTAATCTAATTTTCATAAACTTTAGTCCTCTAAACACTGTGTGGAATGCACGTAGAAAGTTTTCTAGCATGGCAGGGGCGGATTAAGGTGATCATAGGCCCCTACGCTACTGCTTGTTTGGGCCCCCCACATTATTAATCATGCTTTATCAGAAGAAAACCACGCTAGAACAGAAGAGGAGTCTGCAACCTTGAAAAATCCTGTTAATTTAGTAATTTTCTTTAGTAGATCTTGGTCCTGCTGTTCTTTCAGTCCTTGTGCTTCACTTTTTCATGCTCCACTATCAGTTTTCCTTTCTGACATTTTCCGCTGTACTGTCTAGTAACAGTGAGTGACGTATCATGTGACAACAAAACTGACCTTATGAACCCGGACACATGATGGCAGCTCATTGGGTAAACGTGTCCCATATTGATCCAATCAGTGACTTAATGCTTCCAAGGGCCTTTAAACGGAGGCATTTTTTTCCCAGTGAGGTAAATAAAATAAAAATTAGTCTGGCCAATCCAGAGCCCCTGCACACCTGGGGCCTAGACCAGCCTGTGCATTAATCCACCTCTGCATGTAGGGCAGCACATATGACACTATATCAATCGTTCTCATGTGGTGTGAAAAGGTTATGTCTGCCCCGAATACCATTTTTTGAGCTTCCAATCTTCAGTACTAATCAACAGTGAATATTCAAATATTTGTTGTCAGGGGTGGGATCGGGGGTGGTGCTTTGGCATTTTGCACATGACTTCAAACTATGTTTATCTTCAAATCTATCCATCTATGAAATCATTAATAATATCCTGCACAGCTTTGGGCCCGAATGTATGGAGATTAGGATTGATTTGCATGAAAAATAGACCATGAATAAACCATAATCTTACATAGATGTGTCAAATATTCATTTGTTGGGACAGTAAACAAACTTTAAAGCCATTTTTTATTGTTTGAATACTTTTGTAGTTTCTGTACTTTACACGTGCTTCTGACTTAATTAAAGGCATTATTTTTAAAGGATTCTGTTATTTTACAGTTTTTGAAATAAAAAACAAATAGCCGAATCCCAAAACTGAAAAACCAATACCTACACAAAGAACGAACATATGTATAGCCCTATAAAAGTGTTTTTGATTTATATACTTTCCCGCTGGGTGACAGCTTGTACTGGTCGTGTGTGTCATTGTTTCAATGATGCTTTGTGTGTCAGCAGGATGTAGGACACTCACCTGTAACTAGGTTAAAGAGATGAGGTGTCTCATACAAGTCTTGTTCCAGCGGGATGACTTGCATCTTACACAAGCATGATGTAGCTTAGCATATGGCATATGTAACTATGTCATATGTAACTATGTCACATGTAACGATAACCTCTGGCCACTAAAAACTGGAACTCGGAGAGACAGTATTTTATCTTTACTGGCCAATGTGCATTATATTTCTCAATAATATCATTGCTCCAAACTCAAATGTTTTGTTGTTGATGTATTTATAGATATGTTTCCACGAGGAAGGGCATGCTGGAAGGCACTTTCTCATATTTTATCTATATCCAGCAAGGCACTTTAGCGGCATTGGGGCAGAGATAATGTAAAGTAATAAAAAAAGAGCTCAAAATGCCCATCAAGCTAGTTGGTCCAGTGCTGATCACCACAACGAACCAGAGAGAAAAAAAAGCTCAGACTGAAGCTGCAGAAACCTCACCTTCATCTCCACCTGCAGAGAAACAAAGTTTACAGATTTCACATTGCATCGTACACAGAGAAGAACCAGACTTTGTTGGTGTGAATGTGTTTTAGTTCACGGGCAGACTCAGAGGGGGCAGATGTTGAATCATGTTTATAGTATCACTAACAGGAGGCTGTGCAGTGTTCTGGTGTCTCATAAGCCTTCAAACTGGCCGTCCTGGGCCCTTTTTCATCGTCTTAGGCCAGGTATTTGTTTTGACAGTGATTTTGGTGACGGCTTCTCAGATGGTTCTGTGTAATAAATCACCTGTCGAGCCAGTTTAACTAAATCACGCGTTAGGGTGAAAATGGCAGTTCTCCAGTCATTTGAAGTGTTATTGCTTAAAGAAAAAAGCAGCAAACCTGCGATGAAAGGTTGAAACAGACTCAACTTTCGGAGAAACACAACCTGACACCTCACAAAGGGAAACACAGTGGAGACACAAATGGGCCTTTTATTTGACTCTTACACCGCTGCACAACCCTGCGTAAATCCCCGCAATGCCTGATTTGTTGTAAATACAACCTTTATCTTTGTCTCATCCTTTTCCAGGTTTGATTTTGGCACAGTTGTCACATGTCAACAAATTCTAATCAACAGGTTTGTACGATCACAATTCATATGATATCTTACGAAATATGTCATTAAATTTAACACTGTGAAACGGCGACCAGTATGTGTCCATTACGGTTAAGTTTAGGCCCCAAATCAACAAACACCCGTCATCAGGGTCAGTGTTTTAGGACCTATCGACCAACCCGACCCTCCTCCCTACGCAGATTTTGGCGCTCACATACTGATTTCCTTATTCGCTCCATAATTTCTACACTAAAAAGACGTACATGAGATTTATACTGCATTACTTTTTATATGTATATGTACGAACAGTGAATGAGGACAGCATTAAAACACTGGAAGAATTTTATTTGATATTATCTTTATATGATATAGATGGTTTAATAACACAACAGTGTGTAAAAAAAGCGTTACTTTCTGTATGCCACACTTGTTCACTTTCATGATGTACAAGCCCAAATGAAGCAATGATCCTTTTGTTAAATGACCCTCTGTGGATTTCCACCAATTGTCCAGTTTCACAGGATAGACTTCCTATTAAAAAGCAGCAGCTGGAAAATGAGCAATCTGAGTGAGGGAGCCCAAGTGAGACATTAATGTGGAGGGTGGGGAAGAGAAATGGCTTGCAATTTACCTCTCCCACCTAAGACATGCACACATGCACATACACAAGCAAACACACACACCACAATCTCTCTGTACGCCCATAACCTGGGTTTCAATCTTCAGCAGTTGAACCATAGAGACGGCACATAAATACAAAACAACTATTAAACCAGAGGGTGCAAGAAACAGCTCCTTCACAAACTTTCTAACGTGTGTTTTATTCCGCTGATGATAAAATGATCAGAACATAGGGCTTATCTGGGATGAACAAGATGGAGTTGTTGTATTGGCTAATGCTGACAGTGAAGCGATTACAAACAACAATGCCAGATACCCCTCAGACTTTCCCTCCTTTCCCTATCACCTGACTCATCCACACACCTGTTCCTCCTTTCCTCGTCAGTGCTGCAGTTACCTGATATTCTGCTCACCTGCATCTCATTCCCTCATCAGCCTCTCGGTTCATGTTAATTCCCTGCCAGACCATCAAAGTTGCCATGTGCTTTGCTCTTTTCCTTTCCAATTAAGGCACAGTATCTGAACCCGCCTGTCTGCAAACTCGTCAAAGCTGCAACCCATTCACATACTGCTGGTCTGTCAGGATCCTTTGGCGCCACTTGTCAACGCCCTGGGTAGCTGTGTGCATCAAACACATGGCGCTCGACTACGATCGCTGTTTTAAACACAGGGAACATGTGGTTAACGTTGAGAATACACCTGAAACTATATGCATAGGTGTAGGCAACAAAATCTCTTGGTCAGAAAAAGATCATGGGTGGGATGCACATGGGCCGTGATTGACCCATCTACCGTACGCTGAGTTTGGTGCTCTTAATCTTGGTGCACTCGCTCTGAGTGTCTAATGTCACCATGGACGGGTTTACAGTTGAAAGACTGATGCATTTGGCATTGACAGAACGGCGGTATTTGACACCATGGGAATGAGCCAGTGGCGATTGCTCTAAGACTGCAAGGGAAACTCAGCTTCCCCTAAAATGTCACCAAAAAAAAGGTGGTGAAATATGCAGGACCTGAATGTGTGTACATTTCAGTGACTAAATACGTGCTAGAAAGCCTTCATCTTTTGTTCAGAATCAGCTCCTTATCACAGGTAACAGGCACAACTTCCTTCTCATTCATCCCCACAGCGCTTCACAGTCGGACGCTCAGCTTCTACTGACTTCAATGGGAAAGCGTAGAGTGGGTTGTTCCACTGCAGAGAAACTAGATGGTCATTGTATAAATGCTGGGCTTTGTCCCGCCCATCGGAATCTCAGCGTCTCTGCGGGTCTATGGGGCAGTGGGCTGGCCCGGACACTTGGCTTCTGCATGATGATTGGATGAGCTGTCTGAGGTGGAATCCTTTTTGATTGACAGCTAAATGAGGGAATCAGCGATCTTGAAGAATAAACAGCCAACAGAGCATTTTCCAAGTTTTTCATTCCGTTGTTCTGAACTGATCCGGAGACTTTACTGATCCCCAGAGACTTTGTCTTTGTTAAACACGACTAGCGTTGTGTTTGGCGACTCTCTTCTGTCACTCTGCGGTTTCTTTCCCCAACAAGCAGCGGCAGCGGAAGCGGTCACACTTCACAGCAGCCTGGCGCAGCAGCTCCAGCTGGGCCAAGGCTGTTTAAGCAGCCTAGCTGTGCTGCCATTGAGAGGACACTGGCCAAGTCCCTGGAAAAGACGCCTAGTTGGTACGACAAGGTCACAGATCATTTTCTTGAAAAGGAACGAAGGGTAGAATTTACATATAAATAAACAAACATTTATGATGTAGGCCGGGTGCTTACCCTCCTTAAAAGACCAGCAGCAGCCACTGGAATGAGCACAAAACACACTTTAGCATCTGTATGAGACACACCGGGCTTTAACCTTGGCGCTGTGGGATGACGTAGTATAGAGAGTGACGTCCATGGGGATAAAGAGTGACAAATTCATACATACTAATGTCACATAAGTTACATGAAAAATATACTTATTTTAACCAAAACCATGTTCTTTTTCTAAACCTAGCCTTACCCTGCACGTTGTAAATGATGCCAAAGAGGAGTATTTACACTGTGCTGCTAAGGGGTCCTGAACAAACCTATATGATGCACTGGGAGTGACAATGTATTGCCTGTACCTTCACCTGTACCTCTAAGCCCATCCATACTCTTGCTTCAACAATAAACCGCTGAAATCATCCGGCTGCGTCTGCATATGGCTCCTTCCTAGAAAAAAAATCTAATAGTTACATCAAAGAGACGTGTGTGTGTGTGTGTGTGTGTGTGTGTGTGTGTGTGTGTGTGTGTGTGTGTGTGTGTGTGTGTGTGTGTGTGTGTGTGTGTGTGTGTGTGTGTGTGTGTGTGTGTGTGTGTGTGTGTGTGTGTGTGTGTGTGTGTGTGTCACAGTTCATAAAGGTGAATCAGCAATCTTGAAAAAGAGGTAGATCTTTTGTTAAGAGTTGAAAGCGATTTCTCAAGAGAACGGATCATTTTTTATCAGCCTACAGCAGCCTTTCACTTTCTCATTCTGCATCATAACAAAGCAGCAGTGAGCTTCCTCTGTCTTGTTCGCACACTGGACTTCACTTTGACAGTGTTTTGATGTTTAATGCTGTGCTCTTTAGCAACAGCTGTCTTGAGAAAATGTCTCCAACATGCCAAATTGGTTTGATTGTTGAAGCCCATCAGATATCTGATCTCATATCAGGCAATATCATATCAACAAAAATGACTTAAATAAAATAGATTATACATAAATACAAAAATAGTAAGTATGTTTAGCATACATACACTTTGTAAATTAAAGTAAATCAGCGCTGAGTTTTGGTTTCACACGCAGGGTGACAGTCCTGTGTTTGACCCATCCATCCACCCACGCAGACTTTGTCACTCTTTCTACACCACTTGACTTCCTCTTTCAATCCCGTCATAGTTATTCTGCCCACTGACGGTCGCTGTTTAACAAAAACTTAAACGTTAATATAAGTCATAAGGCTGCTTGCATAGACCAATAAAGGTTGAGGACGGTGTGAATTTAAGTAATAACTATTCTAATTATTTGGAATCTGGTGATGGAGGGGCTTAAGTCCATCAGCACCCAATAAAAAAAAGGAGAAAAACAGTTTTTTCATTGCGCCTTTGTAATGGACTTAAAGTTGCTGTGATGATGTCTCGTCTCCCTGACCCAAATGATTAAAGGATAATCATAATGTAGAAAAGGAACATGGGCAGGCGAGACTGCTGCCTTTATATTTCCAAGGCTTATATTTCTGTGGATTTGTCTGAAAAGAGGTCACGCACACAAAAAAAAGAAAAACTTTTAAAAGAATTGGAAAGAGAAAGAAAGAGACAACGATCTTCATTGAGTGTTAAGGACATGAACTGCCAGAAAACATCCAATTTATGAAATGAAACATCGATCTGGGAGTTTTGGACAATACGACTCGAGCTCTTTTTGAGCTGGCACAACAGACGGTTCATTAATAGAACTCAGTGTATATGTCCAGGTTGTTTCTGTGTGGGACATCTGCTGCCAAAAGGAATCACTGTCCCATTTCACTATATATAGACAATACATTCTGAACAGTAAGCATTTTATTTAATATACACTCAATCCATACCCTTTGTCCTGTTTCAGCACATTTACACTACAGCAGATTAAGAAAGTATCAAGGCTTTCGAGCTTATTCACCGGGGACTTTAAGCTGAACCAGCAATATTCAACCAACTAACTTCAGATAGCTGTGCAGTGTGCAGCATTTAAAAAAGACTACTGTAGCTCTGGCCTATCAAGACAGCTTTTCAAATGAAAAAGACTGAGACCAGCACGAGTGGGTATGCTTCAAGCTTGGATAAATTAAGTTGTCAGTGGTTGCTCCGTGTGATTCATAGGTTTACAGGCCATTTGTTTGTAGTAACAGATGCTGCCTTTCTCACGGAGCACAGGACATGTGAAGAAAGACATTATAGTACACACAGCATCTTCACAGCTACCACAGAGTATGATGAAAGGATATGATGGATTCGTGGATGCTTCCCGAGGGGGCCACAGTTTTCCACTTAATGATGGTATTATAGCAGCTGGTGGTAAAGCCTCAGCAGGAATCACAGCATCCACAGCAGATAAAACGGAGGCTATATTGTACCCAGAGACGCACTGAGCTTGTGTGGCACCAGTCCCTATAAACATATGGATTCAAAATCTATAGGCAACGGGGAAATATTTTGGTATTGGAAGCTTTCTGGTTTCTGTTTATAGTGCATTTGTAGTCCGAGGAGTGGTGGTACAAATCAGGTTTGCTCTCTGATTGCATGCAGGAAAACAGTCTGTGTTGAGTGCAAAGATAAGTTAAGATAAACTTTATTGATCCCACACTCGGGACATTCACATTAAAGCAGCTCAAGTTTGGAAAAAGCAAAGGAAAATGACTGTACGAGATAAAAATACAAATAAGATCAAATAAGTTAAAAATAAAATACAATACAGCTTCATGCATATGTAAAGTAGAATAAGAGATATATACACCTTTGACCTACGTATATTTTAAATTAAAAAAACATCAACTTTGGTCTGATGCCGATTTCTCTTTTTATTAGCTTTTTTAAAAAAGGTTTGTGCATCCATGGATGGATTACTGAACGGGCCTACCAGGCACAGGCCCAGGGTCCCATAAAGTCAGTTCTGTTACTGGAAATAAAAACAAAATTATCTAAATTACCACAAGTATACCCAAAACTATATGGTATACCAAAAATGACCACAAAGAGACGAAAATGAGATGCAAAACAACCAAGAAGAGATGCTAAATGACTGAAACCGGACACAAAACGACCACAGAGAGTAAAAAATTGCCGACATAGAAATGTAAGATGTCTACACATAGATGCAAAACCACCACAAAAAGATTGAAACCAATCACAGAGATGCAAAACTATTACAAAGACAGAGAATCAATATGACTTGTAGAAGAACAATGCACAATGAGGACAGAGAGACGTAAAATCTGTACAAAACGACTAAGAGTAGACCCCTTGAATTTTGGGTGTCTTTTTCCTGGACAAAGGTGGTGTGGTGGTTAGTACTGTCCACTGTTGCTGGTTCGAATCCCAGCTAGGGCCCTTCTGTGTGGAATTTGCATGTTCTCCTCGTGTCTGCTTGGGTTTTCTCCGGGTTCTCCGGCTTCCTCTCACAGTCCTAAGACATACACGTGTTAGGTTAATTAATTAAAATTACTCTAAATTGCCGTAGGTGCGAATGCGAGTGTGAATGGTTGTTTGTCTCTATGTGCCCTGCGTCCGGTCCAGGGTGTACCCCGCCTCACGCCCAATATCAGCTGGTCCAGCCCTCCGCGACCCCGTTTGGCACAAATGGTTGAAGATGGATGGTGTCTTGTTTCTACGTAGACAGAGTGTGTGTGTGTGTGTGTGTGTGTGTGTGTGTGTGTGTGTGTGTGTGTGTGTGTGTGTGTGTGTGTGTGTGTGTGTGTGTGTGTGTGTGTGTGTGTGTGTGTGTGTGTGTGTGTGTGTGTGTCTGTGTCTGTGTCTGTGTCTGTGTGTGTGTGTGTGTGTGTGTGTGTGTGTAAGGGGGGGACTCTTACATGCCATCCTCCCACGAGGCCTGAGGTAGATATTTCGTCTTACTTTGCAAGAAAGCAAATTAGTATATTTCCCAAAAGATCTAACTGTTCCTTTTGTGAATAAACAGACTAACCTTCATTAAGCAGTCTGTAAGTGATTTCACTTCCAACTCGTCACAAATGAGAATGTATTCCAGTCATACGCACCAGCCTTTATCAAGGGCACCACATGAAGTCCACTTCACGGAACAAATCCAGAGAACATGCTGAAAGCTGACACACACGGGGGTTTAAGTGCAGGGATGTCGACTTGTTGTGGCGAAGGCTCGTTAATCCTAATTAGTGCCCTTTCGCTAATGAAGCCATTAGCGCAACTGTTGTGTAGCCAGAGGGCCATGCTCCTCCTGCTGCTGCTACAGATGCACTTGTTCTCATCTTCTTCTGTTTTACCTTCACGAGTATAAGTTTACCTTATTCGACAATAAATCTCACTACCATGATGCACTTTAATCCGACAAAAAAGGCTTGTTTATTAAACAGCTGTTATGGATTCTATTTACATTCAGATGTATATCAGTCACAAGTGTTTAGCCTTATTACACTACAACACTTCAATGGATCAGATTTCACATACATCTGCAGTTTGAAAGTTGCATACCAAAGTCACTGATTGAGTATTGAATTACATTAATTGCAACCTTTGTAGCTGCGGTTTGCAAAGACATTTGTTTTGTACTAGTGGGGATGGGCGACAGTTGGCCGGAAGGCTGAATATTATTCTATGGGGAGCTGAAAATGCTAATGAATAACAGACTTATCTTGGCAGTGAATCTGCCCATACTGCATGTAGCCGGTAAGTCACTGAATTAATCATTTGTTAATCAGGCGTCATCATGAAGTGCCAGAGAGTGCTGCTGAATTAAACAGATGCCACAGCACAACAACAAAGTCAAATAATTCATCTGTGTACATTATTAAATAATCTTTATATAAGCTTCTTTTATGGTGTTCCAACTGCTCTTCAATAAATCATTTAAAATACTTGTGTGTAGCAAAAGAAGGATCTCTGTTATAAATGTTCCTTACTGCATTTGCGCTGTACAAACTTTCAGGGAAGTTTTCAGGACTGTATTTTCTAACAGCACTGACAGATGTCGACAGGGCTGTAGTTCCTACACTTTTTACACTTGAACGCTTTCGTGAATTGGTCAACTTGTTCCTGGTTACTTGTTTGGGATCACTTGGACAGAACGTTGCCTAAATTGTCTGCACCAAATAGTTTGATGTTATAGGAGACAGATGGATCCATCCTAAATCACTATATGAGCATTGGAAAGACACTATTGCCTATTAAGGGGCGATTATACTCCAATGTCAACTTCCAAAAACGTAGTCTGCAAACCTGGTTGACTCACAAACTATTCCATTGTAATTAATTGAGGTCCACTAGGGTAAGGGTAGAGTAGATACTGTGGCCTTTGTATTCCCTAATATGTGCTGTGCTCAAACTGTCTTTTGAACTTTGTAAAGTTGTGCCTGTACTCTCCTTATGCCCCTTTTTTTCTTTCCTCTTCCTTCTTTTTGGTAGTCCTTCTTCTTCTCCTATTTGGCAAACCAGTTAGAGGTGCATACCAGTGCACTGACAGTCTGCCCAGACCCTCGCAGGCATTGGCTGATGAGGACAAGATGATGATATTTACGTCACGCAGATCCTCACGGACACACAGAAGCGGTTAGTATGAATTCCGCTTTGTGGTGTGGTATTCATTGCGTATATTCACGGCCCGGGCACCGCTGACAGCGTCGGCCAGGCAAAGGCCCAATTGGATTTGCTCCATTTCTTCTTCTTCTTCCTTTTCTTCTTGCCTTTTGGGGGGCTTTGTCATATTCAAGAACACACCAGACAAATAATTCAGGAGTGGTGAAAATGAACTTATTTCATTGGTTTCAGAATTGGGGTTTGGAAAATTGGATCGCTAGCACTCCCAAGAATACAGCCCCTACTCCAAGACTGACGTAAATTATTCAATTCATAAGAGTCCTCCCTACTGGCAACAGGAAGTCACATGTTTTTATACTTTAACGAACTCCTCCAATTTCACCTGATCTACTTCAAAATCCGTAATTGGCTGTTGGCTGCATTTTTATGGAACATTAAGGCTGGACAGGAAGTTGTTGTAACTTGACCATAGATTGTCCAATGTGCACGAAATTTTTAATGCATATCAAGAGGCCTGAACCATAGACTGTATAAAGAACAGACCACCCGTCGTGGTCTGTTCTCTCAACTTGATCCAATCGTACTCGCCTACGGGAGTCGCCATCTTGTCAGACTTTGACTCCGCCTCATTTCCTCTTACCAAAAAAGGGCATTGATGTGACGTTGGGGGGAGGGACATACGTCCATCTGGCTGATGTTTACCTCCAAGGAGAAGTGAGGGATAGCGGCTAGCTGTCACTCAAGAAGCCACGCCCCTGATTATTAATAAACTTTAACCTCCAATAAAATAAAAACTAGCCTGGTACAAACAAATTCACTCCCCTCAGTGTTGTCATGGAGATATGACCTAAACATACAGACTAGAATGTTTTTTGTACCAGGTCTTAAACAGGTTTAATTATTGTGTGAAAATGGTCTGTTTAACATGGGGGTCAATGAGAAACTGCTCTATTGTGCAAACTGCTCCTAGTGGAAACTCGGAGAACTGCAGTTTTGGGCACTTCCTTATAGGATCAACCAGGAAGTCGCTATGATGGGGGCTTGGCCTGAAAACACCTACAGCTCAATATTGACTCACAGTTAAAGTGCCCCCTGCTGGCATCCCCTTAATTTGCACCCCCTACTCCAAGATTGAGATTCTATTTTCTGCAGTTTTTAGTCTGATACAAAATATATCTCCTCTCTGAAACTCATGGATGATTTCCTATTATCAAGTGTTTAATTTTGCACATATTTCAGATCATAACTAGTTACTTTGGTAAATATGGAGAAGTTTCTTCTTTTCTAGCAAAAGTTTTAGGAGGATACAAATTATTTCAGACTGTTTTTTCTGTGATTTTCAGTCTGTAACAAAAATGTATCCCCTCTCTAAAACACACAGATGATGTCCTACCAGCAAGTGTTTAAACTTGCACTTATTTCAGATTATACCTAGTTACTTTGGTAAATATGTAAAAAACAACGCCTGTGGTCCAGGGTCTGACCAGCTCCCCTGACACGTACCAGGTGCGCAGGCCCATTCATTACTGATTTCAGCGTTAATTATGTTTGGTTCTGTATTTTCAGCAGGTTTAACTATACAGCATGCAGTATTATCATATTTGTGAAAATGCTTTCTTCAGTTGCTTTAGTTTTTCAACTAAAAATGATGATCCCATACCGATAAACTGCTCCTCAGTTACGTTTCAAGGAAATCTTGACAAAAAATAATATTTAAAAAAAAAAAAAGAACAAATGTTGTGCCGTTTAGTTGTATGGAAATGTAATTTTTAGGAGACAGGGCTGCTTTTAAGCTTAATTTGAGAGCACTCATAGGTCACCATAGACACCGTTCACTCATCAAATCAGATCATCCCAAATCCAGTTTGACAACTCCTTTCAATTATTTTGATGCTCAGGTCTCAGCCTGACTTCAGTTGCTGTCTTGAAGAAATATATATCTTCCTGCCCCCGGTGCTCATAAAGACTCCATCAAATAAGAGCTTCTGCATCGGATGGGCCTCATAACACCTGTCTCGGTTTGGAAATTGGCCAGGTAGTAACGTGGATCTCTTTAGATCAGGCCTGTGTCCTCTGATACCCCATCAGTGTCTCTTTCTCCGTATTGATCGTCACCCCTCCTTCTTCTCTGGGAGTAATCGGTGGCCGGCAGCGAAGGTGGAATGACAGCCGTTCGTGCATTCTGCATACGGATGAGATGTTATCTGTCTGCCAACTCCAGCTGGAAGTGCTATCTGGAGACTGCGGTGCACAGGAGCGGAAATGACTCTGTTCTGTTCAATCATCGTTCTCTCTTGAACTGGATGTGTTGGACATAGCTGAGAGCTAAAAGATTTAGCTTTCACACACACACCCGCACACACACACACACACGCACACACACAAACACACTCTCACACACGGAGGGGGCTGTCCCTTTGATGAGCGGTATCCACTTAGAGCGTATAGTTTCCAGGAGACAGTCTGCGAGTGCTGACCTTTTGGTGTGCGTCTCTCGTCCTGCTTTATTTTCTCAAACGACAGAGATAATTTTTTAAGTTGCTGGATCACCCCTGACATTGCAGTTCTGCAGAGAGTGAGCTTGACGTCCTTACTCAGATTGGTATTCTGCAGAGAGTCGCATGATGAAAGCAGCTCAGACTCAGACGTGACACCGCGTGTGCACGGGACACGGGATCCAATGTGTCTCTTCCTAAAGAAGCTTGTTAAAGTAGCTTTTTCCAAGGGGGGATCCATTGAAGATTCAGGCTGTATGCCAAGTACATTTAAGATTCTGTCTGAGTGGTTCAACTTCAAAAAGAAATTCAGAACCAGTCCACAGCAGCACACCCACCAATCACCGCCAAAGCCTCTCTTGCTTTTCTTTGCACGACAGCTTTGGAGATCTCTCTCCTGCTCGATTTGGATAGAAGTTTGATTATGGTCTCTTCTGATTGGCAGCATCAATTCTGCACAGTTAAGCTACGCAGCACATGAAAATTAATATCTCCACTTGGCCCTTTTGCTATCTTTTGCCTTAGACAATTTCAACTTTGTCTTGTTTCATATATGTCAAAACAAGAGTCTCTGGGCACTGTTAGCACAGGACATTTCTCTCTTCTGTCTCTCCACAGCGTCGCCGCTGGTTTAAAAAATTGTTATGTGATCAAAACATTTCCATAGCTGTCTGAACATTTAACTGTGGTGCATTATTCAGTGCGGACGGGTGTTCTTGTTTTCCGTACTATGTGGCGTGTACACTGGAGGCACGCAGAGTACACGCTGAGAGCACCATGTACATCCATGATGTTGCCTCTGTAGTTTGTTGTTGCATAAAACGGCATCTTATTACAAGATTAGACAGGAGACAGTGAGTGTGCATTATAAAAGTAAAGGGAGTGACAGTTATTCATAAACAAACACAATGCGCCTCATGGCTTGAAACATTCTGTCAACTCTGATGGGATCACATATTTTGTTCCACCCACTCACATCGCCCCCTCTGTCACTAACTTGCGTATTCTTCCTCACAAATCCTCCATTTGCACCCCAAATGTTCTCTTTCCCACCATCTGGCAATGACACAAGCCAGACATGAGCGCCAGTTCTGCTTCGTCAAGTTTTAAATTAGCACAGTTGCTTACTTATACGGTCTTCCACTGTCGGGACCAACAATCAGGTAAACTGCACATTAGTTATCAGATCCCTAAAGTAAAAGAATCAATGCCACAGCCCTGCATAAGGATTATCAGCAAAATGTTCTTAAATGATCAAAAAATCAAAGTACTCATTATGCAAAAATGGGCCCATTCACAGTGTTTTACTGTAACAACAAAAATGACATCTCTGGATTATTGTTACACATGCACTGACATCTACGCAGCATCTTACTGAATTCAAATTTCCAATTCAGAGCTGGCATCAAAGTTTACCCTCCCAGCTCCCTACTCGAAAGATCGTTTAAGAGTGTAGAGAAAACGGGTGATTTACACAAAGACGGCAACAAAAATGTCTAACTGGAGAGATGACGGGATTCAGGAGCTTCTGTCAGTAAGGACGGACACCAAAACCATCAGACAAATTCAAAGGACAGCGAGAGACTATTGCTTTTTGACCAAATTAAGAACTGGCTCCGTTGGTGAGGTATAATCCACGTCATGTCCTCCCTCCTGCTGCTCTACCCTCTTTGGCTGTGTTTTCTGTATTTGTAGCTCATATTTGTATTTGGTTGTATTTTCTGTTATACCACGTGTCTGTTTATACATTAGAAGTGCAATCTTGCATAAACTGAGGTCAAGCACAAGTATACTTACAATACTGCAGTAGGCTAAATGTACTTCATTACTTTCCTCCAGAAGATGCTTTAGAAAACATTTACAATCAAAGCGGCCGTGAAGACACGGTTAGTTGTTTTTCACATCCCGTCTGTCTTGTTATTAGCTGGTAAAGGGTTGGGAGAATAATGTCAGGGGGCTCTGATCTGAGGCTTCGAGGGGGTTATCAGCAATATCTTTGCAACAGAACAAAGCACTGCCTCCCTTTGATGGCAGCCCTAAGTTAGGAAACATGATTAAAGTGCTCTACTTTCTGCTAATCCTCTGAGGGGAAACTTGATAAATCTACCGTACAGAGAAGAGGACATGGAAAGCAGCTGAGGCAAAAACGGGGGGAGGGAAGCAGCATTTCAAAACGTGTCCTGTCATTCGGTCTTTACGAGTTAAATACCAAAACTAAAGATGCCTTTCACGCCTGCATTTAGCAATTAATGAACAAATAAGTTCAGTGAAATGTTTTCAACTGTGCCTCAAAAGAATTTTCTTTCTGTGTAGAGAGATGAAAAGAGAGATGAGACATTTCCTCTTCTGTACTCAATGTCTTTTATGGAAACTGAAGTGCTGTTGTTTGCAATTATCATCTCCCATCCTGTTTCTCAATACTAATCACTCTCTATTTCAGGATGTCTCAGTCTGACATGTTTTACATTGTACCAAAGCCTCACACTCTTTTTCTACTTGTTCTTGTCACTTCTTTTGCGGAATCAAAAAAATCATCAAATCATTATGAATCAGATCCAGTATCAGATTACAGTGTGAACTGGTCACGGCACTGACCTGACTAATCAGTTACCTGACCATTATGACTGTAAAACATAGATGTGTCTCACACGCAGCACGCAAAAATGGACGCCAATGAAGTCAGCAGCTGTGTTTCTTTTCAACTGTCAAGCTAATTTTAAGTGAAAAAAGAAATTAGGTGAGTTTCCTCCCACTGGTTTGGAGCGAAAAAACTTGACAGCGTAATTAGTGAGACGTTGGTGCTGTAGGCTACGCATGGATGTAATCCATCTGCTAGAGAGAAATGCAGAGAGGTCTTTCTTCCTCTAAGATGTTGCCAACTTTTACGCACCGCATATCTAAAATGGAAAAACAAAAGCGTATTAACGGAAAACACAAATGCGAAAGCCACAACACAAATTTGTGTTTTCTGTTTATGCGCTTTTGTTTTTCCACTTTGCAAAGCATTTTGGATATGCAGTTTGGATATGCAGTTTGGATATGCAGTTTGGATATGCAGTTTGGATATGCAGTTTGTTTGACATTGCTGTATATTGAGGATAAGGACAGACAACTTTTTAATGGTTTAACTTTCTTGGCTTTTTGTGGAGCAACGGCTGCTACTTCTGTACGGAGTAGTGTGGATGCAGAGTCAAGGCCAGGAGTGATGGGATCGGGATGTGAGTCACCCCCCGACAGCGCAGAATTTTGACGGTTATAAACAGTAACATAGTGACGTAAATTTCACAGGAATTTCTTAATGTTCAAACTGAGGTCGCAATGCGAACAAAATCACGCCTGTATCTGATTTGGGATCACATGTGAAAGTTTCCCAAATCAGAACTGAAAAGATCAAACTCCATATGTTACGAGATGTCACATATGAATGAAAAATCTGATTTAGGCCACCGTTAACTGCAGCCTGAACGTAGCGTAAGTGAACTCATCATTTGTGTTGCTGAGCAGATGTCTTTTCTGTTATGTAACAAAGTTAATCTCCCACATCTGGGCGATGGGCAACGTGATTAGATACACCTGCAGTGCTTCTTCCAAATCACAAATGTGCCCAGTACTGAAGTGATTCAACACGCTCGCTCACACGCTCGTCCAATTCTGTGTAGCAGGAATGTATTGCACCATTTTGGGGACAGAGGATGTAT
Organism: Echiichthys vipera; assembly: GCF_963691815.1. Lineage (NCBI taxonomy): Eukaryota > Metazoa > Chordata > Actinopteri > Perciformes > Trachinidae > Echiichthys > Echiichthys vipera. The sequence goes on from NC_139834.1 coordinate 7,332,397, forward strand.
TCCCTGCTTTTGTCGTCCAGATCAATTCCATCCTGCTGACTCCAGAAACGTTTTTAATATTCAGCGGTGCTCTCCCAGGTCTGTTCCGCCAAAACTGTCAGGACGTAACTTGAACCATTCATCTCCATTTAAACCCTTCTCAGTGAAGAGAGGAAACAAATGGCTCTATTTTAGACATAATGGAGTCGAGGGCTGACTGGCTGTTAAACCTCACAGTGTCGGCCAAATTATGAGATAACGATTAAACTCAGGCTCCTGTCATCTACAAATAGCATCAATGACTTATTTCTGTATTAGCTAATGGCTCGTTCTGTCTCAGGTTTGAAGCTCGCCATGACAAGTGACTCTCTTGCTGTATTTAGTGGGATGGAAGTAGTCTGAACTCGAGTGGCTGATTCAGTCACTCAGACGGCTCATTATCCATGGGTCGAAACCAGCATCTATTTTTGGGTGTCTAATACAGCCATCAAGAAGGCTTTTACCATTAAAATAAAGCTTGGCTGCATAGTTACAGTGCAACACTAGACGTTTCTTTCAGCCCCTCTCCTCTTTTAAATTAAATCAATTGCAGGATGTAGTAAAGATTAATCTTTTTTTTTAAATTCAGCCTTTGCCTCTCAGCCAATTATTCCATCTTCTGCATATTTAACACATGCCTGTTGTCCCAGATTTCATGAAAAAAGCCTCCTGGCTCGAGCCACGTTAAAGAATTAAGAAGAAGAAGAAGAAGAAAAGAAAAAGATAAAGTGCGTCTGCAGGGTCAGAAGAGAAAGAAATGAAAGGAGGGGAGAAAAAGCGACAAAGACGCCGTCTGTGAAGTCGAATGGCTCTTTGGTTTCGAAGCGAGGACGGCACAATAATCCGGTCACGTTTTCATCTCAGCTTCGGTCATGCCTCGGAGCTTCCTGGCAGTGGCGTCCCACTGAACTCCAACACTTTGTCTGGCCTCCAAAACTATAACAAGTGCAGAGGAGGACGAGGGCACATTGAGTCTTCTCATAATTCCCTCTTTCCCACTTTGCCTCTAATGAAGCCTCTCCAGCTGGTTAAAAACTCTCTCAGGACTGTTATTTTTTCACAGTCATAATTGTAATCCTAAAGCATGATGTAATGTTCTCATGTGCAGCCACAACACTTCTGAAGAAGGGCTTACAACAATCAAAGAGGAGGCGAAGAGGAGGAAGTGCCAGTAGGGCTGCACCTCTTCTGTTGTTTTCCTCTTCCTGCTGCTTTAATGACCAAATGCCCCCTGGTGGTTCAAATAAGTCATGCATTTATATCCTCTTTTATCTGCCACTACTTTTTGTTGTGACATCCTTGGAACTTTTTTTTTTTTCTTTGTATCTGTTAACAAATCCTTCATCTTCAAAAAGTTGCCTGAACATTGAAACAGGTGATTCAGAGCAGTGCAGTGGTGGAAAGTAACTAAGTACTTTTTCTCAAGCACTTGGACTTACCCCAACTAGATTTCTAAGGTAAATATTTGATGTAATTTTTACTATACTTTATCTCACCTCTGTAGACCCTTTTTATGTCAAGATTTGACATAAAACACACAAGATAAGCCTCTAAAATAAAATAAAATGTATTGTTATTAAACCATATTAAACTTGTAGTTACCAACCTTTTTTGTTGTTGACCTCGTCGTGTTTAAGATGTCTGAGGGCGCACTCACACTGTCTGTCTGTACCGTGCCCCGGGCTTTAGGGTCCTTGTCCCCCCTCCAGGCCCGTTTGTACTCACACTACCTGGGCCTCGCCGAATTCTTCTTGCTGTCTATACGTCATCACGCCGTAACACGTCACACGCCACACGCATTGATTGACGTCATCGTGATGCGTCGCTTTGTTTACAAATCTTTCCATAGACCTCAGAGTTTTTGTGCGTCTTGTCGACTGTTTTTGAATATTTTCATCGACCAAATCTGCAGTAAACACTCCACCGCATCACACCAACGTACGAACCTTTCACTGCCATTGTTTTAAATGTGCGCGCATGGTCCCTCCTTTTTTCTATGTCCCAACAGGCGCACATAAATGACGCCAGAACAGCCGTAGACCTCGTGCTCGTGCTCGTACATGTGCGCACGCTTGTGTTTGTACATGTGGAAACGTGCTTTACAAAAGCACACCTCTCCCAAACGGGCCGTGAGCGGCAAGCATCCCGCTCCTAGGCGTGGTATGGTTGCACTCACACTGGTCAAACGAACTAGACTTTAGCCGTTGGGCACGGTACGGATGGACAGTGTGTGTGCGCCCTAAGTTCATTTGATGAGACATTTCCCCTTTAAACTTTTAAAATGGTTTTATTTTGATAACTGTTCGCGGCAGCGTTCAAATTATATAGACTTTATGTCACATCTGATATATAATAATCAGTTAACGACCACATCAAACCTCCACATGGGTAAGTTTGATACAACACAGCCAACTGAAGCAGGCAGTACAGTATACGCCGCAGTGATGTGCTACATTTTATGGTTTATTGGCACAAAGAAGACACAGATGGGTCAGTCCCCATAAATGCAGTGGAGTAAAAAATACATCATATATATCCCAGGGAACAGACACTGACTGTTTACAATCACTATCATCTGCACTATAAGTTACATTTCAATGCACCTTTGTATTTATTTATGTACATATAAAAACAGATGTTATAACTGCACCTTAGCATATCCCTTTGATTCTCAACAGTATTACCTTTACATAGAGCCACTATGACCCTGCAACTTGCAATATCCAAAGTGTAATATTTCCATTTATCTACTGTTGTAGCCACAGTAAATGCATACGTTCTTAGCTTTAACATATATTTATTTTTCATACAGTTTTTATACTCTTATTTTAGACTTTTTATTCTTCTCTATTTCTAATTTCTGTTGTGTAAATATATGTGTATGCACCATCAGGATTGCTTCTCTAGTTTATTGCTATGAGAATAAAGGTATTCTGTTATGTAATGCTAAAACTGCCTATGAACACTTACATGTACGAGCATAAAATCTAAAACAGAGCACTCCAGGCTGCCTACAAGAGATCGAGTCCTCATCAACAACTGTTCCTGTTACCCATCAAATATGGATGAACACAAAAATTACAGTCTGGTGGCACAGAGGTTAGAGCAGTCGCCCCATGTAAAGAGGTTGAAGGTCCTCGAGGCAGCGACCGCGGGTTCGACTCCTCGACACCTGCGCACCTTTGCTGCGTGTCTTCCCCTCTCTCTCTCTCACCCCATTTCCTATCTGTCCTATATAATAAAGACTTGCCAAAGCTGCCAAAAAAATAATTCTTCAAAAAAAAAAAATACAACCGGAATGCATGAATCATACATTCATTATATATTCAAAATCATGATGATGAAGATACAGAAAAAAATAAATGCATATTGTCAATATTTTAGAGACCCCGCCCTAATTTCTCAAATCATGTTTTCAGGGGAGCACATGTCTAATTAAGAGGAGCAAAGTATTACTTTTATCTAATATCTCACAAAAACAACAGTTTGAGAAAGGTTTAATAATGGAATACATGATTGTACTTGTTTGTCCTCTTTCCTCTCATATTAATCATTCAACAACCCCTCAGATTTGGATCTTCATATGAATACCACATGTTGGAAAAATAATAGGTGTTTTTTATTAACGTTTTTGGTCAGACATTGAAATAACAGTTACATTATTACAATTACATGAACATGTACTACATAATATATTTTCCTTCATGGTCTGTCCAGTCTTTCCTGTATCTTTTTAAACCACTGGAGGCGGCCTAGTTCGGGGAACAGCAGCCATTATGACTGTAAAGCATGTTTTGTTCTCCCAGCAGCCACAAAGCAGAGTCCGCTGGGAGAAGCTGGTCCCAATCTGTACGCCTCAATCGATACTTTTTCCACATGAAACATGCAAACCCAGAGAGGGAAAACTTCCCATTGTGAGCCAGCGAGCATATAGGGAACTCTGGATCCACCATGTTAGGTGATATACTCTCTCAGTCCCTAGAGAGGCCTTTGCATGCAAAGAAGAAAAGGGAATCAGCCTTTATGTATCCAAGAAAAAAAAACAGAGGCATAAAAGCCCCGAAACCCATCAATCACACGGGGCAGTGACACACCCATCATCACAGAAGCAAACGGGGCCGTGCAGTGAAACCAGAGACACCTCTAAAGTAGGCCATCAACTATTCATTCTGTTGTGATACACAAACACCTATCGGGTGTGATGCAGTCTGTACTGATTTCACCTGGCTTTAGCCTCTGCTCGTCTTTACAGGAATCAGTGTTGTTGCCGAGGCGTCGCCATTACACAGATTGCTCAGAGGGAAGACTGGCTCCATGCATATTTCATGATGGTAGTCCACTTTTGGGATAATTCGTCAGCAGTTTTTAGAGAGGTTGGTGACAAGCAACCAAGACTTACACTCTATACCCAAAGGGATGGCTGTAGTTTTAAAAGATTAATCAGTGTAGTCACTTATTAAGTGTCCCCCTGTAATGGCTTTACTGAGCTGTAGGAGTGACACAGAACCAAGAGGACTTTTACGGGTTATCTATCCGTACAAGCTTGGGTAATCCGTTGTTAAAACACAAGCAAGGAGCTAAATACAAATACAGAAGTCAGCCAGGCAGTGGGAGGATCAGTCATTTAATAAAGTGTATAAAACAAGAAAACAATCCATGTCTTTTGTAACACACTCAAAATTTCAATCTCTCCTTCTTTTTTGTTTGTTTACCTAACTTCCGTGCATTTGCTCAACTCTCACACTTAAAGGTGCTTTACGCGTAGTGCCAGGTTTAATCACACCCTGTCTCCATAATGAAACCCAATGGAATTGGCAGAAATCACTGAGTTACTAAAGGCAGCTGCTTTGTCTTCCTCCACCAGACACAGACACGCACGCACGCACGCACGCACGCACGCACGCACGCACGAACCCACACACACACACACACACACACACACACACACACACACACACACACACACACACACACACACACACACACACACACACACACACACACACACACACACACACACACACACACACACACACACACACACACACACACACATTTATTCAGGTCACTTTGGGCACATAAAAACACACCAAACAGTGGTGAAGTACAATAATTAAGATGTGTTTGCTGATTGGCTGTAGGTATTCTCTGGCCGAACTCTCCCAAACTTTTTGCTTGGCTGCACTCCGCCACAGCTCCGAATGTCTGCTGCAGCTCTTCCCAGACATTGGCAGCTCGCCGCAGGCCGCACTTCACCGCTGCTTGCTGTGTTTTTGACGTTACATTCCTTTGCTGGAGACTTTCCCTAACCCTAACTCTTACCCTCAACCACTGAGCCAAAAATAATCTTTTTCTTAACGGGGGACACAGCTTTTGTCCCAATTTGGACCTGTCCCTGAAGGTAACTAAGTTAAGTCACACGCACACAAACACAAACACACACACACACACACACACATACAGTATGGATTCTTAATCGTTAAAACAGAGTTAGTTCAAATCCAGTTTGACAGAAAAGCTGTAGGCAGTAATGGTCTTACATTGATTTAGTGTGACTGTAAAGAGTTGTTCAAAAGCTTTAATTTCACCATTTGATTCGTTTGTTTCTGCAATCCAGTACAACAAACCAAAAAAACACAGGTGCAAAAATCGACCCTATAGTGTAATAAACAATTTCCTGCAACTAATTCCTGAATCAATTATGAATATTGAAAAATGCCGGCCACGATTTCCTCCAAAAAACAACTTCAAATTGCTTTTTTTGTGCCACCAACAGAAACCTAATGTAAGACAAGGAATCCTCTTATTTGAGAAGCTGTAACCATGAAATGTTTGGCAATTTTTCTTGAACAATTACACGGATGAATTGTTGAATTAAAGGGGGGGGGGGGTTGCAGGGCTCCTGTATTGGATTGCATTATATTGTACAGCTGTCAATCACCAAAGTGATCACTGATATTGATCCATATAAGCATTGATATGGCACCTCACTCGAAATGTGTTCAGTATGTCCATTTTTCTTTTTAACTAGAGGGGTTTTGGTGGATTACCCTTTGATTTTTTTTTAAACAGATCAACAACAAACATGATAAATAATCAAGCTTGAAAACTTAATGGAATACTTTGACATTTTGAGAAATGAACATATTCACTTTTATTCAGCGAGATCTTCTGTTCCCGCAGTGAAGAAAACAAATAAGTGTAAAATGTCAAACTATTCTTTTAACACGAATAACTAAAGGTGCACAAATGGTAAAAAGAACATATCATTCATCAAATAACTGAAATAAAAAAAATCTTTAAGTCTCCACTGAGGGTGTTTTTTTTGTTATATCTTGGTAACATTGTGTTTTAAACCTTGTGACACCTGCTGTAGTAGCTAAATATGGTGTTGTCTATCCACCTGCGGAACTTGGACACAGCAGCGTAGACTCCAGGAAACTGGGCTTCAGCACATCCTCTCCCCCAGGACACCACACCATAGACCCGGCCATCACATACAAGTGGACCCCCAGAGTCCCCCTGAAAGAGCAGGAAAGAAAGGGAACATCAGGGATGACATGATTTTCATCCAGGCTTCCTACTTTTTTACATTACATACATTTTTTTTTTTATAACTAAACAAGAAACTTAAAGGATAGGTCTGGTGATATTCTGTGTTGTTCCACATATCTGTGGAAAGACAGAAATGAACACTTTCCAGCTCACAAGTATTGTCTTTGTAGCAGCAGCCTGGAATACTTTATTCCTCATGGGAACATTGGCACTGTAGGTTATTTGGCACTTCTTTTCTGTAGCCGTTTTCAGTGATAGTGGAGCATTTCACTTGCTGCTTTTGTGTTGCCTTTTGCGCCCTGAATGCCCTGAGTTAAAAAAAAAAAGCGCCCCATGTCATTTAGCTTCACAGCAGAAGAACAGCTGAGGATGGGTGATTCTGTCGTTGTCTCCTTGCAGCAGTAACAAAAAGAAACAGCTGCTATTGTTCTGTCTAAACAGGGCAATGCATTCAAAATGTTACAAAAGTAAAAGTAGGCTTCATGCAGTATGTATTTGCAGTGAAATGTCCTTAAAGTATCTAACTAAAACGGAAGGAGCCTCTGTCTGTCTGTCTGTCTCTGTCTGTCTGATTTTCTGGACAAATGTTCATCAGATAGACTTCAGACTTGGCGGATGTATTACTGAAGAACCAAGGCAGTGCAGTGTCGAGTGTGAGCTCTTGTACAGTACATTCAAGAACAGATGAAGAAAGAGACACCAAAGATGTTACACTGCAGCAAACTCAGACATTTCAAGCATCACTGACGTAACTTTCAGAATGAAGGCTTTTGTTCCTGGAAATAGCCTGGTCCCAAACAAAATAGCTAGCTGTTTGCAAATGAAGCGTATTACTCTAGCATTGCCAGGGGATGCAGCTATGTCCTATATATTCCTCAGGACCCAAGGAAGTGCTGCGGAGAGTGTGGAGTGGTTTGGAGGAGTTTTGAGAAAGCAGCAGTACGGGAGGTCAGGCTAACAGCTCAGCATATTTTAGGACACTGCAAAAGTTAAAGTACTTATTATGCAGGAAAATGGCTGCTGTCAATGCTGTTTAATCAATTTATAACATTGCAGTTAGTGATTAGTAGTAGTGCATTAATGTAAAGCAGCATCTTATGTTGCAGCTGGTTAAGGTGGAAATAACGTATTATTAATATACTAAAGAGAAGATGCAATGAAGTAAACTGTAACCTCAAAACAATCCTATCTGCACATGAGAAACACTACAGAGGTCCTCTTACCTGACAGGCATCCTTTCCACCAGCACTGAACCCAGCGCAGAGCATGTTTTCTGTGATGCTGCCGTTGAAGGACTCACTGCTGTTGCATTTTTCTGTGGAGACGATGGGCAGCTTGACAGTGCGGAGGGTGGAGGGGATCTGGCCTCCACTGGGGCTGGTGTAACCCCACCCTGACACTCGACACATTCGGCCCTCTGCTATGGAGGCGCCATGCCGGGGCAGCAGAGCGATCGAGACGTAGATGTTCAGATAGACCGGGGCCAACAGCTGGAGAGATGGTGGACAGTGTAATCAGCAAACAGATCTCCTGAGAGTAACAGCTGCTGGAAAATCGACCAATAGTTTGCACCTTTATAAGCATGATGTCATTGTTGGTGGTAGTGCTGTTGTACTCGGGGTGGGGAACCAAAAATTGGGGCAGGATTTCTTGCTCCGTGCCCTCATAGATGGTCAGAGAGTAGTCCCCTGCTACTACCATCATGTTTTCAACCCTGCAGAGATAAAAAAAAAAACAGATTAGATTCACAATATTGTAATGCAGAAATACTACAGTATGTCAGACAGCCTGATGGTTCTCTTAATAAGATTGTGATCTATCTGTGACCCATATCAGCCAATTATGTCTGCCAGCTGATATATCTATTTGTCTCTAGTCAGGATAGCTCTTTAAGGGGACAGGACCTGAATGTACAAACATGGGTGCTGGGTCAATCCTAACGCTCGAATACTAAGCAGGGCATGTCTCGCAGAGAAAAGCAGTGGGGTTCATAATAACGCCTCTCTTTATAAGACTGTCCAGAACAAACTGAATTTCAAGCCCTAGTTACAAGCAAATTGAGACATACAGAGCAGAAAACAGTTGAATCAAATGATGTTTGCTGTTGCAAATTAGTAATATATGAACATATTTTTGGAGAGTTGAATTTCAGAGTTGAACTGTAGCATTTCACCTCTCTACAGCATAAACAGACAGCTTTTACTTCTACTTACTGAACAAACTTCCCGAACACCAGAGGTCTGTTCCATCTGTCAGCTCATTTAAATCAGCGATTATAACATTATTGTTTGCTGTGACTTTTAATTCAATTAGATCATACATAACTTCTTTGTTATCTGTAAATATTTGCTTCTATTGTCTTTTGAATGCAATTTCAATGTTTTCTTAACGTCTCAAGCAATTGTGTCTGAAGGTTTCTGTATAAATTAATTTGCCTTCTGATTGTTTTTGAGGATAGAAGCCGTTGTGTGTTGACTAATAGGAAACACTGACATTTGGGAACTTGACAGCACTGAAGATCCAGTTATCTGTCATTTAATATAAGGCCAATATGATTTTGCTGGTGTACCGTTGTAACCCTTGAATCTGTATTGAGCACCAAACATTGTCTAAAATAATTGTTTCCTTACAAGCCAAGCTGTTTGTAACCTAAAAGAAAGTGTGCAGTAGAGGGCTGTACAGTAAATATGATTCTTGTGTCACATTCCCACCCCACAGGGCCCCATTGTTAGTGGTGCACTCGTATCACTGTCATGTCTCCATATCTGGATATCTCTGATATGGCTCAAAATGACTTGATCCTTTAACCAATATACACACAAAGAAGTCAAGTTGAGGTCATGAGTTGTCAATAGGCCTTTTATTGTCATGTAGAACTTCTTTACAAAAAGCTAAATCAAAACACAAAGGTGTTTTATTTGTTATTATCCTGAGGTATTGTAGCTTTTATACTCCATGGAGGTAAATCAAAAAGAAGAGAAGTGAGCTCACCCAATGTTACAGTGTGCTGCTGAGAGTACCCAGTACTTATTTATCAAAGAGCCCCCGCAAATGTGCTGGCGCTGTGTTGTCTGTATGGACACGATGTACTTGATCGAATATGGAACTGGTGCGTATCCTCCCACTATACGTGGGATACCTATACCTGCGACATACACACAGAGAGGGAAATACAGACGGGCTGAGATCAGATTTAGAGAGAGAGACAACAAGGTTATTACTGCAATTGCAACATCAGCAAGAACAATAGCAGTCATAAAGAAAACAACAGTGCACAGATGCTTCTGTCTTAGAGGGTCAATGGAAAACAATCTCATCTCTGAGGTACATTGACTCACAGTGAGTCCGACCATCATCACAGTATCTGATGTTAACACAGAAGTGGGTTTGAATCTTAAATAGCAGTGCTACTTGACTTCTTAGTGACACATTAAAGGTCCCGTATCATGCCAATCTTTAGAGTCATACTTGTTTTTGGGGTTTCTGCTGGAACATGTTTAGCCTACATGTTTTAATGTTTAAAAAACAGTATTATAAATGACAGGTCGGGGTGGTGGATGGGTCAAACGAACACTGGACTTTCCCCGCAGGAGGCCGCGGTTCATGTCTCGTTCATGTCCCGTGCATCGCTGTTACGTTGTTTTAACAAAAAAGTATTTTTCCTAACCCTAACTGTTTTATTATTTGTTTTTTTGCCTTAATGGAACTCAATAGTTCTATGTGAGTTCACAACGTAAACAACATGTTCCCGTGTTTGAAACAGGGCATTGACAAGAAAGGTGAGACAAAATGGCTGTATGTGACAAGTTGGGATGAGGATGGGTTGCCCAGTCTGCTCTGAATGGTCAACATTTCCAGAGCTTCTCCGCATCTGCGCCCTCTGCATCTGTGCACCGTCAATGCAGCCGGGGACGGACTGTGACGGCACTGTAGAGGCACTTTCTACCTGAATGTAGGCACAGTTTCTGAAAACGGTAGTGTGTATTTCTTTGTGGATCGATATCGATACTACGTATTTCTAAAGCACCTCAACCTTCTTTGTAATCAAAAGAAGAAATTAAAATCACAGTTTTTACAATATGGGACCTTTAACAATCCAATAATATGATGTATAATTATCTTTACTGTTGCTAATAAGACCTACATGCATACCTTGAATGACATTTTCAATGCTATTTCTTTTATACTGAAGTACGGGTTCTGAATACTTCTTTAGAGATTCTCACGCTGAATACACACCGAGCACTTTATGTTCTACTATTTAAAATGTGTTTTATAGGCTGAGTCCAGTACTTTGAGACTCTGTTAGTTTAATTTTTAATTACTTTTAGGTCAAGAATTTAGTGTTAGCCCCATCAAAATATGACTTGGACGGCTTTTGGGCATTTTGACTCAGTATTTCTACACTGTAAATGTGTAAAAGTGTCTGTCTAAACCTCAACATCATCATCATCATCATCATCATCATCATCATCATCATCATCATCATCATCATCACTGAGAGCCTCTTCAGACATAGAAATGCCTGAAAACAATACCCTCTCATCACTGTCCTAGATTTTGACCTTGAGCTATAATTAGCAGCAGTGGGTGTCAAAAGCAAAATGGTAACTCTATCTATACAGTATACGTGGCATGGATTGGGTGTGTGTGAGAAAAAGGCACACATACAGGTACATTAGAAAGCGTTATGTAAGGACCTTGAAACTTGAACAATGCAGGCTGAATTGAATAGAATAAAACATAACAACGTGTTCTTTCTGGTTACTGCACACACTGCTAAACTGTGCATAGTGGCAAATCAATTCTATGTAATCCACTTAGCTGCCATTGATGCAGACAAATCTCCTTTTTTTCATGTTTTCAGAAGCTTAAACTGGCTAAAAAGTTTATCAGTCCCAGACCCTAGACCTGTCCGAGATGCTTATCGGACTCACCTTTCACGTTTTTATCTTTGTGATATAATTGCCAGACACAAAAGGGGGTGTTGGCCATAATGACTTATTGTTATTTTATTGTTCGTCTTCATCTGTTGTTCCTGAGGTTATAAATTCTATCCAGCACACTTTTACTGACCTTTCATTTCAAAAGCTCCTTATCTCAGTGAGATATATTTAAGTAACAATGTGCACATGATTATGATTAGGTTTTTAAATGAAACTTTAAAATGTGAAAAAGAATTCTGTATTTCAATTTCATGCAGATTCATACTTCTACTCCACTACATCTCAAAAGTAATTATTGTATTTCTTTTACTGCACTACATTTGTCTGACAGCTTTAGTTACTTTTCAGATGACAGTATTTATTATCCTCTTCCTGTCCAGTGAAAACCATAATCTCCAGATATGTGTATATGTTGAATGTCTGTGATAAAGGATGAAGTGTTACTTTATGTGTTGAGAAGATTCTCCTATGTTTTACTCTGAAAATGAACAGGAAACATGATGATCGTATAAAATGAATGGTATGATGTTTAGCTGTAGATTAAACTCCCCAACAGGATATCAAGTTAAAATGAGCACAACCTTAAACATCTGCAGCAGGTAAATGACACATACACGTTAACGCAGCAGGAATATTTATCCAGGAACATCGACTGTAAAAGCAAAACACTGCACTTTTACTGCAAAATCAATACATTTACTTTGAGTACTTCAAGTAAATTTTGCTGATACATACGTTTACTGAAGTAAGGTTTTGAATGCAGCCATTTTACTTGGAATGAGTACTTTCACAGTGTGGTATTTTACTTAAGAGAAGGATCTGGATACTTCTAACTTTTTATCACAATTGTGTCATTACAAAGTACTTTACATAGGTGAGCCGAATTAAATCTTACAAATTTCACCAAAAAGAATGATGCTGTAACCATTTAAATACTGAAACATTCTCATCTTTTCATTCTAAATACACTGCTAATATGATTTATGACTTATACCTGAGTCATGCATGTATCAGATGAAAATGGCTGAGTAACACTTTTCTTTGTCTAGACTGTCTCAAGCGAGCATCAGGACTGAAAGTGCCACAGCTAAAAGACTACTTTTAACACATTGATAGAAGGGATACACATACAGCACATGTAAAATCCATTTATGAACCAAAATTGTCAGTATGCAGGCTCTCAGGATGTCAGACAACATCATGAGAACAGTAGGATATGCATCCCAACTGTCCTGTAATTTTAAGCCAGAGGTTAAACTTCACTTCAAGCCCTTTGGTGCATAAACAATGTGTAAAATCAAGATAAAGACGCTTACTTACACTTTACAGCCAACACTTCTAACAGTATACAAAGCAATAGAGATGGCAGCTCCATAGTGAGACAATGGGAAAAGCAGTGTGCACGCAGAGTGAGGCTTCACCTGTACTTGTCTAATCTTAGCGGGAAGACATCGCACCTGTACTCTCAGGTTTCTTATCCTATTTCCGTTTCCATGGTCACCTCCTTGTCCTGAACAGATATATAATTGAAGCGTCCACACAACGCAGCCTCTTGTCTCACACCTTTGACATAAAGTTGTCCTATACCACTTCATCATTGTTTATATAATCACCCAGTTTCCCGAAGGGCCCTTTAACTGTCACACCAAAGGCGAAGCATATATCAGTTGTGTTGCCAGTTTCTGATGCTATAGTCCAGTCAGATATGTCCAGTCTTTGGCACATTACAGTTTGTGATTGATCAAATGCTGTTGTCCCAAATGAAAGGAGAAGATATCTCTGCAGTCCTTCATCTCTGCACCGTCACCCCTCACTGGTTTTCCCAGGAAAGGAATTAATGAGGGTTTTGAGTGATGACAAGCAGGGAAAGCATTTGTATCTGACCAGGTCGAGCCAGAGCTGCTGCTCCACTTCTATTCTAGTGGTGTAGGTGTCATTAAAAATGGAGCACAGCTCAAGCAGGTCTCATCACTGCTATAATAATCTCTCTTTGGAGTTCCTGACCTCAGCAGGCTAATGGCCCTCTCTGTTGCCCTCTCTTCTACTGATAGCCGTGCTCTCACATCCCCAGAGTGCTGACCACTGCCTTTCTTCCGTGCGACCCGCTCCTCAGTCCAAGTGCTGTCATCATGGCATATTGCTGCCAGCTCCCTGTTCTCACATTCATCTGTCTGGGCCGGGAATGAAAAAGTAATCTGCATGTCACCAATGATAATGCTCTGATCCCTTAAACTCTCCTCTTTGTATAATTCTCGTCTCATTATCAATGCAGGCTTTGCTTGAGTTTTTTAATGTCTATGAGAACAGGAAAACAAAACTAGAAGTGATTTAAAAGTGACTAATTCATGACTTTAACTAAATGTTTTCACTGGAGAGTAGATTTGTAGATCTAGAGATAATCTTGGTTTACCTTCTTTAGACTGGAATGACACTGATCAGGTGTTATCAGTGCCAGTATCACTGTCATCACATCTCAAACGGCACCAATGACTCAGCACTGGCTTCCTGATGTGTTTCCTACTTGGCGAAAAGTCATAAATTACAAATGTATTCATTTAGTCAAAGGGGAATTCCTAGATAAACAGATGATCTTACTCTCAAAATATTACAGTAGGTGTTATACATACAGCCTCCTGAGACTCCTGAGCAATTCATATTTACTAGCTGTGACATCGATGCACGTATTATTGTTTTCACCTTGTGAGTGTGTGTGTGTGTGTGTGCGTGTGTGTGTGTGTGTGTGTGTGTGTCATCTTGGCAAAATGTGGTCCTGGAGACATCCCAACTAGTGAGAATTACCACAGAGGCTGTTATTTTGCCAACAAACACATTTTATGGCAGTAAGAGAGGAGTACGTGATCAAATTTCTGAACATATAATTTGTCTGTTCTTCAAAGGGATGTTGTTGTTTTTATTAATGAGAGTCTTAAGATTTTAGAAGTGTATGTTGATTTTAAAGCCATCCCAAATTTTGAATCAGCTAAATTAGCTGATCAGATGATTATCATTTTTCTTATTGTGACACGGACATCACATTAGGCTTTCCCTGACTATTGTAGGAATAAAAACCAGAAAACAAATGACATATGATATTGACCTATTAGAGCTTTTCAAAGTTGTAAAAATAAACATTATACATGTGTCCAAGTTTATTTCCTGTTGCAGTGAATGTGAATCAGCTGACAGGAAGTTAACAAGGAACAAGGCTGTGGATGTCATTCACATTCAATGCAACAGGATATAAACTAGGGCACATTTAGGTTGTTTATGTTTACATCTTTGAATTTGTTCAACAAATGTGGTCAGATCAGGTTCAATGTTATGTGAGCTTTAGAATTATGAGATGACTTGACTCTTACCTTAGTAATAAAAACAAATAGCTTTTTTTTTTTAAATTAGCTAGTTCTGTCACATGCTGACCCGGCACACAGCAGTCTTGTAAATGTTGTCATGGAAACACAAATTCACAAACTGTCACATAACTGTACCAGTTCCATCAGTGTCACTCGGGGACTGTGACAATCAGAGATAAAACTGTATGAGGAACTTTCCAGAACATTTAAAGGGTGTGTGACACCTGCGTGTAGGTTAAATACGTCACGTAATCAACGTGGACCTTTGATTAGCCGCCTCCTGGGTGAAAATCCTGTGTTTGTTTGACGTATCCATAAATCTGCACTGATACAAAACCAGGGCGAGTAATACAGGAGAACCACACCTGTTCACCTATTGTTACGGAGACAACAGATTGTCTACGACCAGAGAGTAATCTGAGTTATGACGCAGAGATATTCTTCTACCTGGTTCTGACAAGTGCAATGTGGCATCATGGGAGGAAATATTAATGCTGAAGTTATGTGAACGGCCTTAGATTTCTTTCGTTCTTTGTGCATGCAAGTGAGGAAACTGGGTGTCTCAAGGTTAGGATGAGAACCTTGTCGATGTTCCAAACCGCTTGAACCAAGCATTGCATACAGCGTTGTTATGGCAACACGTAATACTGTTGTGGCGTGGGACACACTGTGTAAAGCTCCAATGACTTCAGGTTTTTGGGTTTAAATGTGTGAGTCTGTGTAAGCTGTACCAAGATCTTCCTCGGACAGATCTGTGTTGTGCTTCAAGTAAGAACGACTGAGGTTTGTCGAGTTATTATTCTATTCATCAAGTGAGGACCGTTCAGTGTTAAAGGCAGACACTATCATTATCACAGCCACATTTAAGGTGTTTTTCATTACACAGACATACGTGCAAATCAATCATGACAACAGTTCTCATCACATCACTAAGGTCATAAGTGTATTTTGTTGTTAACCTGGCGGTGGTGCTAAGTGGAGGCGTTCCCATTAAAAATACCTTTATATTTCCCAGGGTGCAAGCGGGAAAACTAGAGCTCAGAAAACAGAAATAATACACAAGAACTCTTTAGCTTTGTCAGATAGTAGGTCAGTTCCATTGTTGCAGCGTGAGATGGTCACGCCACAAAACAAGACGAAAAGATAATTTAAACAAAAGGTTTGAACAAGGATACGGTTACACTATAAAAGGCAACAGGAGAGCATCGGCCCCACCAGTTGGAGATACTCTGAAGTTTGCTGTTTTGGCGCGTTCACGTAAGTAGAAGGTAATTATAACTCTTTTTCGTTCAAAATGAATGGTTTCAGGGTAAGATGGTGTTTTAAACCAAACCAACCCCTCTATTACCAGTTTATTTTGTGATATATATTTATTAGAATATTACTAATACTCTCAGGAGATATGTAATGAGATTTAGCCAATGTTTTCAGAAGCAGGTTGAAATCTTTTTGTTATTAATTAGTGGCACTTCAGTAACATAGAGCTGAGTATTTAAACATTTCATCTACAAAATGCCTTTAGCTGTCATTGTGAGGGTTCAACTGAGAAGAAAATAGGCCTAAAAGTTAAGACTCTAACATAATTAACAATAATTTGGGATAAAGCGTTCATTTTCTTTTGTTTGACATAAAAAATGTATTTAATCAGGACATTTACTGTTTACAGAAGCTGCTAAAAGTCCTGCTTCTGCATTACAGATGATAAGTCGAAATATGGCGCTGCTTCAAAGCTCTGCTGTGCTGTTGCTTTGGGCGTTTTCAGTATCAGGTAAGTTCCTCAATCACAACATTTGTTTTTATTTAGTCAAGTTATTGAACACGTTAAATAATACAAATACAAAATATAACTTAAAAAACAAAGGGAAAACAAACAAACACATAAACAACTCAAATAGAAGAAGTTAAAGAAACTTTTCTGGTCCTAGCCCATCTTATTTTTTATACATTTTCATGGAAAATAAGAATTTAATGCACAGCCATAAGTGTTTATGCAATTTAACTTGATTGGCTAAAACAAATCAAACAAAGAACAAAATAAGAACTAATTAAATCTAATTAAATTCCTGGATGCATAATAAAAGGTGTGAAATCCTAGTCAAGACTTAGAACTATACTTCGGAAGGGACTTTCCCCGAGCACCGGCTGACATGAGGGTGAAAGCAAGCACATATAAACCAGTATATATATATATATATATATATATATATATATATATATATATATATATATATATATATCTTATGTCTTAGGACTTTAAGACTGCCTCCAACCTCTCTTTAAGATTATAAAGATCATAGAGCATTAAAACTTAAAACATTTTCTGTAAGCAAAAGAGCTGACATGGTTCCTATTCTCACTGTCTGTCTACAGGGGCGCTTCCACCAAGGATAATCGGAGGTCAGGAGGTCAAGCCGTACTCCATCAAATATCAGGCATCCCTGCAGTTAAAAAAAAATGGGCAACACTACTGCGGAGGAACCTTAGTGGACGCTCAGTGGGTGGTGTCTGCTGCCCACTGCTGGAGACCGTAAGACACTAGACACAGTTACCACAACAAACACTGATATGTAGACCGGATTACGATTACCAAGATGTGAAAAAAGGGTACATTTTGAAGCACTTTCTGTCTGTTTTTGGCCATCAGGAGCAGTGTAATGCAGGTGGTGTTATGTGAACACAGCCTGGCCAAGGAAGAAGGATTTGAACAGGTCTTTAATGTCTCAAAGATATTTGTCCACAGTTATAACTACAAGACGTTCAACAACGACATCATGCTCATCAAGGTAAGCGGAAAAGTCTGAAATAAAATAGATATGCTATAGGGAGCTCTTGAGACGTGCACACACACTCTTGTTCTTCATGGTCAAACTTGCCTTCACTTTGGGTTGTTACAGCTGAGTAGGCCTGCACAGCTGAATGCCAACGTGCAGCCAGCCACTCTGCCCAATGCAAACACTCCTCCGCTTTATAAAGACGACTGCACGGTGAGCGGCTGGGGTGTGACACAGATTTACAGTTACTACCTCTCTCCCGTGCTACGTTCTGTGGGCGTGAAGATAATGCCTTACTGCACTTATTACTACTGGGGGAGGATCACTTCAAACATGTTGTGTGCTGGATCTCCATTTGGTGGCAAAGATTCCTGCCAGGTACAGAAGTTTTTTTCTTTTATTTTATGCATGTGTTGAATTCTTTGATTCGTACCTGATAATGCTGCATAGTTCTGTCTTTTATATTACATATTATTATATCCTAATTAATATTTACATTTGTATTGCTATGCATGCTGTGTATTGTGTATTACTGTACTTAGGCACAGTTTTGGGGTATGTGTACTTTACTTGAGTAATTACATTTTGTGTAACTTTATACCTCTACTCTGTTACATTAATTACTTTGCAAATTTACATTATCAATACAAAACATAATCAATCTAATAATTATTTAGCCAATACATTATCATCCAAACAAGGCAAAGTGCTTTAATTAAGGTGAAATTCCACCATAAAATCATCCCAGGCTCTTTTTAGGCAAAAACATTGAGCCATTGAGACAATTTTTTCCATGTAACAACTATAAACGGAGAAATCCCGGACAGTCGCTAACAGTCGCTAACAGTAATTCATTTAATGTAATGTGGCTAGCAGTGATTAGCTCAGGGCAGCACGGTGAAGACATTAAAACAGCTTTTTTAACCACTAATACTACTAAGGATAACACCAAACCTCTGCAGTAGCATGATAAGAGTCCTTAGCACCAACAACGTAAACAATGTAGTTAGAGAACCCAGAGTTTATTAAAAGAGTGTTTTAAAGACTTACTTACTGGCCCCTGTACCAGCTCCTCTCATAGTAAAGTCCATTCAAGTTCATTCATTACCAAAAGTCAATCCAAAAGGAAGGAGCCCATTGGTGCTTCGGTTAAGGTGTAGGGACTCTTATCATGCTAATAAGTGTTAGCCGCATTCAGCTGTTAGCGACCCTATCTGATTTCTCCGTAAATAGCTGTTACATGAAAAAAATTGTCTTGGCTTTTTTGATGAGTGTATTTACCGAAAAAGACCGTGGGATGATTTTACTTTAACTGAACAAATGCAGCATCTATGAACTCTGTTAGTACTTGAAGGCACCTTTAAAGTTGGGTATAATAATTTAATCTGATTTCTTCTGTAAAATGCACTTTAAAAGCCAAAGTATCGTGTGAAGTTTTTTTATGTACTTTACTAGAAAAAAGAGAAATGAATGTTTGAAGAGTCCCTATATGATATCATATATTTCTTATAATTCAGTATAAATAATACTTAAAACTAGAGACCATCTTGCGATGGGATCACACTAGACATCATGCCAATTTGGGCCAAGGGTATAAAGTGCGGCGCCCACAGCCCTTCCTTACTTCCTCCACCCCTACTTTGAGAGCCACACTTGAACCACACCCATTTTCAAACTCAGCCTTCATTTTGATCTCAGCTCCACACCTGTAAAGATTCGTAACTCTATCTTGGATGGTTGCAGTGCTATCATGGTGACAAACCTGGCTGCAGACAGACATATAAACACCTGACAAAGTACTTAAAACCGTCTCTGTGGCAGTTCATCTTATATTCACCTTTTGCCATGATGACACACACACACACACACATGCACACACACTCCCAAGGTGAAAACAATACCAGGCTGGTTATCAGTCACACATTTACCAGCTGCAAGATTAAAGTGATGAACACATTAATGCAGAAGAGATCTTCAACAGGGGGTTTTACTTTTGTACTTTTATTATAATATCATTAAGTATTTCTACACTGTGTTATTATTGCTACGTTTAAGTAAAATAAGAGTTTTTCCTCCACCACTGCTGTGTAGTGCAACATTAACATCCCCATTATTTATTATTGCTCTCCATGTGTGTTTATCCTATTTCAGTAACCATTTTAATTTGGTCATCATCTCTAATTTTTCTTGATGATCCACAGGGTGACTCCGGTGGTCCCCTTATCTGCAATGGCAACTTTGAGGGCATTGTGTCCTGGGGTATCAGCTGTGCGAACCCGTACTTCCCTGGAGTCTACGCCAAAGTGAGGAACTACGTCAGCTGGATCAACTGGATCATCAGTAACAATACACCATGAGCAGCCTGCAGAGACACAAGCTTCTAGATTGATTCACTTTGACGACCAATAGCTGACGTTTTTTTAATGGTCCATTTCATTACTAAGGGCTTTCTTTGTGTTTTCATAGTACTAATTGTCAACGTCACACATTGAGTTTAACTGCAATTGATAATGTTTGGATAGACCCAGAATTATCAGTCATTTCTAGATATAAGATTTCCTGTAAATGTGTTGATATGCATACAATTCAGTGATTTTCATTTTTCATTGTTTTGATACAGGAATAAACCCATTATATGATCATTTTATTTTTATTATTATTAGAAGTATTGTTATTATTATTATTATTATTATTATTATTAGTAGTAGTAGTAGTAGTAGCAGCAAAGACGTTAAAGTTGCATTAATCAGTTGGGCAATATGGTTAAAATAATGACAATATTAAATCGTCACCCAGACATATTTATTGATATATATATATTTTAAGACATCAAGCCAAAGTATTGGGTCTATGTTTCTACAAGCAATGCATGAATGAATAAACCATCCACAGTGACATTAAAGATGAGTTGTTTCTCTTATGATGTGTGATTCTAGGAACCTCTTGCTTTATTATTCACAAGAATAAAGCAACAACTTTAACTCTGGAGCTGTAAAGCAGTCTCCCCGGTCTGTAGCAACATGTTCAACTGTCATATATGTGTTAAAAAAATTCTGTTTCCACATACTCTGACACATACAGTGTGTGTTGAAGGAAAGGCGGACGACAAACCCCTGGAATCAGCCATTGGTAGTAACCATAGATAGTATACAAAATGGATAAAGTCTCTACGTTGATGTCAATTATTCCAAGTTGATCCAAATGTCCTCGCCTATGGACGTCACCATCTTGTCAGACTTTGACTCCACCTCATTTGTTCTTACCAAAAAAGGGCATTGGTGTGACAATCTAGATAAACAGAAGTGGGCGGGAGTGGGAGTCAATTGTGTATTTTGTAACGGGAACAGGCAGGAGCAGGATTTATTAGAGACTAGAGACTGACACCGGAGTAAAAATCTAACCCGTGTCAGTTTCTAGTGGAGAACACACCGCCTCTGGGAGTCAAGTGCGGGCAGCCAGCGTTTAATATAAATGATTTAAAACTATATTCAGCACAGTAGCCTACCGCGCACATCAACTGTCAAACACCAATCCTCGCGGCCCAAATACGGTCCGAATCCTCCCGGTGCTCCAGATTAGCATCTAGTGTATGTGACATAGATAGCAGGCTATATTGCAAGTCAAGTGCCGCTATTAGCATAACAGAGGTAGTATGTTGTGACACCCGCGACACCAAGACCTTTTAATTTGTTCTATTAAAAAAATAATACTTGGTTGTTACCGACATCTTGACACAAATGACTGCAGTCGAGGTCAAGATGACGGAGTTAGCATGTTAATCCTGACAACATGACAGTGAGGGCCAGTGGCTAGCTGTCACTCAACAGGCCGCCCACCTAATTATCATAAACTTAAACCTCCAATCAAATAAAAACTAGCCTGGTACAAAAAAAATCATTCCCCTCAGTGTTGTCATGGAGATATGACCTAGACATACAGACTAGAATGTTTTCTTTGTACCATGGGGGTCAATGAGAAATTGCTTCATTATGAAACCTGCCCCTTGTGGCCACTCGGCAAACTAAAATTTTTGGCACTTCCTTATTGGATGAACTTAGAATTTGCTGAGGTTGGGGTTTGTTAATAACTTATTTAAAGGTCACATATTGTAAAAAAAAAAAAAAAAAAAGAAAAAAAAGAAGAAGAAGTGAGATTTACATATCTTATTGGATTATAAAGCAGGCGGAGGTGATATACTGTAAAAGATTCAAGATTCTTTATTGTAATTCAAACATTATGTTGAATCTGGCTCAAGGCGCTAAAAACTGAGTAAAAAAAATGTGTTCATATTAATCTATATACATATTTAAATAAAGGTTTGATAAATAAATAACATATTTTGAGTTGAAAAAGTAGCGAGTATGAGAGGAAATGTGCAAATATAAATAATACAATACATACTGAATATACGAAATACAATATAAAACAAAACACTGGAGATATGGCGTGGGAGGATGACTAATAAATAAAAAGAATATGTTATATAGAATATAGGTGTCATTGTTGTTTAATGAATTGTATTGTATTTAATTGATTACAGCCCATTGATCCTGTATTACATAAACCGGAGCGGTAGGTGGCGGTAAGCACCTAAAGTTGGTATTGCAAACCGCCCAAAACAAAACACACAAAGAAGAAGAGGGAGGTCGGTCGCATACATAGACATATAAAGAGTAGATGCCGCATCGAACGTTGGGCCGCGAGAAATGCGGCCGCCATCTTGGATCGGTCATTCTCCCAGATCAGTTCTATGAGTGACTCGTTGAGCCTCTGAGTTGAGCAGCAGAAGGAACAAGATGCCAGAGCCCTGTGCAGCGTATTCCTGCTCTAATCTAATATTACAATATTACAATTCATAATCAGTACGGTACAGTACAATTTTAAACAATTAGACATAAATCCATGCATTTTTGAATGTTATAGTGAGTCCCTCAGGCTGTGGCTGGTAGATAAATATTTAGCTGCCAGAGGAGCTGCTGTCCCTCATTATATTATTATTATCTCGTCACAGTAGAGGCGAGGAGATTAGCCTCTGTGGGAATCTTAGTTAATTTACCCCCGTCCAGATGTGTGTGTGTGTGCATGCCTGTGTAGATATGAAAGGAGAAGCAGGGAGGAGAGGGGTTGTCGTACATGTGGTCTAGTGTAAATGGATTGCACATTTCCAGCAGTAGGTCAGCGGAGGATGTGCTGGGGTTTCATGAGAGGAAGACACTTCAGAGACAGTTCATCTCAGGTCACCTCAGATATTCTCAGTTTTGTTTTTTTAAATATTGAACATGACATTGAGATGAATTATGAGATAATGTTTCATGTCATGTCACTTTTTTTTTTAAAGTTTAGACTATCAAAGGAGAAGTGACAGAATCTGACCAATATCCTTTGCTGTTAAACTGTTTCATCAAACAGGAGCAACATGATGTGGGGTTTATTATAAAGAATGAATTAGAGATTTACGAGGCAAGCGTGAACATGTATTTCCACTCTGTGCCCGATATTCTCACAGCTGAACAAAATGTTCCACACATTTTTACTTGGTTCTCCACATCTCCACTTAAAGCAGGACGAACGTCACATGTTTGTAAACCAGAGCTGATGAGTCCAGGCTTTTTTAGTTCAGTTGTACCACAGAAGTTGAAACAGTCTGAAAAGAAAAAATCATACATTTATTTAACTAAGGAAAAATCTTAAATGGTTTGTATAATTTAAAATGGATATTACTGAACTATGCCCCGTGTTTTTGTTTGCACATTAAATACAATTACTACATCATTAAAATATGTAATAAAGAAGACATTCACATAATTAGACCTTGCCTAAAAACAAAGGACACAGTCATTTTAGATACTATACAAAGTACTCCTCCAACATCACTGTCTTTTAGAATGAGAGCTACACTCTACACTTGGTAACTGTGCAAGAACAAAACAGTGTGAAAATGATCGATTTAACAAAATGTTATATATATTTGTATACCACACACACTCGCTCAAATGTGGACCCTCCCTCTCCTCTCCACTACCACGACTATGCGACTGGCAGAGCATGGATCATTTCTGAATATTTATTAACATATAGGGTTCGGCTCTTGTTTTTGTTTTTTAGTGCTTTAAATGAAAGTGTGTCTGTTTGACTTGTATTTAGATGTGTCCAAAATGTCATCTCTCTCTCTGACCTAATTGTATTGATACTCTTGATTTATATGTATTTTAATTTTCTCTGAGTGTGTGTGTGTGTGTGTGTGTGTGCGTGCGTGTGTTTGTGTGTGTGAGAGAGAGAGAGAGAAAGAGAGAGAGAGTGAGTGAGAGAGAGATTTATGTATTCATGTATGAAATATAGCCTATTAATACTCTATAAATGATTTATCTTGTTGTGTTTATATTTATAGTGTTTGCAAAACACCTATCATACATCACATATATCATATATCAGAATATTCTATTACTGTTAATCCCACTGTGAATATTAAAATACGCTGAACCGTGTCCTGTCCTTACACTGAGTGGAGCGGGCGACCGGGCCAAGATGGCGGCTCCACCGCTCGTCAGCGCCAATAGGCCCAACGTTCGATGAGGCGTCTACTCTTTATGTCTATGGTCGCATAGACATATAAAGAGTCGACGTCTGTCATTCCCGCGCATGCTCAGTAGCAACTGTTTTGTTTACATAACACTGTCCTTGCCTAGATACTAACGACAGAGGAGTGCAAGCGGCCTCAATAAACAGCTTAAGTTACCTTTTCAGGGTAAATTATGTCTGTGAAGCATGCCATCAGCCGGGGGCTCGAGTTGGGCCGGTCGGTCCTTCAGCTGGGTCTCCTTAAACCGGCTGGCCGAGTCGCAGCAAAGCTCCGAGCTGATCGTTTCCGTTTGGGCCCGTCGGTCCGCACCGTTCAGCCTCAGGCTTTCCTGCCGTCTCGGTACCGCTATTATCGCACCTCTCTGAAGGGCATGGCAGCCCAGCTTCAGTCCGCCGGCTTCAGGAGAAGGTTTGGCGGCGGCTCCCCTCGAAACAGGGCCGTGTTTTTGGCTTTTGGTCTCGGTGTGGGGCTCATCGAACAACAGCTGGAAGATGACAGAAAGAGTGCGGCGACATGTGAGGAGATCCAGGTACGATACCCCAGATACACCTGTTCCTAAGTATGGAGGACTAAACATGACTCAAGACTCAATAAATAAACAAATGCATAAATAAATACAGGAAAAAGTAAATACATGCTGAAATCAATTCTGAACTAAGTAAATAACTAAATGTACAAATAAATGGGACCTCCTACCTCATTGACATATTTACACATAAATAAATAAATGCAGGTGAAAATAAATGTAAAGCGTTTATTTATTTATTCAAACATGTATTTATGCATTTACATTTTTATTTTATTTATTTATTTATACATTTATTCACGCATTTATTTATTCATTCCTGTATTTATTTACGCATTTATTTAAATGTATTTATTTATGCATTTATTTATTTATTCCTGTATTCATGTATACACTTATTTATGATTTGTTTATTGAGAAACTTAGTACTTAGGTCCTCCATACCTAAGTACTGTCAGTTACTAAAGTACTTTTTGATTAGTGTACTTGTACTTTACTTTGGAATTTGCATGGTAAGCTTACTTCTATAACCTTGCATTTAACTAGCAGCCATAGTAGTTAGTTGCTGATTAGGATTTTACAGACAAAACATATAATACATTTATAAACAAAGGAGATAAAATTAACTTTTTTATAGTTTTACCAATTATAACATGTCATGTCAACACTTCAGTAATAATAATCCAACAATATAATGTATTCCGTTAAATAACATAACATTGTGCATACTTAAGTATATTTGGCTGGACATAGCTCTGTAATATTACATAAATCCAAATTAATATAATCCAAAACACTACATGTTTACTGTGTTGTATAACCAGTTTTACTTTACTTAAGGATTTGGGTCATTTTTCAACCATTAGTGGTTTTATTATTGTGTATTATCATGGATTTTATTGAGATGTAATACTAGATAAAGGTTGCCCACCTTTTTGTATTTTGAAAAACTATTATTATTGCAGAAAAGGATGATGCATTGCCACTTGATGTGGTTAAATAACATAAATATAATGACAGTACAGAAATGACAGCCAGAACTTTTGTCTTTTGGAACACTTGTTTTGCATTAAACTAAACATAGTTTAAAATATTATTTTTGCTTGTATTTAGCTTTAGAGCTTTAATCCACTGTGTGAATCCGCTGTCTTTTTTCTTGACTGAATCTGTTCGTACCCTGGCCTAAAGACGTGATCTTCAAAAATAATATTTATACCAATTTGCAGGCAGTGTTTAGAAAGAAAAGATTCCAGAGCCCACTCAAACCTTTTACCTCTGGATATAAACTGGAGGATTATATTATTGGGAACCAGATTGGGAAAGGCTCCAACGCTGCTGTATACGAGGCTGCAGCTCAATTCGCCCCTCCGAAGAAGAGTAACTGCTCCCTGGTGCAGCCGACTGAAGATGAAGATGAAGAGAAAGGGGCAACGGTTCGATCTCTGACATGTTGCTCCCTAAGATCCTTCCCCATGGCTATCAAAATGATGTGGAACTTTGGGGTGGGTACTCTGCACTACTACAAACCACACTTTTAGGTATTAGTCCTATTATCAGTACTGACAGATCTTTTTTGATGCCATTTGTCAGGAGGCAGGGTCGTCAAGTGAGGCGATACTAAAATCC
Source organism: Echiichthys vipera (assembly GCF_963691815.1). Taxonomy (NCBI): domain Eukaryota; kingdom Metazoa; phylum Chordata; class Actinopteri; order Perciformes; family Trachinidae; genus Echiichthys; species Echiichthys vipera. The sequence continues at coordinate 7,358,772 of NC_139834.1, forward strand.
ATGTCGCAGGAGTTGGTGCCAGCAGGTCCCCTGGCCTTAAAGCAGGAAAAAGAAGAAATCACTCTGGATGGGTATGTATTTCACTTTCATTGCGTTAATATGTTATTATGAGTCCTGCAGCTCTGAACAGCGTGTAGGAAAGATGCTTATGTACTATGATCTCTCTACATGCAGACATTTTGGAATCCCACCCAAAAGGATGTCGGCACACCCTAATGTGATCAGAGTGTACCGGGCTTTCACAGCAGACGTCCCGTTGCTTCCAGGTGCCCAAGAAGAGTATCCAGATGTGTTGCCAGCCCGACTTAACCCTAATGGTCTGGGCAACAATCGCACTCTTTTCCTCGTCATGAAGAAGTAAGACCTGCCGTCTTCATCCTCAATGATTTAAAAACAAACATCACCAGCTTCATCTTAAAGTCATAGTCTTTAAATCCTGGCTGATTTAGTGACACCTGTGGTTAATTGTGGTAACAGCAAGTGCAGTTAAATGCTCCAGCAAATCATTAAGCAGCTTTTGTATCCATTTACAGCACAAGCTGTGGTGATTTAATTTCATGCTTCACATGGTGCGAGTAGTTTTCCAGACAATAGCATAGTACATTTTGTTACCATGCAACTCTTGATCTAATAACTCACTGTGGTTGCTGCTTCTTGTTCCACTTTAGTCCCTGCAGTATTTAAACCTGACCCACTCTAAACCGCTGACAAATACATTGTGTTTTTACGTGTGACTGCTTAACTATAAAAGCCATCTTGTGTTTTGCCAGTTGAATGCTTTTAATGTGAGATCGGAGCAGAAGGAAATGTAAGGGTTGACTTAACAGTTCTACTTATGATACAGCATTTGGAGGGTGAACAGTGAGGCTGAAACCTGTGACATTAAAATAACAGTAACCGGACTACATGCTGCGTCATGTCCTTCAAACCCCTCATGCCAGTGATTTGAATCCCAAACCGGAATGAAACCCACTATATAGAGAGGCAATGACAGAACGTAAAAAAGAATGACTTTTGCTGACAAAAATGCAGACCATAAATAATATGAAAAAGTGCCTTTGATTACATGAAACTTTAAGAGAAGAAGACAAACGTCCTGTCTTCTTCTGTCCATTAGTTACCCCGGCACGCTGCGACAGTACTTGGGAATGTCCACACCAGGCCATAGGCAGGGCTCTCTGATGGTGCTGCAGCTCCTCGAGGGGGTTGACCACCTCTGCAGACAGGGCGTGGCTCACAGGGATCTCAAATCAGACAACGTGCTGTTGGAGTTTGACTCAGGTCAGAGAAATATTCAGTCAAGTACGAAACAATTCAGGCGTTTGATCCCATCACTCATATGTATGTTGATTTTGCTTTTATGCAGATGGATGTCCTCGTTTAGTGATTACTGACTTTGGCTGCTGCCTGGCTCAGAGTGACTCTACTCTACAGCTGCCATTCAACAGCACGTGGGTCAACAGAGGAGGGAATGTCTCCCTAATGGCCCCAGAGGTAGGCTTAAGATGCTCTTTATTGTTATTTGGTAAAAGAAGAATGAACAGTTGCTGAGTTGCTCTTTTTCAGTGTGTTTAGATGCACATCCGTAACCCGAAAATAGTCTTTCCCCGGTTAAAGGAATTTTCGGATTATGGAAGTTTCCCACGTACTGTATATACATGAAAGGGGTTTGAACAGTAAATTGACGGAGTGACTCGACCCCCTGTAGAGTAGGTGGTGCTCCACCAACATACAGCTTGTTGGAATATGGCATTTTTTTCCGGTTCACCTTTGTAAAAATCACAAATGGCCGACTTTTGGACCGAATCAGTTTAAAGTTTTTCATGTTGTTTTCGGCGATGTTGCTTCCTGGTTTATTCTATTCCCGGATAAAAAGCCACTATCACAGTGTGGGGAGGGGGAGTTATAATCCACGGCGCATGTGCAGATGCAAAACAGGGAACAGTAATCAGGGAAGGCTGATTACATGCATGAATAATTGGGGTACTGAAGGAGTTCCCTAGTATGAGAACCAGGGGAATGGTGTTTACATGGTGTTTGAGAACCTGGAGTATGCCCTCAACCCAAATATAATCGGCCTTTTAAACTGCATGTAAAATTGCTGAGTGATCTCTATGTAATTTGAACTTGTTCAAATGGTATTAAAGAACCAGAGCATTATCAGACACACAAAAGACTGCTTCAATGGATTCGTGCAGTAATCGTTGTAATTAATACAGATTCACACAAATACACACAAATTTAGTTGTAAACAAATACTTGTACAATAATGTCATTACAGTTAACCCTAATTATCACTTTAAAATTGAAAAATGGGACAGCTTGTGGCACAGTGGTCAGAGCAGCTGCCACATGTAAAGAAGCTGAAGGTCCTCGAGGCAGCGACCACGGGTTCGACTCTGACCTGCGTCCGACCTCTCTCTCTCGCCCTATTTCCTGTCTGTCCTCTGTAATAAAACGTCTTGATAAACTGCCAAAAAAGGATCTTTAAAAAAAAACAAAAAAAACTGTTGATGTGTTTATCTAAAGGTGGCCACTGCAGTTCCAGGTTGTGGTGTGGTGATTGACTACAGCAAGGCGGATGCCTGGGCAGTGGGTGCCATCTCCTATGAGATATTCGGCCAGCGTAACCCGTTCTATCGAGCGGCTGGACTGGAGAGCAGGAGTTACCAGGAGAAGCAGCTTCCTCCTCTACCCTCCGGTGTTCCTGCTGATGTGCACTTAGTGATCCGTTTACTCCTGAGGAGGAACCCAAGCAAGGTATAGCAGGGGTTGTGGACATTAAGTAAATGCTCACTTGTTCTGTCTGGTAGAAGTCTACCTGATAATATGAACAGTTAACCAAGTATTTGATACTACAACACTCATATATGTTATTGTTACTCTGCAGCGCCCCAGTGCTCGTGTGGCAGCTAACATGCTACATCTTAGCCTCTGGGGTGGGAAGGCTCTGGCCAATCAGGACAGCATTGGCATGAGGAAACTGTCCGATTGGCTGCTATGCCAGTCTGCCGTGGTGCTCCTGAAGGGCTGTAGTGGACCCAGTAAGAACACGGTGGAGGCTGAGCTTCAGAGAAGCTTCCTGTCTAACCTGGACCTGGAGGACCTGCGCACCGCTGTGGGCTTCCTCCTGTATGGGCGAGAGCAGCGTCAGGCCTGCATTCTGTCTGCATAGATCCACTCTCACTCATTAAGACACATATCTTAAAGGTCATTGATATGGGTAGATTGGGAGCCTTGGGTGAGAACTTGCTTTGATTTTCAGTTAGACAACTTGTAATATTAAAAGTCTTGGCCTTTAACTCTAAAGCTATTAAGGCAAACTTTACTGACACTGTACTCTTATGTCATCTGTCAATGTATTCCAGCAGTTATTCCAAAATTTCAAATGTTGTAATTCACCCCTGAATTAGTGTTGTCTATTGCTGCTAAAATACCTGATAACGAAAATTAATCACAAAAAACACAAAAAATGAAACACAACATCGTCACCAGGAGTAAAATCAAAGTGCTACGAGTGCCCTTTTATGCAGAATACAACAGGTCTTCATCATGGACTATTGAGGATACTGTTGGTAACTCTGTGTTATCTATGATTAGGTTCTCCTTAAATAAGTGTTGTTTGTCAGTAACAAACAACTAAATTGGCCCAGAAACGCAAGGTACCAATGGCTGTTGGTATTTCTGTTAGAAGAGTGTGTATTTTCTTTTTACAAGCGCTGATGCACTTTAGGTATTTGCTAGGGAAGACCCCACACTACAGTTGTTGTTACGTGTGTAGAAGGTTTGTACTTGGAAGTTGAACACAGATGAAGATAACTTACATAAGAATTACTAACAGACTCTACTGTGTAGGGCGACATTAAGTGTTACATACTCGTCGGTAACATGCAACCCTTAAGCAGCTAGTTTTTTTTCTGGTTGGGTGTCTGTGTAAAGTTGTTAGCCAACTGATCACTTATTCACCCATTCTGCACTACCCAATGCATGAAAACACCTCCCCAACATGTTAGTCCTCAGTTATCATAACAATGATGATGGAAGATAGCATTGATCATGGACATTATAGTCCCACCTTAAAAAATAGAGTGCTAAACGTTTGTCTCCCCCCACTGGCAGTGAAAGTAATTACACAAACACTGTCAACGTGCTTAGGTAAAGCAGTGGGATATACGCCGTGGATATCACAGCTACTGAGAAATCCATAGAGCTTTCCCTGGCTGCAGCAGACATAATAAGCACTGTGTGAACTTGTTTAGCAAGGGCTTGAATGTAACTGACATTTATTTATACGTAAAAGCTAAGCACTAGCTTTAAGGATGTGATTTGGTTTTGTTTTTGTTCCTGTGGTTTGCACTTTATGTCCATGCTTGCACTTTCTCCAAGCCATTGCTGTGGCTTACTGTTGTTTGTTTGTTGCCAGCTTATATAGAATACTGATTATGTTGTGGTATTATCATAAAAGGAATCACGATCTGCATTGAGTGATTTTACCCTTCACACTTAGCCTACAAATATGCCGTCATACCAGGCATATTAAATATAATAATTTGGACAGTGAGGGATACAGGATATGTGAGAATGAGTGTGTAAGTTTTCATACTAAAGATGGTGAGAAATATTTTAGATATGTGTAGATTTTTCTGCTGTGTTTCAGAATAAAATATGAATGGATTGTGCGGATCGTTCCTCTTGTTTATTTAATCCTTTGTTTCTAAGTTTACACCTCTGCGAGTAAAGCGGTCAGAAAATTTAAGCCAGAGCTACAAATATTGATCATATTAAAGTAGAACTCAAACACTCTGCAAAACTATATATATTATAGCTACAATTTCTCATGTGATGACATGTGAAGGTGTAGGATTTCCTATTACAAGATTATGAAGGACACCTGCAAGTAAGTTTTTAAGTATTCACAAAAATATGAATTATAAAGAAGGTTGAATAAATTACAAACAACTACACATTACAAGAACTTTATTAAGGACAGAGCCAAAATGGCATTTTAATAACTTTTACTCTGAACATACAAGCTGGTGTTGAATAGAAACATTTCTGTTTGGACTGTGCTTTAAGAACAAGTGAAATCATTTGTTTCCTGTGCTTTAATGCCTCTTAATACTCCTCTCCCTCTTCCTCTCCCTCACCCTCAATGGAGTCGACTCCAACCTCCTCATAATCCTTCTCCAGAGCTGCCATGTCCTCTCTGGCCTCAGAGAACTCTCCCTCCTCCATACCCTCACCCACATACCAGTGAACAAAGGCACGCTTGGCGTACATCAGATCAAACTTGTGATCAAGCCGAGCCCAGGCCTCTGCAATAGCAGTGGTGTTGCTCAGCATGCAAACGGCCCTCTGGACCTTGGCCAGGTCTCCACCAGGAACTACAGTGGGGGGCTGGTAGTTGATGCCAACCTTGAAACCAGTGGGGCACCAATCCACAAACTGGATGGAGCGCTTGGTTTTAATGGTGGCAATGGCAGCATTCACATCTTTGGGCACCACATCACCACGGTACAAAAGGCAGCAAGCCATGTATTTGCCGTGGCGGGGGTCACATTTGACCATCTGATTGGCTGGTTCAAAGCAGGCGTTGGTGATTTCTGACACCGAGAGCTGCTCATGGTAAGCCTTCTCAGCAGAGATGACTGGGGCATAGGTGGCCAGAGGGAAGTGGATACGGGGATATGGCACCAAGTTGGTCTGGAACTCAGTCAGATCAACATTGAGGGCACCATCGAAACGAAGGGAGGCAGTGATGGAGGAAACAATCTGACTGATCAACCTGTTCAGATTTGTGTACGTGGGACGCTCGATGTCGAGATTCCTACGGCAGATGTCGTAGATGGCCTCGTTGTCCACCATGAAGGCACAGTCAGAGTGCTCCAGGGTGGTGTGGGTCGTCAGGATGGAGTTGTAGGGCTCCACCACAGCGGTGGACACCTGGGGAGCTGGGTAGATGGAGAACTCCAGCTTGGACTTCTTGCCGTAGTCGACAGACAGACGCTCCATCAGCAGGGAGGTGAAACCAGAGCCGGTGCCACCTCCGAAGCTGTGGAAAACCAGGAAGCCCTGAAGACCGGTGCACTGGTCGGCCTGAGAACAGAGAGGGGGAGACAGTGATCACATGTGAGATACAGTTATGTCGATTAATTAAAGAATGAATCCCTCCTGATGTCAAGTTACCCACCAGTTTGCGAAGCCTGTCCAGCACCAGGTCGATAATCTCTTTACCGATGGTGTGGTGTCCACGGGCGTAGTTGTTGGCAGCATCCTCTTTGCCAGTGATCAGCTGCTCAGGATGGAAGAGCTGGCGGTAGGTCCCTGTGCGCACCTCATCTGAAGAGACCGATTGAGTCAGACATGACCTGAGGGTTTGACTAAGACACAAGAATGGCATCTGTAGTCAACGAGAGTTTACCGATCACAGTGGGCTCCAGGTCTACAAAAACAGCTCTGGGGACGTGCTTTCCAGCTCCAGTCTCACTGAAGAAGGTGTTGAAGGAATCGTCTCCTCCTCCGATGGCTTTGTCGCTGGGCATCTGTCCGTCCGGCTGGATCCCATGTTCCAGGCAGTAAAGCTCCCAGCAGGCATTGCCAATCTGGACACCAGCCTGACCGACGTGGATGGAGATACACTCACGCTGGGATGGAGAGAAAGAAGATTGGGATTAAATAATCAGTGCTGTCAGTTTGACAAAGGAAACCACAACCACTGCTGCTAATTAAAATGGAGGATCTTTTTGTTGAGAGCGCCTTTAAATGGATGCTACATATCCTCACAAAGTGCTTTGAATAATTATTCCCTCCTCGGACCAAAAGCTTTTATTGTTACACCTTTTATCTGGGATATCCTATCTGACTGAGGCCATTTGTTTTACATGAGCCCATCCAATTTTTGCTGCGACACAAAACTGTCTAAAGCTCATAGGGCTACTGTAGGGAGAGGATTATCTAGGTCAGGCACGATACAGAGTCCTGTCTTTAGAAGAACACATTCTCACTGAGATTTGCTGCCATTTCTATTTTATTTTATTCTAGTATAAATATAGACTTTTATACAGTAGGTGGTTTTGTTTAATTGAATGCACACAGACAAAAGATCTTCAGAAGAAGGAGCCCTAAATTGATGAAATTCACATTTATATAAAAGCTGTGATATAAAATGGACAGAAGCTCGGGGTACAAACTGGTAAGTCAGCGTGAACACAGTGGTCAGGCAACGGGAGCTGATTTAGACGAGTTATCTGCATGGTAAGAGGATAAGCCGTGTGTTGTGCACGAATGCACACTGTAGTGAAAACCCCACGATGTTTTAAGTGTCTGGCAGCAATAATAATATTGACATAAAACCATGTATTGTCTCAATGGGCGGTGGAATATGACGAACCAAAGGGTAACGGTAGTCTCATACACGACCCGTTCTCCGCCCCATCCATTTTAATGTTAGACTGCAGTCAAAAATCCACATATCTTGGAATAAAGTGTTTAAATAAATAAAGTTAAACCGCACTTACCATGATGTCTTGTCGCTATTATGCAATGTAAAGAGAAAAGTGTGTGTGTTCGCGTCTGAGGTGCGCAGCGTCAAAAGCGGATCTGCTGATGCTGACACACACACACACACACACACACACACACACACACACACACACACACACACACACACACACACACACACACACACACACACACACACACACACACACACACACACACACACACACACACACACACACACACACACACACACACACACACACACACACACACACACACACTGTGCCTCTGGAGGAGGACAGGTGAAGTGAGCACGCACAGAACACCAATTAATAAACACCTCGGTCTACCGCAACGGTTCCACATCCACATGAATGAATGAACCAACATACTGTGGTTTACATACGACTCTGACTTAATTAACTCATAGCATGTTTATAATTATTATTATAAGCATAGACTGTATATTAAGACATGCAGTTTAATAATAACTTAAACTAAACGTAACTTTTTGCATATTACCTTTCATCCAAGAAATGCAGCACATACAACATGACTAGAATGCCATAATTATTGGTAAATAAGATGAAAAATAAAACACACTCAAAAATAGTAATAATGTAAATACATAGAATAACATAAAATATAAGGTAAAGCCACAGACTATAAAAACACACTGGATAATAATAATAAAAAGTATTTTGAATAATGATCAAAATAATAATTGTATTTTTAATAATTAATATTAATTTTATTTTTGAAATAACGATAATAATAATATTAATAATTATTATTATTATAAGACATCATGGTAAGTGCAGGTAATAATAATAATAATAATACTTATTATTATTATTATTATTTTTATATTTTTAATAATGATCATAATTTTCATTTTTTTAATATCATGGTAGCTTTGTAACTCAAAAAGCTGACTTACTATGTCATTATTGTGATTTACAACAAGTAGGTCTGTTTGCAAAGTCATGCTTCACAGCGAAACTATTGAAACTGAAACGTTGACTTGCTTATTTAAAAAAGTTTAATGTCTGTTTTTGTTTGAATCTTTAAATGTGACCTAGAGTTAAAGTCAAACTAGGTCAAGTGTTGTTTTGGTTTTTTACACGTTGCCCCTCCGACCTGCCCCGCTACTGATTAATGGACTCGTGCTGCCTTCACGCTCACAACCACTTCGTAATTTTGAAATCCGCAGTCACACGAATGAACGATACCAATAGTTACACCGTGATGTGACTGTGCGTTGCGTTTACATGATGCTCAAAGACGATGAAATCAACCCAGCAGCCCAGTTAGGTTATTTTGTTAATTATTATTATTATTTATGATTAGTTTTCATGTCCTGTGTGGCTAATACAAAAAGTTACGACCTTACTAAGGGGTACTTAAGGTATCATCAGAAGTCCTTGTCACCAACCCGACCACACAGCTCCATAACAAACTCCTAACTCTCAGCAAGTATGTTTTCAGTCTGGAAAACCCTGAAGATCCCTCTGAGTGTTGGTCACAGAGGGGCTGCAGCGGACGTCTTCTCCGTACGGCCCCGTCAAACTGTGTCTCTCTGCAGCGACAGACGAGGAGGTTTGTGCACAACAAACCCCACCAGAAAGTGCTCGGGGAAACGTTTCAATGTGCCGCCGAGCGCCGAGTTTGTTGCCCGAGTGTCGGGGATCCCCACCATGGCCAAGTTACCTTACCAGGAGACGGCGGACGGGCTCGACGCGGCGTTCATCGGGGTCCCAATAGATACTGGGACCTCCAACCGACCTGGAGCGAGGTGGGGCTGTTTTCTCTGCACCTGCCTGTTGATGCAACAAGAGGCCTGTATAACACATTATTGACACATTTGTAACAGGATGACAGCTATTATACATTTTTTTATTTCCAGGGTCCAGACAAAAGACTACAAGGAAACCTAAAACTAAAATGGATGGGGGAAAAGGATGAAAAATAACTATGAGGAGATGCAAAGGGTCACAAAATAAGAAAGTCTGAGTTTGGATTTTTTATTATATGTAGACAGACTGGGGGGCGTCTTAGAAGTCAGTGCCCAGGGGGCAATTATGTCATAATCCGTCCATGAAAATATATGCTTCTGGAGTATTTCCCTGTCAAATGTAGTGCCGGGGAAGTGTCATTAAATGGAAATACTCAAGAACAAATACCTAAAAGCTGCACTCTTGGTCTGCAGGTTTGGTCCCAGACAGATCCGAGTGGAATCCGCCATGTTGAGATCTTACAACAGTGGCACCAGAGCAGCACCGTATGAGTCCCTTATGGTGGCTGATATTGGGGACGTCAATGTGAACGTGTACGACCTGAAGGACACCTGCAAACGCATCAGGGAGGCCTACAGAAAGATCCTGACGACTGGCTGCATTCCTCTGACTATGGGTGAGTGACGAGGAGAAGAATGGATTTACATTATTTGTTCACCTGCTGAGCAAACAGTCAACATAACTCAGTGAATATTTAATTACAACCAAAGCAAAGCTGTGTAATGCCTGTACCTTTATTGGCCTTCTAAATAGCCTTGTAAACTGTAGCTCATATTTGATCAAAGGTCAGACTTTACTTTGTTGTTTGCAGGTGGCGATCACACAATTGCATATCCCATCCTGCAAGCTGTTGCAGAGAAGTGAGTAGGCCATGATTTATTGCCAGGGCCTCTACGTGATGAGAAGTTATCATCCGTTTGCATTGCCCTAGACAAATTAAGACATGACAACACAACAATTCAATGATTAGTCTATGAAAAGTCTAAAGAAAAGTGGAAAATGCCCCATCACAAAAGTTCTGAGATGTCCTTTTTTGTCTGATCAACAGTCCAAACCCCAAAGATATTCAATCAAAAGCAGTAAATCCTTACTTCTAAGAAGGTGGATCCAGTAAATGTTTCAGCTTTAATATATTTTGTTCTACATCAGTTCCAATCTTCCACTCCATGTAAAACGGTATACTCTTAACATGAACTGTCTCTTTAATGCACCGTGTTCTTGTCGCCTCACTCAGTCTGTCCTGTAATCCTTTGTCAGGCATGGCCCAGTGGGTCTGGTCCATGTGGATGCTCATGCAGACACCAGCGATGTGGTCTTGGGAGAGAAGATCGGACACGGGACTCCGTTCAGACGTTGTGTAGAGGAAGGGCTACTGGACTGCAAGAGAGTGGTCCAGATCGGCCTGCGTGGTTCAGGCTATTCTGCAGATTCCTATGAATGGAGCCGAGCACAGGTACGTGTTCTGTCTGGAGAGTAGGACTAATTACATTATAGGTCCCATATCGTGCATTTTCAGGTTCATACTTGTGGGTTTCTACTAGAATATGTTTACATGTTTTTATATTTGAAAAACTGTCTGTCCGACCCTCTCCCATAAAGGCCCAGTCTGCTCTGATTGGTCAATGTGTCCGGGTAATCTCTGCACCGTCATTGCAGTCAGGGAATGCATGTAACAGCACTGTAGCAGCACTTTTTACCTATATATAGTATAATTGTGACGTCACAACTGTACAGAAGTCCTGACGGCTTGTTTAAAGGCACAGTTTCACCTGTGTGTGCATTTCTCTGTGGATTATGCGTTTTTATACTTTCATATTATAAATGCAACACTTTGACCTGCTTTATACAGTTATTATAAAAATACATGTAAATCTCACTTTATACAATATAGGACCTTTAATGTAGGGCTGTAACAAAAGTAAACAAACATTATCATTTTTTCTGCTGAATATTATGTAAATTATTTGATTAATCATTTCATCAAGAGTCCAAGATAATGTCTTTTTTCATATTTTGTTTTGACTGACCACATTCAAAAACCACAGTAAATCATGACCAATCTTCACATGTGGGAACAAGCAAATATGGGTGTTTTTTTGCTTAAAAAATGACAACCAAAATAGTTAATTTTCTTTTAGTCAAATAATAAATTAAGTGACTATTGTTGTATGTCTTGATTCATGTGCTCTAGAAATCCGCAAATTTATGAGGAACTTTTGTTCTGCAACTGCTTTAATAAGAGAGTAAATCACTGTATTACCTCCTACATATTACCATATGAGCGCAAACGTATGTTGATCTAATTAATATCTAATTAACATTAGATTAAAGACCGACTTTATATGCACACCTGGTCATGTTTAATACATTATGGTGATGGGCCTTTTCCACAGCAGACATTTTGACTTGTCATAGATGTAAAAGCCCAGGCCTACTTTACTCTAGCTTTACTCTAGTCCCAAGTGTCCCATCCATGACAGTGAGTCAGAATGTAAAATATCACAGGGCAAAATGGAATTCAGCTTCATTCATTTCATTATTTACACCTGTGCATTTCCTATTGTGACATATCTGAATGTCTTCTTTGAGAAAGGCCTGGTATGTGCTGACATTCTGAGAAAAAACAGCTGTTGGGCAGTAAGAATGTTGTATATCGTCCCTTTTAGGAAAGAAAGAACGCTTGTCTTTGATCAAACAACCCTGATTTGTATATTATGCAGGGTTTCCGTGTGGTACAAGTGGAAGAGTGTTGGTTCAAATCCCTTGCACCTCTGATGGCTGAGGTCAGGGCTCAGATGGGCAGCGGTCCAGTCTACCTCAGCTTTGACATTGATGCTCTTGACCCGGGCTTCGCTCCTGGAACAGGCACACCGGAGATAGCAGGGCTTACTCCTATACAGGTAAATGTGGTGACAGACTTTATTTCATCTATCTTCTTTTTTAAATACAATTTGGAAACTGTTTACTAAAGTACTGTTTTTTTTAACAGAAATGCATGACTTGTTGTTATTTATCTTCTTGGCTGCATGCATACCAATATAGTTTCGTTATCTGTTTGTATATTAAGGGAGTTGAGATCATTCGGGGATGCCGTGGCCTAAACCTTGTCGGATGCGATTTAGTGGAGGTGTCACCGGCCTACGACACCACAGGTACTTAGTTTTCACACTTTATTTTTCATTCAGATTCTTTTTTTTTTTTTTTTTTGCAACCATCATTTATCCTTTTATTTTTCTCAACAGGAAACACTGCACTGACTGGTGCCAACCTCCTCTTTGAAATGCTGTGCGTCCTCCCAAAAATGAAATACTACTGATCAATCACAGACCACACAGAACCGAACAGGTGGTTTGTTAATAATGAACACAGACACCTGAACGGCAAATGAGAAAACAAGAAGTAATTCTGGATTAACTGGTTAGGAAGGCAAAATTCCCAGCAAATACAATTTAAAGTTGTAATCATTTAAAAAAAAAAAATACAACCATTGAGATGATGAATGCACTATTGACTGTAGCAGACATCATGTACACTAAAACAGTCCCCTTATCTTTGAAGTTACATACTCTTTCTCTCAGGTCCTATACATGACAGTACCAACAAAATTTTATTAATGGCATTTGTACAGTTGTACAATAAATGAATAAATCAAGCCCACATTAAAAGTTTGTCTACACTCGCATATGTCATGTCACATAAGACACCTCAAATGTGATCAAATATGTGCTCATCCATGCGCTTCTTTTATTTCTTTAGCCTGCAGAGAACAGACTTAACCATATAGAAAAATGAGTAAGGTTATGTTTTAATGAACTTGTGTACACGGATAAGAATAATTAGTTGAACCAAACCAAGGGAAAGGAACACACAACTACTCTCTTTCCTCACGCTTGTTGTTGTTGTGATATATCTATATATTTCAACTGGCTTTTCTATGTTCACTTTAAAGACCAGGGGGTCTCCAAAAGGCGCTGCTCCACACAGTCAAATAACAAGCCCTTTTTAAGCGGCTATGGAGATGTGTGCATTAGTAATGCAATCACTATGTAAATGGTACCTAAGATATATATAAATATGGGGAGTGTACCCATGTCCTATTTAAAGGTTCTATATTCCCTACTTTGTTTGTGACCGGGGAACAGCGGCCCTTTTTTTCCCACAATCAGTACCGAATTCCCCGACAAATAGGCCTATGTAGACCCTAACACTACCCCCTAACCATAAGCCCTTTCCCCAAAAAAATGCTGATTTAAATCTGCCAAAGCAGAGGCTTATGCGACTGGGGAACCTTTTTGGGGAGAAAGGGTTTGGGAACATCGGACCCAGGGAACTAGGGATGACTCCGCCTTGCACCGAGTCATCCTGGCGTTTCTAGGCCACCCCTTATATCTGATTGGCTGCCTAAGGTGCCACCCCAGTAACAGACCCACAAGGGCGCACACACATACTACATAAATCAGTGCACCACTTGGGCCACCCCTGTCAAAAAACTCTTTATACGCCACTGCTTCATGTAATGCACTGCCTCTGCGATGTTTATCAGCATTAGTGCTATGAAACCACACAGATATTTACCCACTCCATAAGTCTCTGAGGGAGAAGGGCTTCTGCAAACTGCCTGTTTGTTTCCCTTTGCTTCATTAAAATGGAAAAATGCTGTCATTGAGATGTCAGGTACCAACAGGGTTCCACAGCACCAAGATGAGGCTTCGCATCTCTCATATCCAAGACAAAATATCCACACATTGACTGACAAGGTCAGAGTTAATTATCTTTTGTTTGGGTAATGATAATGAACACTCTGATCAACAAACATGTATTATGCTGCAGTGTTACACACCTGTTATCGTATCAGTACTATTTTATGTGAATTATTAATGTCATAGTTGTCTTAAAGTTGGTATTTGTAAACAGTCTTTGGTTAGCCCCCATTAAATAAATACTAATTTGTTGCAAAGTAAACCCAACCAAAATATAATATAATAATAGCATAATAAGCAAACAAGTTAAACCACATCTGAAACTTTGACCTCATGGTTTTTTTTAACAAAACTTTTATCTTCACATTTCAGCAACTCAAACATAAAGTGTCAGCTTTACCAAACGGATTTTAATATAACTTCTGTGAGGTGATGTACTTTCCTATTGTTGTCATTCACAGTAAAAGTTGTTGCGTCACCTGGAGTGGTCCAAAGTCTACGACATCATCATCATTATCTGGGCTCGAGCTTGGAGGCTACAAACGTATAATAAGAAGTCTTCATTACAAAATGGGGTACAGGTAGTTTTGAAGGACATACATCAGGCAGGGAAGGATTTAGTGTTTTCATGTTTGGGGTATAAAGTCAGGTTATTTTTTTTTTCACATTTCTATTCTTTTGTCTCTGAGGTAAAAGGGACAATGTTTCAGGGTGTCTCTTGATGAGGTCACGCTATCTATTTCACCCACACAGGACAATTAATTGTCTTTCTATATTGGCTTGGTGCTTGAGTTGGTCCTTTTGTATCCGGTGCAAGGAGAAGGCATTGTATTCATCAGTGTAATGCCTCTTCTAACTCCAGTAGAGGGCACTTAATGCCCACGCTTGCTCTGTTTAGCAAGACACAAGGTCCACAGCTGGAATTGAGTTGAGCATTGCAGTTATGTGACAACAGTTCTGTTTTCTCCCAAAACGGAAATCTGAGTCTTTGAATGGCCATAAAACATTGAGTAGAATGGAGTTAAGTCAAGGGATGCCAGAAAGGACTTGGAAAGATATTTGGCTTCAGGGCCTGAAAAGTACACTACAAGCTCGTTTTTTGGCCGAATCAAATAAAAAAAAGACACATTTCTGATATAGTCTTGTTTGTTTACATCTGTTGTGTCGATTTGGACCATTCTTTGCACTTGGCAAGTCCCCTGTGCCCTTCCCCCTACGACATCACTGGAGCACCCCTTTTATTTAAATATCAATTTGTGTGTGCCGAGAGGCTAAAGTCGTAAAGTGTATTCCATCCACTGACACGTAATAAAATCCTACGAGAGCTCTCTCTCTCTGACCTTCTCAAGTTCAGATCCAGATGAGTTGTAAGACCTAATGTACTGCTCGTATATATGTTTATAGGTGAGATGTGTCACAGCCAGTTCCCTAGTGATGTGGAGGATGTGGATGAACAGCATGTCCCAGTTCAGCACATCACAATGGCGTTAGCAGGGCAAACCTGAATTACTAACGATGAACTTACTAACAGCTAATCCTTGTGACATTAAAATATTAGACATGCACTTAAACTGGTCTCATTTGGGAACATTCTTTTTTTTAAATATGTGTTGAGGTTTAGTACCCTTTCCACTGGTGGAGTAGGTGAATGTCCCTTCGAAGTCCTCCAGCAGCTACTGTCTGAGCATGTCCGATGAACTGGACGCCAGAGCCATGCTGCTCACCCCGAATAACATTGGGGCGTCAACTTTTCCCGGTGTGTCTGAATGTGTGTGTGTATGCTTGCATTCCATTCATGCATCTGTGTTTATTTTGGTGAATGACAGCACAGTCTTTTGGATGCAAGTCACAGCTATAGATAGACTTGAATATGCTATGTATGTCTTCCTAATGCCTCTTTGACCACGTGAACACAGGCAACTTGTCTCGGGAGACACCCAGTCGGGGTTCCTGATAGGTCGAGACACTGCATTATATATATGACGTGTATATTTGACGCCTCTGTCATTACTCCTGCACAATTAGCAGGGGCCTTATTAAAGCCTCTAGACCATATAGTGCCTTAGATAGACATATTTGTATCTAGCTTTTCATCATATGTCTTCCAATAAGCACTGATATAAAAACCTTTTTTATAGAACATATAATGATGAAAACAATTCTTGGTTGATTTAGAAATGGTGAAACAGCTATTTATTTTACACACAGTCTACATAGGCTCTACAAGAAAATGTGTGATTCCTTCAACTTCCTCTGCAACCGTTCAATTGTAAGCATAAGAGCAAAGATTCAGGTGACAATACTCAGTTTAACTTTCAGGAAATGAGTAGATTCTTAACGGCCAATCGGTCTAGGCTGTCACTTATACTTTTTTTTTCTCAGTGTTCATTTCTAAAATTGTTTGACAGAGTTAAATATTCTTTAATAAAGTTATTTGTTTAAGAAATCAGCCTTTGCATAGAAAAAGGGAAAGGTCTATTTTCATTTCATCTTAAAAATTCACTGTACTGTCTGCATATCAATCTGTATTTGTATCAGTCTTGGAAATCCTGCATCTGTCGGGCTCTAGTTTTTCTAAGTTCTGGTGTCTGACACCTAGTCGCTGTCAGTTTCAAGAGCAGCTAATCAACTAAATCTTCCATTTGTATTCTGCAAGTCGATTTAAGAGACACTATCCTTTGCTGACTCTTAGTTTAAGTATCTCTTAATAAACTGCTCTAGTTATTCGGTGAAAATGAGGGTGGATGGAAAGGAAAGATATGACCCATATAAAAGTTGAGTGAAGGGAAAAAGGAAATCTTCCAATAAAACTTAATGTGTATCAGAGTCCAAGGGCGTTGACCCGCACGCAGAGCGGAAACATTTTATATTCTTTGGCTGATTGGTCGCTCATTGTCAACAGCTGTTTTCTACAGCTGCAGTTGGCAACACACTGTGCAGCAGATACTGGAATGTAACACACAGAGCTGGTCAGTGTGACAGTGAGTCATGTGACATCTTCACCACCCTACCTCATGGCTGAATGGAATCAGATTTGGCCTGCACTCACAGTCTGCTCATTAATGTAACGTTGTGAAGGACGGTCCCAGCTGGAGAAAGTTGTCTCTCAGTAGTGACATAAAACTGTTTAATAAGCCTGACTCCATGTCTGTATTTGGTTGTTTGCTTCTATAATTCATTCAGCTTTCTGTACTCTACAATAAATCTCAGCTCATCAGCTGTGTTAAGCCTTTCTGAAAGCCAGACATGAAACTTTCTTTTATTACATTATTGTTTTTATTATTCATTAAGAATCTTTGTGTAATAGATAAGCATGCTAGTTAAACAGCAGTGTACTTTACTCTCTTGAAACACCAAATAGATGCTGTCTTTTGAGTCACAGAGGACTCGGCCAGAAGTCGAGGAAGTATCCTTAACATTTCTTTGAGTGGTACATTGGTTTTCGGGACCTATAATAATGGGTTGAGACAGTTTTGACTAAACATGTTCGACACAATTTTTCCAGTCGTTTTCTGCTGACGGGAGGCAAGGGAGGAGTACTCAAATCACACCACTGTGGTCAGTGAGATGCTTCGAGTATGCATTCACAGTCAAAGAAGAGAAATGATCTCTCGCTCGTGTATTCAAGGGAAGTCTAAAGACACAGGAACAAATGTCCGCTCTGAGGCCTGCAGTCTCTGAGATAAAGCGTGTCGTCTGTATCCAGTCATCTTGAATATCGCATCAACAAAGAAGCTCATCAGTGAAATACTAAATATTGCAAATGTTCATTATTGGACATACTGCAGCAGTGGTTTCCAATCTTTTTTGGCCTGTGATCCTTTAAAATAAAACAACATGCAATATCTTGTCGCCCCTTGCATATATCTTTTAGTTCTACCTCATTTATCATGTTACAGTGTCATGTTTCCTTTTTATTACACAGCTATCACAGTGAGAAGAGCCATTTAAAGCCCCCCTCCACTCAAAAATATCTTTTGTTATGGTTAACACAGTTACAAGGTGGTTTGAGCTTCACAGTGCAGAATGGTGTATGTTTGATACTGTTGTCACATTCATGTCCTGAAGTTTTTCTGTGTTTTTCACATCTTACATTTGAGATAAAGATGTGTGTGACATCACTAGTTTGGAATACACTCTTGGTCTAAAATGCATCCTAAACAAGTGTGATGTGAACGGATGTATTTCGGGCCTATGTGTGTAATATGTATAAAAAACAGATTAATGAAGTATGTCTACTTCTTCTTCTTCTTCCTCTTCTTCTTCTAGTACAAGTGAAGCAAAGTACAAGAATGAACCTGAAAATGAGCTTGTCCCCTTTTAATATTTAATATTTAGACTACAGCTTTTGTAATCTATTTTGATCGTAAAGATGCAAATCTCACACGTGCTACATTCATGACATACCAACCGACTTGCCCTTTCTATTCATCTCTCTTTTTAGCCTATTTTGGTGAGCAAATGAGTTCAGCTCCTCGCCAATTCTATTCAGGGTGCAGCTTTTAATTGGCAACAGCTGTCCCTGAGTGTTACAGTGGGCTCTTTACAGCAGCGGCATGAATGGACACAAACCTACAGTCCTCCACACAGACTTCCATCCTAACAAGTAGTTTACAATGTGTTTCACGGCTTATATTTAGGACTCGTACTGATGGGAAAGCAACAGAGGACAGTTAATTGTGTTTCTATTTTTACTTGATGCTTGAGATGGTCCTTTGTTATCCACTGTATAGAGTAATTGTAGTCTTGGGTGCAGAGCCCCTTCTACCTCCAGGAGAGGGCGCTTAATGCTTATCTTTACTGTGTTAAATGAATGAATGAGTTCTATTTTATATCAGACTAGGGGAATCTTAGTCTTTTAATGACAAGGATGTTTACGTAAAAAATGTTTTTACCATTCATTTATGAAGTAGAACATTAATTGGAGTTATACTACATTTGAGGAATGCCAGGAAGGTCTTTGAAAAATGTATGTCTTGAGGGCATGAAAAGTACACTATAGGCGTGGAGCAGGTTTGTTGCATTGCACTGAATTCCCTGAGGATTAAGTCTCTTCTTCTTTAGAAAGAAAATGTTAAATTACTTATGTTTGTGTCTTGCGTACAATAAATGATTGTATCTTATTGTTGTAATCTTGTAATGCTTTGCACATCTATAATAAAAGTCCCTGCAGGAAATGTTATTATAGGACTAATTATAAATATGACGTTTAGTCAAATACTATGTTTACAAAGAACTTCTACTTTAATTCAGTATTTCCATTCTAGTCTAATCGGGAAATATTACTCCACTACATTTAAATGACAAAGGTACAAGTTGTTGGTTCTTTTAATATGAAAAAAAAGCAATGATAAAGACTAAATAATATAATATTCTATAATAGTGAAAGGAGCCATTCGGCTTAATAAGTACTTTTGCACTTGAATGTTGCAGCTGGCAGGTGGGGCAAAGTTTAACTAGCCTACTTTATATACTGTTAGGTAGCTTGTGAATTTCACCAACGGGTTAATAAAGTCTTATCTTTTTCCACTATATTACATCATTATGTAGTTGTTGATTTACATTTTGTATTATTAATGTGAATCTGAAAAGTAGCAAGTGAAAATGATGCAGGGTATTACAGAATATTTGTGTCTGCGTAGTGGGGGAGTATAAAGTAGCAGAAAACAGTGAAGTAGGGGAGACCGGGGATGGTTGTCACAGTTTTTTATTTTTGCGTGCATTTGTCATCATCAACACATCTCACAATAGTCCGTCCTGTGTTAGATGGAAGATTAAGGTCTTGGTTTGAAATGGGTACACCTTTCATTTGTATTACGTGCTTTAACAGCTAGTTATTAACCACCACTCTGAGACTTTGTTGACCCAATAGTTTTCAATGGGGTTCCAGAAAACAAAAACAAAGATTTTAAAGAACATGTGTAACTTTAATGTAAAGTAAAAACGGATGTGAAATTCTTACTTTGGTCATCCTCCACTTGCACTGTTGTGCCACAGTGGACATAAGTGCTTTGTGCATTTGCATGTTGTGCATATTATTTGTGCAAAAATAGACATCATAAATAAACACTTTGAGTACTATAAATACATAAATAAATGAATAAATAAACAGAAAGAAGACAAAGAACAGAGAGAAGGAAATACCTAATGAGCAACACACCTTTACTATAAAAATAACAACATGTCATCTGATCCCAATGTTTTTGTTGTGTCTTCCACAACATGGCCAAGTAGAAATCAGGTAGGAATGACATCACAGCAAATGTTTGATATCAACAGGATGCAAACAGCGCCCTCTGGTCTGGCTGAAATAAGCACCCTACTGTGACAACCACCCCCGGTCACCCATGCCTCCAAATGACACAGTAGGCTGCTTAGTCACTTTGTACTAAGTGCTGCGGACAGACTTTGACAGACTTTAAATCCATGTGGGGGATATAATACGAATACTACCACAGCCCTTTCCTCAGGACCCGACACACGTGAGGAGTGTGTGGTCATGTACAGAGCCACCGTGGGGCTCCTAGGTGGCGTGTCCCCTCACTCGGATTAGCCGTCTTCGCTTTCAGCACTCCCTGAATTCCATTCCGCCTTTTACTTTTTCGGCAGCGCTCTCTCTCTCTCTCTCTCTCTCTCTCTCTCTCTCTCTCTCTCTCTCTCTCTCTCTCTCTCTCTCTCCCGCTTTCTCCCACTCTGCTATATCCCAGCACAGGACTTCCCAGTGACTTCGCAAGGCTTCATTCAGCCCCACTCCAAGTCCCAAGTTTCGGCGTGCACAGGAGCAAGTTTGGAGCCTTTTGCGCGCCCCCCCGCCTCTCCACTGAAGAGAAAAAAGCGCGCAAGAGGATCGCTTTTTACCTGTTGATGAAGTCCCACCGGGTGTGGGACGCAGCGGAGCAGTCGGGTTTCTTCACAGAGAAGAAAAGTCTGTAAAAAAGAAAAGGAAAGGTGCAGACAGCACACCGCTGCAGCGGCCAGGAGGAGTGAGGGACCTCGGCTTTTCCTTTTCCCCCAGCATTTGCAGCCTGCGCTGGGTTGGTGGAAAAATGGGCACTCCGACCACTTGGGTCTGTGGACTTATCCTCTCTTTGGTACTCACATGCCAGCTGGTTACTGTAAGTGAGCTCAAACTTTTATCTTTTTAAACAAACCACTGTGGATTATTTATGTTTCATCCATACACACACACACACACACACTCACACACTCACCTATAAAAGCATTTATTCCCCCCAGAGGTCAAGATTACAAATCCACTGCTTTTATGCCCTATTAAAGGCAAAACACAAAGTATCAGGCATGTGTTTATGTTACTATTTATGTTCAGTGAATGGTGTGATCTGCTGGTGGTGCAGGGCTGCTCACATGCAAGTGGGGCTGTATCACAGAGTCCCGTCCTCACAGTCATATCAGCACTCACTGTAAAGATGCTTATAAAAGTAATATGACAAACCAGAAGTTGCTGTTGACTGAAGCCGGGCTAAGTTTGTCCATAGAAACAAGCTATTCATAGTCTCCCCCCAACTCCTAAACCTTCTCAAACTTAGTAAGGCTACACGTTGCATTCCCTACACTGCATGTTTAATATTTCATGTGCATGGAGTTGGCTTTATTTTGGGATCTCGTGAGAAAAACATACATGCAATTGTGATTTATTTTGCTTGTTGGTCCTGTGTTGTCTTCACACATTTAGATTGACTTTATTTCTCTGTCTTCCTTATTTCTAAATTCCGTCCTGGCAAAAAGTTGGGCTCATGCAACAAAACAAAAAAAAAGGGGTTAGGCTGTAAAAAGAAAAGAACAACGTTGAATCCACCTGTTTGGTGCGATTCTGCTCCATCCAGGATCTACTGCAGTTGCTCCCATATTGGGAGTCGCATCCTGTTCAGTCTGCTTTCACTGTTATGCGGTATACTGTTGGGCTGGGACTAATTATTGTTTGCACTGGTGATGACTTTTTCAATTATTCTCTAAATTAGCCTCACTAAGATTGTGTCTTCTTATTGTTCGTAGCTCAACAAATCCTCACATTCGAGATGCTGGTTCATAATAAAATGAGAAAACACTTATTTTCTTATACAATACACAAGTTTTTAATTCACACAAAAATAGACTTTACCATGTGACTATTTCAAAAAGACTATTTATTGATTTGTTGAAATGATTAGAAAACATGCTTTGTAGCGACATATATTGTCATGGAGATATGGATTTACATGCTATATCAAGATAGAAGGGTTTGGCTCTATCGCCTAGCCCTA
Organism: Echiichthys vipera; assembly: GCF_963691815.1. Classification (NCBI taxonomy): domain Eukaryota; kingdom Metazoa; phylum Chordata; class Actinopteri; order Perciformes; family Trachinidae; genus Echiichthys; species Echiichthys vipera. The sequence continues at coordinate 7,381,029 of NC_139834.1, forward strand.
CTTGAGTCCCAAGATTCTGTTTTCAGAACGTATTTTCTCCAACCAATAGCCCAAAACTTCATCATATTAAGTTTGCCATGATACCCAATAAAGGAAGCATCAAATCCTGAGAAGCATTTTTGCTTCATAAATGACTTGGATGATGAATCAGTTATTAAAATTGTTACAGCTCAACTTTTTTATTAGTTAATTATTCCAGCTTTAGTTTACTGCCCGTGCACTGTTGGGGATTTATTCTTGCGTTATTAATGATATTTCAGTCTGAGATGAAATGTTTTTTACTCCGCTATATCTGTGGTATGAATCATATAGACGACCACAGCCTTGCTGAGAATAGATGCCCCCCCCCCTAGAAATCCCGTCTCACCTTTATGCCCTCCAATAAACAGAGCTGTCATAGTTGAGATATCTGTGACTCCTCTGTGGTGATTTGATCTGAAGGAAAGCCTTTTTGAATGATGGGACATAGTTGCGGTGGCCAAGCCGACATAAATCTTTCACCTGCTGGATATAGAGTTTATGAGCAGTTATATTCCAGACGTTTTGAGAGCTATAGTGTCAAAGTATATTTAACATCCAGCGGTGACGTGCTATCGAGTGCCGTGCCTCTCCTGTGCATGGCATGATCCATCACTCAAAGCTGACACAGAAGGAGCATCACCTGCATCGTCAAAGGCAACATGCGTTATGTATCTTTAATATCATCGACCCACTAAAGCTATCCAATCTCCCAGATGGCTATCATCATCCATTGTGTCCTGACACTGGAAGGTAATAGGAGACGGCCTCAACACTTCTTCACAGCCTTGATTGACTACTAAACCAACAGTACCACCGTAATCGAATTATCTGGAACCACAAGCATCTGTTTTTAGCATTACTATGACTTTGAACTACAGCAGGCACACATTGCTTCTTGATTCAATTAAGCACACGTACTGGTTTTACCACGGGCCCGCCTACTTCCACACTGGAATGTCAGGGTCATGCGCATCAACTCAAACAATCAAAGTCAGTAAAAACTTTTGATGGGTTGGAGCTCCCCATCACAAATGAGTACCCGTATCTTGCTGTGATCCACCAGCACTACTGGTGTGAGAAATTATCTGAGTCAACTCTTTTTACAGCTCAATATTCTATAATAATAAAAAAAACTTGTAAAGACAGCTACTCCCAAATCTGCTTTTAAAGTTTTACAAGTGGATATTGATAAGGTCAGTTGGTCTTTGAGTCTGGTCTTACTCAAGCATATAAAAGAGGGTGAAGCCACCTTGTTTTCTGATGTATGACATCAGACCCACTGTGAGCACCACTGCGGACAATTTTGGCACAGAGATCTCTCCCAGTATAGACAGTCACAAGTGTCCCTTGACTTCATTGGGGGTTGGACTGTGGTTGGGGGAAGGGCGGCCTGGATTCCTGCGACTATATAGTCTGCAGAGCGTGTGTCTTTGGTGTAATCTGTTGTCTTTCACTCAACCCCTTTCATTCACTGGTTAATGTGACACAGCAACGGTTTGATCTGACGATTTATTTAGTCTATGCTGGGTAATGTATAGACAAGACGAGCTGGTTGGTCTCTCTGTGTGGCGCCTTGTCGTTTCAGACCCTGGCTACCCAGTGTTTAATTCCCATTCAGAGTAGATGAGGACTCTATGGAGTTACAGAGCACAGCAGTGCAAACACCAACTCCACTCCACAGTTTAAACAGTAGGGAAGGTCTGCCCCCCTCCAGACCCATTCACATAATTGCTTGAAGACTGGGTTCAGTAAACATTGCATTGTTGAATTATAGCCCCAGGGGAGAGGCCATCTTGGCTGAGGGGACAATGCTGTACTGAAGTGGCTCGCCCCTTCCTCAAGCACAGTGGCACATATGGAGTGCAGGCCGGCAGCCGGGCATTTGTTGACTCTGCAGTGAGGTGTGACTTGGGCCGGTATAGAGGTCAGAGAGGTGAGGACTCTGAACCTGACTCTGCTCCTCAGTTCAGCAGGGGGTTCCTCATGATTCTTTCACAGCCAAGATTAACTCTCACTGCACTGTGTCCCACACTCTTCACTTTTAATTTGTGTATGCAGTTGCACAAGTCACGCTGCTCCCGCCGATTCGATCAACTGAATAGGCTTCGTAAGGAGCTTATCACTCCCATAGATATGACACGGTATGGCCATATTATACCAACAAGTCGGCTCAATAGGCGGTTTATCATCTATTCTAGTAATTCTCCGCAAAATACTCACACACCACTCTTTCACTCTGGAGAGCTGAGTTAGCATCCCATGTGAAACCAAAAATCAACTTTAAGGGTTTTAACCCAAACCACAATCTTTTCCAAAACCTAACCAAGAAGTTTTGTTGCCTAAACCAAACCAAGTAACGTTTTTGTTTGAAATCACAACAGGACTCCCAGAGCTTTCAAAAACTGATGGCAAAGGGTTTTAAAGGCAACCTTTACCTTGTGAATAGATGATCAATTGAATCAGTGTGAACTTACTGGTAGTTCTAGCAGACCCTTTCAAACCCATAACTATGAGGCTGATGACCACTGATTTTGACCATCAAATAGTGTTATGGCAACGGATAACTTGACCAATAACTTCACATATTTGATGTTTTGCATGTCTTCGTGCAATGCGGTCATTCCAAGAAGTTTGCTACTCCAGAAAAATGTGATGTGGTACATAAACAAGACCAGCATTTGTTCAGCATTAGTTTGGGTTGACCATTTCCTTTGATCTTTCTGTCCGCGGGTATTCCTCTACTGGCACAATAGTTCCATTGGACACAGATGCTCTAAAAATATTCTTTTTTTAGTTTGTGCTTATTTGCCCCCATGCAGAGCAGTCAGCCTCCTGGTGGTTTTGATGCAGCCTGTATCTCTAGAAGAGCACACCCTCCTGTGCCAGACTTAAAGGAGCCCAGTTTCAGAGTACATTACCAATGATGCTGTAGTGCTTCATATTTTAACTACCTTCTCAGCAGGATTCCATTCATTGAACTAAAGTATAACTATATCTATCGAGAAGTGAACAGCATGTCTGCATTTATTGTTGTGGAAGTTACATTTCTGTACCATACTGATGCTGAGCAGGTTTTTCAAATTGCATTGACATGTTCATTACAAGGACCATGTTTTTCTTTAAAACTTATATTATGCTTTGGAAAATCACTAGCAGTAATTTGTGAAGTAAACATGATTTCTAATAAATGAGCTAATGATACACAGTGTGTTCACCCCAGGCCTTTTCTTTTCTTCATCTAATGATTCCATTTGTAGTTTGCGACCAGTTTGTATTATTGTATTATTTGAATATAATCAATGCAAGTACTTTCTTGAAAGAACCATATTTTCCTTTAAGCATTCCTGAGTGCATCAAAGCTTTAAAGACAGATAGAATATATGGGTTTTTTACCCCACCCTCGCCTTGGACACACCCTCGCACACACACACACACTCAGACACTCACACACACACACACACACACACACACACACACACACACACACACACTCAGACAAACACACACACACACACACACACACACTCAGACACACACACACACACACACACACACACACACACACACACACACACACACACACACACACACACACACATACACACACACACACACACATACATACACACACACACACACACACTGTGCTTTGTGGTTCCAGTAGTGTAGCACTTTTCATGCCCGCAGTCACATGCATCCGTGTTGGACAGAAGAGCCGACTCCAAACACAGCTGCACCTCAGCTGGTACAGAAGCAACGCTGTGCATGTGCCGACATGAGCGCACATACTCTTGAGTACCGCCTGTTGTAACTAGAGTCCCACTCTTTTTCCATTCACACCTCGTCACACATTTACTCCTGTCTCCGAAGCATGTATCCACAGATTGCTTTTGTTTCAACCCAGATATATGTATCATCCTCAGATCGGCCTGAAGCTTCTGTCAGGTCAAGAACCATTCTGTAATTCAGTCTTTAAAGCTTTATGTGGAAGAATGCAACTCCTTTGGAGGTAATACATTTTAAGCCATCAAACCTCTCTGATTGCCACGACTGTCTTTGATTATCATTTTGATAACAACACACCTCCAAACACAGATTGAAAGAAATTGGTTTTGTTCTTGCCGGTGGAACATGGATGACTTTTGGACAGAATTATTACAGAACTGGCCATTGCAAAGTCCTCAGTCGGTTTACAGGTAAAGCTGGTGTTGTTGCTGTTGCTTCCTAATCTATTCTATTTCCGGTATAAAAACCACTGCAGCAGAGTGAGGCGGGGCAGTTCTAACTTACAGAGCGTACGCTGACGCTTCACCCGATCTTACCCCGGTTAAAGTGTATATATGCAAACAGAGTTATCTACTTCTGTTTACCGGATATGAGAACTCCGCGTTTGAGAAACGGGGGTATTGCCTTAACACTAATATAATTGGGTTTTTAAACTGTTTTAAAGTGTGGTGTGAAAGCAGTGTACATCCTTCAACAAAACAGGCCCAATATGGGCCAACAACTGATTTTCTTTCTCAACAGTGAACCCTGTAATCTGACCTCTCTGCAGTACAGAAAGTACTCCCTGGCAAGAGTGTATTCACTTTTTTTTTTTAGTAAAACATGCTCGAAGTATCACTCTTCATCCCTGTGTTATGGAGCTACAGGTGCAATAAACCCAACAGAGTTCATGTTGAGGTCACAGGATGTCTTGAGGACACTGCAGTCTACACCACAAGTAATAAAAAACAGCTCAACGGTCAGAAACTATTTGTGGATGCAAATCACAAAAGTATTTTTTTTCTCCCTCGTCTTTTTCAGTCAGTGCTTGTATGATGAGTATTGGAATTAGAAAAGAGATTTTGTTCAGTTTGGGAAAAATTTGAATTCAAGGTTGAAATTCACTCATTTTTGCCAAGTGCTTTCTTGCAAATGGAAATAGCGAGCTTTAAATCTAACTAGCTTGCTAAGAAGAACAAAAGACTGTAATAGACTTTAATAGACTGTAACAGACTCTTGACTGATTTCCCCACCTTTAAAAAGACTTCTTCAATCTTTTCACATTGTCTTGCGGGCTTTTTCCCAGGCTGTACCCGGAGCTAGCACTGATTAGAGATTCATTGAAATGCTAAGTTAACTGTATTGCACTTTCCCTTTGAAGGTGCTCTATAGTTGTCTGTGCCCTATTGAATCTGCCATTGTCTTTGCTAGCGGCATTGATGTGAAGTCACTTTGGCATTCAGCTTTTTCCTCAAGGGAGCCGCTGCATTGTCTTGTATGGTGCCTTATACCGCTTTTACAGCTACACTGATGGGGGTTGCTGCCCTTTTCACCAAAGACGAGTGGATTTCCTTTCCAGGGGACTAGAGTTTGCTAAAGGAATGCTATCATTCTTCCATCCATTCCATCCATTGTCTTATAAAACCAGGTTTGACCCTGACATCCTGTGAAGTGTTTATAAAAAAAAATCCCACCCTGGTGTCTTATCAGAGCTGATGATGTCTTGCTCCCTGAGACGAGCAGCAGCCTGCTCCACTTCCTCTTACTGTACGACAAGTCTCTACCTGTGGAAACGTAAAAGCTGCCATCTTTCCCAGCTTTTATTGTAACCTTAAGAAGATGCAAATTCACCCTAAGCCGTTGTTAAACCCTTAATGTTCGCAGAGGGAGGTGGGCAAGTGGAATTTTGTCAGGCTTCGTGGTGTAATGGCTCAGTGAAAAGTAAATACAGGGAAATCACAGCTTCCTCTCTCTGCTCTCTTTTTAAAATTGAATTCAGGAGCTTGTTCGCCATTCACATCTGCTGCCCTTCAGGAGTCTAATTAGCCAGTGAGTTCACACATTTAAAGATTTTGTATGTTAGGAATACCAGAGCTGATACGATAGAGTTGACTGTTATTGTTACCGTCCTTTTAATGAGCTAAAGAAAATTGATTGTGAAGACTAAAAAATGTTGAAAATGAAAACATACTGTTTGAAAATACAAACAAGTATGTGAGCTAAGCAGTCAAGCAGCTATTTTAGAAGGAGCTGTCTTAATGTGCATTTTTCTTAATTATACTGCCACTGCAAAAACAACACTTTTTCTTTAGTTCCATTTCTTTAAAGGGATGGTTAAGACTTTTTGAGGTGGGGTTGTGTGATGTACTTTCTACTCATAGTCAGTGTGTTACATGCAGGAGATGGCAATCGGCATGCCTCCAGTTTGGCGAAGCAGGCAGGAGGACTGGCATGGAAGCTAAGCAATGTCCTCTTTATGTAAATAAAGATTTATTTCAACTATCCCAAAAAGAGAAGCAGTGTGGATATAGGTCTGGCTACGCAACTACGCATTCGCCATCTGCTATACGTAATACACTAACTATGGCACCTAATGGCACTTTTCCACTGCACAGTACAGCTCGACTAGACTGGCTCTTTATCGGTGTTAATCGGCTGTGTTCTTAATAGCAATAGCAAACATTGTGACCTAGAACGTCTGTAATATCCTACATATTTTTAAATTTGGGTACATTTTATGATATAAAATTAAGATTATTGTCCGATTCATGCGGACCTCTGTGACGACACAGCTACCTTTTGCCAGACAACAGCGGCACACCAAATTTCCGACAGCCGGTGATAAATGCTGGAACCACTGACATTAGGAAAGTTACATCAAAGATTCCCTCTTTTGTTTACCAAAGAGCGGGAAAATCCCGCCAGGGACACATCTTTAAGTGGGTTGCTGTGGTTGAGTCAAGCCAGTACCATGCAGTGGAAAAATTCCAACCCCACTTCAAAAAATCAGAACTATCCCTTTGACATTGATCATCACCTGATGAGGATGCTGACTTTTTTTTTTGGGTCTTGGAGCATTAGCTTCTGTCTTTTTAGCACAATATATTTGTAGTGCACATTCAAGACCTTTTTTACACAATTCTCATTTTAAAACAGGAAATATAAAAATGTCAGCCGGAGTCAGCGTTTTCAATCATAGCAACAGTAACTAAGGGGCACAGGGCTTAGTGAATGTCAATTTGGGGTATGAAAAGCTCTTGACCCCCTGTGACCTGAAGGTTACAGACTTAGACGATAGCTTTGCAACAGGTAAACTGCTCCAAAATGTCTCCAAAAATGCCTTTGGAAGCCACCGTTAAAATTAAAATTTATGGAAGAGTTCAGCTTTCTCTGTAGTGGCCCCTTGCTGAGCCTTCAGAGGCCCTCAGGAGAGACAGGAGGAAGAGCTTCACCAGTCTGCTCTGTGTTATCATGTCAGCCGTCGTCCCGCGAGACATAACAACTCCTTCCCTTTGTTATACACATCCACACACTTATGCACTTTGTGTTCTTAAAGGATTTGCGTTCACTCTGTCTTTGTAGCTTTTACAATCTGTGAATCTTTGCACATTGTAAATAGGCGGTTAACCAGTATTTATTTATATCGTAGTTGCTGTGGAGAACTCATTTCTACCCTGCTGACCACCTAGTTCTCCAGCAACAAGGAAAGCAGTTAGGACAAGTGATTCGCTCCATGATGAGATATCTTTAGCGCTGTTAAGCAAATGTGGTTAACAGGTTGCCGGCAGTCCATTGTTTTGGTTCAGTGGCTTGTGATGGTCTAAAACGTTTGTCTCTTGCTGAGTCACCATCCTGTTGGGGAAATGAAACCTGGAATAATCTACAGGACAAGAGGACCCCACTTCCCCCGAAGCAAAGTTTATTCAGGCTTTCCTGTGTGCAGTTCAGATGCACTGCTCTATATATGCTGAAAGAAATAACCCAGTGTATTTGTTGTTTTTAACCCCCATGCCCATTCTTTTCCCTACTTAAATCGTTTTTCTCTCTGAAGTATGTTTATATTTGAAAATCCCCATAATCTGGAGTCATTCTCATTTCTGCTGCATTCATGTCCCGACAAGCAAGTCTTATTTAAAAATCTCTGCTGTGTCTTCAGGCTTTTTTTTTTTCAAGCAGTAAAGATAAAGAAGCATTTATCACAGGTTTTTATGTTTTGCACAGCGATAACTATTGTATCTGTAGTGTCAGCTGGTTAGCTGGTGTTAAAGCTGTACAGAAGTTTTCGTAACTTGGCAAGTAATGAGCTCTAACTAAGGATTAATGAATTCCCCTGGATCTAATTATGCCAAAGTACAAACCTTTTATTTTTATTTTTCTCTCTCAGTTGCAAAGTGATATTTGAATTTCCTTCACAGTAGAGTTTCAGCTGAGCAGAGCTTCTTGCTTAGAAATATTTTCCATTCAGGTTTGCTGCTTCTGAAGATGCATGTTCCATGCCATGAGCCAAATTGTGGTGTAATGGAAAAGGTCTTTGATTCAGACACACACACATGCTCATTCACATACTGTAATTTTTAATTAAAAGTCAGTATTACTCACAACAAATCACAGTCTTTGACCTGATCACAGGCTATATAAATGAAGCAGAAAGTCCCCCCCCCCCCCCCCCTTAGTTACTGTTGCTATGCCCTGTCAAGCATTCCATTCCTTAATTCCAATAAAGAGCTTGCCTGATAACAGACAGAGTTGTAAACTCCTTACACTCTGTTTCCATTTTCAGTCTTACACTCAAACTAATTTCCATGGGGGAGAGGCATTCGATTTCCCTATCCAATCACTAAAGACCAATGTATCTGATTTGTAGCCACTGATGCGTAGCCATGCCAACACATTGGTTGTTGCTGCTGTTTTAAAGGGAAACTTTGTCAATTTTCAACCAGCTTTGTGTCACTGCGGTGTGAACAGATGAACATTGTGTCCCTTTGTGTTGCCAGCATCTGGAACTCTTCGCTCACTATCGGTCAGACAATGTTATCGGCCAGCGTATATGTAATGACGTATATGTTTTCCAATATCTAAACCTTTTTTACAAAACATATAATACAGAAAACAATGCTTGGGGTGATTCTAGAAATTGGGTCATAAAGCTTTTTTAATTTAAATTATAAGCAATTGACCAATACTGAACATGCAGTACTATTTAGCTTTTTTATTCTTTAATGTCTCAGTGTTGCATATCAGAAATGGTTGACAGTTGGTCGGATTCAAAGGTCTGAACTACACAGTTGATGCTCGTCAATGGGATTTCTTTTTTTTTTTTTTACATAACCTTTAACCCCACAAACTCATGTACTTGGTCAATGGTGAGCTCCTTGGCCCTGGAGTAATGTTTGCCTGCTAATATAGGCTAGTTAGCTGGACATGCTAACATTTGCAACTTATAGAGTTAATAAGCAGACAAACACGCAATCCATTTCTTACACATCAGTTCTTGTGTTTTTGGCTCTGGAAAGACAAAAAAAAGACACAACCCTCCAAAATCTTTATTTAGAGAGTATCACATTTACTTACTTCAGCCCCCAACACACCGCCTCAGCATGTTACAGTTGATGGGGTCTTCATGATAGGTCGTTACCAGGAGATCGACGTTTAACAGTATACTGTACTAGACAGTAACATCTGTGTGAAACTTTGTGGGAATGGAAGCCATTGAAAAGAAAGGAATGTGGACCTCTTTGGTGGTTGATCGTTTCACTAGATTAAAATCATAGCTTCTTGTATTCTGCTGGAAACCATGTCCATTGCGCCCTCTGATCATTTTCAAATAGACTTCTCTTCAAGCTCTCATTCTAGATAACCATCAAGCAGAAGCTGAGTGAAGGATTTCAGATTTTATCTTTATCCATGTAGAGTATTGCCAACTAAATAAAAATAAATCCAGTGACTCCTGAACCACCACACTGACTAAAGTAGCTTTTGCCATGATGTGCCCAGGGGCTAGTCAGTATGTACGTCTACCCAGTACCTGGCAGCACTAGTGAAGCTAAAGGTTGGCCTTGTAACGCAGTTGGTAAGGCATGGGGAATTTCTGTGGTTTTAGACTAAAGTGGCTGTATATAATTTTCTCTCCACCCAAACCATCTGTTGATCTGGTGGAATCAACAGTCATTTAAATACTCAGCTTAAAGGCTTGTTTATGTGCCTCTGAAAGTTGCAGTTTACAGTTTTATATTGGAGATGGCAAAAATGGAGATCTGTTGGGGAAAATACTCATTTGAATCCAAAGCTGAAGTTTATCAATGTGTGTCACACACAGTATTGGACAATAGCAGACATAGCAATATTGTACATCCGTGGAAGCATGAGTCAGTGTGTTTTCAGTAGAGACATACAGTTTACAGTAAGTAGCTGCTGACCACCAACAATGCCTTAACAACACCACATCACTCGAGAGAGTTATGGGAACAGCAGCTGTTTAGCATTGAAGATGGGTTTTTTTAATCAGTGAGCAGTTGCTGGTGTATTTGTCAAATTTAGATGCTCATAAGTCCACTTGAGATTTCTTTCCCTGATCTCTTTTTTATTAACCGTTTGAAGTATTTGATTTCTGAAATTACACATCTTGGCTGCCCTTGATGTTCATCCATGATCATCATGAGACAGTGAAAGCCTCACTTTTCCGTTCGTCTTCATGCAAGCAAGACCTCCAGCCAAGTCAGGCAATTATTTATTTTTAAAGGGGTAATTAAATGGTTCTTCCCCTGAACTGAGGGCCTGTGTGATTTATGTGGACTGTGAACACATAGAAGAGGCTTATTTCAGCTGTGCCAGGACCAAGAGGCCCTGTCTTCCTTACCAGGCTCCACCTGCTGAAGCTCTATTATGACCCTGTCATGGGTACATGGGGTGTAGATGGGGGGCACACCGGGGCAGAAATTTGGCCCAAACACGAGACTGCAGTCAGATTCTTTGGCACAGACATCATCCTTGCCTGTGGGCACATGGATAACCTCAGTCTGTTGTTTCACCAGGGCTTTCCTGGTGCAGGAATAATGGAAAACAAGATTTGAGGGAGATAATAGAAGAACGAGAGCAGAGTTGTTTTTTCATGCGTATTTGTTTTTAAGAACGGCCAGCCAGACAGGCAGAGATTAGGGTCTGATCAGCCCTGGGTGCTTTGTCTCTGAGGGCAAGTCAGCACTATCGCTGCAGCCCAGAGGTGGAGCTTGTCCTTCTCATGCCATATAACCACAACATAGGCTGGATCTAAATAAAAATGAACTATAACTGCAAAAATCCAGCTGTAGAGCTGCTCTATCTCTCTGATAGGTGTCGATTCAATCCCTGTAAATGCATAAAAATGTCTGTGGCACTTTCCTTTTGGATGTCAACCCTCTAAAGGACCTGTGCTCAATGTAAAATATGTGTGAGGAAGTTGGCACTTAAGGTCTGATTGACACTTTAAAATGTGTTCCAGGGATCAGGGAAGACAGATTTTTCCATTAAGTGGTGTAATTGGAAGCATGAGCCACTGTGTCTCTAAAACATTGGAAAGAACACCTTAACAATGAAACATAGTCAGTAACAATAACTGTTCTTTACATTCATTCAAACATTGTTTTCTAATGTAAACATGTATGATACTCTAAGGGATAGCATATTCTGTCAATGGCTCATCCTGCTCCCATCCAGCCCTCTGGGCAGGAATACTTGGAATTAAGTTGAGGAATGAGTGTTGGCTGACATGAATACCTTAAAGATCCTATGTTGTGTTCATTTTCAGGTTCATACTTGTAATTCGGTTTCCATTAGAACATAAACACATTGTTTTTCTCATACTGTCTGTCTGAATATACCCATATTCACCCTCTGTCTGAAACACTTTAAGCCCCCCTACTGAAAAAGCCCAGTCTGCTCTGATTCGTCAGCAATTCTGAGTCTTCCGCATTTACGCTCCTGGCGTCTCTGCACCATCATTGCAACCAGGAAATGACTGTAACAGCACGGCAACTATATACATTTTAATATAGGTATGATTGTAATTATAACAATCACTTAAATTCATGTAAAACTGCAGTTGTGGCATTGCTCATTGTCTGAGACAGCAAGGCTTTACTCTGTGGAATTGTCAGCAGAATGAGTGACGTAACCTCACTAGTGAAAGCTGAGTGTTCAATTATCCATTTTCTGCCCTTTTTTACCTTGAAAGGTCACGAACTGGCTTGTGCTGGCTTGTCCATTAGCACAGCGGTGATGAGTCACACCTCGAGCCGACTGCACTTAGTTTCACTGCTGTCTCTCGTATACCTGACTGGTTCACTTTGCTGATTATCCACCGGAGCTCTGTGTATTTTCTCACGAACACACGGGACCCCTTGCCTATAATTACCTCTTATTATAGTAGGAAATGGATGCCTCACATCTGCTTCCAATGAATGGCCAGTTTAGACCTCCTGCCTTCTTGTATTATTGCATAAACTCCTGGCAAACAGATGTCTTTGTAGGTGTGAGCGCACCTTCAAATTAAGGCCTGTTGTTGAATTATGAGGACAGGTGAGATTCGTCTGTCAATTGTTGAGAGGAAGATCCACCCAGACTTTGTTTATGGTTGTCAGATGTTGGGCCCCCGGGTTTGTTGTGTAGTTGGTACAAAGCCAAACACATTCTCTTGAGTCTCTGTATGACTTGAATCTAATCTGTTATTAAAATGAATTATCTAGTAAAGTTCCCCCCTGCAGCATTTGTTTAAACACAGGCCACTCTAGACAGAACACAAAAAAAAACCATGGTCCTGATAACAATTTTAATAAATAGGCATGCCTAGGGATAGGAATGCAGACACTGATGTTTGGGGCCTTTTTAAATAATGACAGTTTTAATAGTGATCCACAAACGTCAATATTAGTCAGTTATAATAAACTGCTCAAGAGCACAAAAGCCTCTATTATTATATGTTAGCGTTGGGACATGAATGTTGAAACATACCAAATGTGATAACTCTTAAATTCATGGAATAGGCGCTCCTGTTTAATTGACCCACCTTTTTCTGGTTAACTGCTGACTTTTACGTCCTGCCCCTGGCTGATTGTAATGGGAGCTTTTTTTTTTTTTTTAACAAAACGCAGGACTGGGATCATTAAAAAGCCTCTGCTTACAAGGTAAATGCCTGCAAGAAATGGCCTCAATAAAGGTTTGTGGTTCCAATTAGCAACCCAATGGTGGGGTTATTACTTATTAGTTTGGATGCAGACATAAAAGAATATTCCTGTGAATGGTCTCATTTGTCCAGGTCAATGTTATCCCCAAACCTAGACAAATAACCAAGTCCAGTTGCTTTTGACTGAAGTTGCATTGGGGAGAAAAGAATATAATGGGCTCTTTCCATTTCAGTCATTCTGAAAAAAGAACTCACACCCTGGGTCTTATTTCTGCATTGTTAGCCATCTTTTCTATTGATACAAGATTTACCCATCAGTGCAATTGAGGAGCTCTTTTCCAAAACGAGATAAAAGCCAAATTTAAAAAAAATGAGTTTGAGCCACTTTGCTGTATACAGAACCTTTTCACTGCTTCATCAATGTTTCATGCCAAATCGCTATATTTCCTTGTTTAAAATGGTCCGCAAGATGCAGTTCCTTTCCAAACCGCGACCAGCGCTAAACCTATTTTTAGCCTAAATGCGATACGTCCTCTCGACCAATCAGTGAGCGTTCTATGCGATCCAACATGGCGGCGCTCTGAAGCGGGAGAGTTTTTTGTTTTGTCCGTCCGTTCAACATGTTCAGACTGAGCCATAAACCATTTTGACAAGAAAAATTGAATATTAACCAAATGTGTGGGTCTAGGTAAAAAAATGTAATTTTCCTGAAAACTATTAAAATGGATTTATAGCGTTTTGGAAAAAAGAGCTCCTCAATTCTAACTGCATAATATATTCGAGAAGGTTAAATAAAAGTGAATGGTGCGACACAGCTAATAACTACGATAGCGTCTTCCTTTTTGTATTCTCTGTCTCTCTGTTCTCGCAAAGGTCAGCACTCAAGTCAAGGTGGCTTTCTAAGGGTCAACGGCATGAAATTTGCATGTAGAAGAAGTAGAGTGGGGGATTTCTGGCACAACATCACCCACTCCCAAGCTGCATGGAATGAAGGGAATGAAGTCTGAAAAGGTCAAAACTCACAGCACACTTGTAGTATAGAACAACGGCATTTTTACACTTGAAATTTGCATGTCAAAGTTGACAAAAAGAAAGCTGATGTAGAAAAAATTGCATGCATTTACTTTGTTCCCATGAGGCAAAGTTCTTGACATGAGCTACTGTTGCTGCAAAATGTCATCATTTAGATTCTGGTGTATGCTGTGTCTGTATCATATGGATATTTGACATTAAGTGCGCATCAGTTTTATAGTAACCCTGTAGTGACAATATGTATGAGTAAAATAATAGAGATGTGTCACATTTGCTGACAAACTGTAAACTCACAATCATTCTTTGTGATCCAGTCTGTTCTTGCTTGATTAGACTGCAGAGAATGCTGTCTTTGACTTTAGGTATTGTTATGTTATGTTATGTGCAGGCGGTTTATTTTTGGGACTTTCTTGCAGAGGAAGGGTAAGTGAAGTAAAGGAAGTGTTTAATTTAGCCCAGGGACTTTATCTGGCTCTCAAAGCGTATGATCCAGCAGGCGTGGTCCCGTCTGGGGGAATTCCTTCCCCAAAGTTCATCAAGGCTGCTGAAGTGCTCTTTTATCACACAGGTATACATGCAACCACACAAGCTTTGCATTTCAATATTTGTCGAAGGGGATCATCTATGAATCATGACAGAAACCACATAACAAACTGCTCTTCAGTCCGCATTTTAGACTGGTGAGTGATCCTTGTAGGGAAATAGTCTAGACAGGAAGATTCCCAGTCTATTTAATCTACTGTAGGTAGACTGAATTATTGAAGTGTTTTATCTTAAGTTAAACAACAAGTAGTGATGCGATAGAAAAAAAGACATTTAAAGCAATAAAAGGGTCCCATATTCACTCCTGCAGCCATTGTGGTTGTTGGGAAAATTCAAATATAGGCATATAGAAATTAAAAAATAACAATACAATTTTGTAGAATGCTTCACTCTTGTATGGTAAGATACTGCTCTCAAAGTCTGTAAATGATGCAGGAAAAAGTCAGAGATGTCTCAGGAGGCTCTTGTTGAGCCCCTTGTTGACCTTGGACAAAAGTAATGACGGGGACTTCAGTTTATCTCTCATCCAACAGCTTTTCCCCTGGCCCTAGTTCATAGCCATATCTTCATCCTGCACTCTCGGTTTGCTTATCCAAAGTCTGCTCTGAGACTGACTGAGGTTTTGGCTGGCTTAGATTTCCATACTTTTTTCTAAAGTTGGAGGCATTGAAACAGTAAAATGAACTACTTGTGCAAGTGTTTCAACTGTTAAAACAACAGCTGTCAAAACTTCTTTAAAAGTTTTTGCCAAGTGATTTTTCTCATAAAACCTTCCCGTTAACAAGGGAGTGACTGAGTGCTTCTGTCCTCACAAATAAGGATTCAATTAAGGCACACTTATGGGGTTACAAAAATGTAGAAAAGATGAAACATGACCCTAATAGGATGGCCAGTGGTTACCCTGAGTAACACAGGTAAACTAATCCTGTTTATACGGCCGGGGTTTTCTGACCCGCCAAAACAAAAGCGCTTTACACCTTGAGAAATCCAACCTTTACATCACCGGGATTCCCCAGATCCTTCCTCTTGAACCAACATCCAGAACATAATCCGATTCTTTGCAAGTGCCCTGCCCCTTGATCCTTTGTCGGGGGGTGATAGAGGGAGTCTGAATCAAGGGTTTAAAACTGTGAATGGACAAGGTGAGGGCCAATCACAATGAAGGCATTTCATGCAGACAAAGTGGGCACCTGATCCCCTCTCACATGCCGAACCCAATAATTGGCTTCAGGAATGTTCACATATATCTGCTTTAGGGTATCGTTAAAGAAGTAAAGCTTGCCGGCTTTTTTGGAGGGTGGTTAAGATTTGCCTTGATCCTTGGGTCGGAGGAAATAAATGACTTCCTTCACCAAACATAGAAGACAACCTGCAGGAAAGTCCCTTGTGAGGTTGAAGCTTAAGGTCACATCTCTGCTAGCCAGAGTGTGGGCGGATTTGCTTCAAAACATTCATGTCTATTTTTGGTCATTATAAATTGGACACTGTCAAAACAAAATTGCTAAATCACTCTGTTCTGGAAGAAGATGAAGAACAGTTATAAACAGAATAAACAGAAAACTGTGTTGTGTGTGTAATATCTTCTGACTGAATCACATAAACCCTGGCGTTCTCACTGTCAGGAGCTTACCAACTCGAGGAGATCTTGAGTCGTCTGTTAGTGGAGATGTGGGTGTGCCGGTATGCTGTGCAGCAGTTGGCTGTGCCCGCCACCACTCAGAGCGTTTTCTGAAACATAGCTTTCTTCAGTGTTTATTGGTGCTTGTCCAGGCCTAACCTCAAATGGGGAGTTGAGGGGGTTGCCAACCACAGCAGCAGACGGCCTACTGTACTGAACCTCTCTGACGATAGATCTGGAAAATGCATGTGTGGAGTTTTGCATCAGGGAGAGCCTTGTACAAAAGCTGCTACTGTTCTCAGTGACTAGAAATCCCTACAAGCATTTTAAACGTTGTTTGTGGCACAGTTTGTTTGCTACAAATTTGGATGTAAAACATTAGTAAACTTGACTTTTTTGGAGACCTCTCCTCACTGGACCTCTCCCCCCTTCTGTTCTGTGCTGCACCCACTCTGGCTGCAGGGCCTCTGCAGAGGGTGTAATAACACCTGCAGCTACGCCACTCCTGAGGTATTTTTATCTCCCCTGGAATTCCACCTCTGTTCTCCTAACATATCTCCTGACGAAATGCATGGGAGCTCTGGTCAGTGGTGGTCCTTGACATACATACATAGTTCACTCGGCTCAATACATTTCCTTAATTCCTGTTTCCACATTTAATCATTGTTGGACCCAGTGCACACTTCTGCCCATAAGATTGACTGTAACTTGTATTAACAAGCACACACACACACACACACACACACACACACACACACACACACACACACACACACACACACACACACACACACACACACACACACACACACACACACACTTTCCATGATCGAAATGAGAGCAGCGTTTTGTGTCAGGATGATGTAAGCAGCTGTTGAATTACTGAAGTAAAACTTCACCAGTTCTTCCCAGCCTTGGGAAGGTGGATGACAGAAATGGCAAATACATAAATGGCAACAGCTGAGGACATTAATGATAGAGTTATTTATAATGACCCATAGCTGTGACTACCTCAGATTAGGGTTCAGCCTTCGTACTTTCCCATGTCTATTACCTCAGTTGAGGCACAGATGGTCAGCCTATCCCTACTATAGTAGTGTAAGTCTTTGCAGTTAAGTTAACTGTTTTTACTTTCCCTTTGTGCTATCCCTGTCAAAGGACGTGAGATTGTTTTCTAGCAATCCACAGTTGTCCGTTTACATGTCTGATTGGGAGTGTAATTGCTGCCTCAGAAAGCAGGAGCACCCTCGAAAGCATTATACGGGGAAAAAAACCCATTAAACTACAGCAGCAGTGAATGCTGTTCTTTCTGCCTGAAGATAAAAAGAAGTCCATCATCTTTTTGTCTTACTGTAGTAAAGGATGACCCTCCAGTGAAAAGTATAACTCTGGGACCCAGCCCATGATCCTGGCATGGATATTTTTTGATTTAAGATGGATTGTAAAAGATTAAAGAATCCTTTTTATGCTTGTCTGTGTGGGCTGTGATGAAAGCTGACCTTTTCCTCTTGCCCATGGATATTTCGTGCTGTTCTGCAAGTGAGGCCAGACTAGATCAGATCTCTCCTACTCTTTTCTCTTGTCTACTCCCACTTTCAGGCACAGGTTAGCAAAAAACAGCTGTCAGGTAATTTCCAATGGGGAGTATGCAGGGCTCTTGAAAGACAAGGATAACCTCTGAATACCTTCTCTGCTTCCTCCCCTTTGATGATTTTGTCAACATCAGACTGCAGCGCCTTGTATGCTCTGCAGCGCAGAACATCTGGAGGGGAGCATAGCTATTATGTTTATATTAATGGCATAAACAGCTGAGAAAGAATATTTTTGTTGTATCTCACAGCCCATCACTTCTGTGGACTTATTTTTTTTACTCTTGGCAGAGCTAATATGGAATATTATTGAAGAAGTTGTGGGAAAAAAAGACTTTGATGTGCAGATGGCGCCCAACAAAGAGTTCTGTTCGGTTAACAGCAGGTTTTGTTCGGTTAACAGCAGGTTTTGTTGTGATGTTCATAAGCTCAAAGGGCGTTTTGGGTTACCAAACAAAAAACTCATGGTTTGAGTCGCTCCACACATTGGAAGTGCTTTGCGTTCCAAAAGCCTCACCATGGTACCCTGCCAAATCCCAGTTAATTATGAGATCGCCATCCCAAATAGCATGACCTTGGGAACTGGTGAAGAGTGGCTTTACCAACATAAAATTATTTCCTCCCGCCAAGATGCCTGGAGGGTACTCTTTCCCTGTCTAAAGGGCCTGGATGCTATTCTGTTCTCACACAGTCAGCTCATGAGTGAGCTATTATTATAAAGATGCAAATGATTCATTTCTGCAGCTCCATTGGAAAGCTTTGCATATGTTGCTAACCTCAGTGATCCAATTTGTTCCAGAAATGGTTGCATAAGCTGCATACTTAGAATGATTTTGTCTACTTAGCCTGTGTTTCCCACACAGGGTAACCATGAACTAATAGAGTATGATACGCAGGGGTGGGGGGCTAGCTCTGGCCTGTGATTAAGTGGGACAATGTGAGTGTGGCCAAGTCAACAGGTGGTGTCAGATTAGTTGGTCCTGAGGCGAGAATGAGCGAGGGAGGAAGAGAGGAGGGTAAATCTAACACTGCCGCTGCCATCAGTGTTGGGAAACCAGAGCTTAATCACAGAACCATCACACAGCTGCTGCCACTTCCTTTATAAAAGCTTTAAATCAACTCAGCACAATCTGTCGTTATATTGAAAAAAAAAAAGATTGGTAAAACATTACATTCCACGTACACATTTGTAGCCCTCCTAGCAGCATGGCTTTCAGTCAGTGGGTCCACCACTTTGGTCTCGACTAAAATATCTCAATAACTGTTGCATGGATTGCTGAAGGAATTTAACAGACATTCATGGTCCCCATAGGATATGGACACACCTTTGCTGAATAACTTCTGACGTAGCAAACATTTAAGACACCTGGCAGATCAGCTGTTTCTTCCCAGATATTCACATAACGTGTCTTCATCTCTGCACAGCGTGAAACATGGTCAGTAGTAGCTGACATGGAAGAACTATTAAAACTTGCCCAGTGAACGAAATTACCTGAAGGTCTTCTTTAGCTTCCGATGAGCAACCTCTTCCTCTTTTACTCTGTTTACTGGCAGATTACAGCCATGCGTAGCCTATAGTGCCAACTTCTGACAGAACTATGCTGTAGTTGTAGCGTATTCACTCCAAACCAGTTAATGGAAACTGGCCTAATTCTCATTTCTTTTTTTTGTAACATTTAAAAAAATTTGCTTGACAATTGAATTGAAACATGGCTATAGTGACCAGAGGATGGATGTCCTAATAACTCTGAGGACCCCCTGACTTAACGTCTAGAACCACTAGCAGGTCAAAATCTTTACTTCAACAGGGAGATATCTCAAGATTTAGAGGGATGGATTACTTGTTACATTGTTACATGTGACTAAAATGCACTTGCCATTTAGAAGATATTCATTTCAAATAAACTGTAGTTTGTGCAAAATAGTACAAACTTCAATATACTTATGTGATATGCTTTAATGTTTACAATGATTTCGATTGAACACAGTAATGAAGTATATGTGGGTTTCTCTACTACTATACTACTACTACTATATAAGAAAAAGTAAATGGCTCCTCGTGTACAAGTAAATCTTCAGTCAATTAATTAATTCATTTACTGCAGCTGACGCTCAAGTCGATCTTTGTGCTGAGGTGTTCCTGTATTGCAGTGTTAGCCTAACGTTGGGGCACCCCAGATGCCTGATCCCTCTGAGTTCTCCAGTGGGAAGAAAAGCAGGCATCTTAAGTGACACAGCGCTCTCAAAGGGTCTCTTTCTGTTATAAATAAACAGGCCAGGGCTGGTCAAGCCGGAGCTGCTCTTCCCCTCCGAGCTGCCACCCGTCTCAGCACCTCGCCTGTCAGCTGTCGTCTGGGGGAACCGGAGCTGGCCCCCTCGGTCACTCTCTCAGAAATGTTACCGGAAACACACATGCTATTTATAGACCCCCAAATTACTCCCACAGTGTTTATGTTTGATGTGACAAGCAGCTCAGGTGAGACAGGATTTGGCTGTACTTTTCCAGTTTTCAAGTTTTAATCATGCTGCTATCTGTCTCGTCCTCGGCTGTAAGTTATACATTAAGCCCAGCCTTGGATTTACCAATTAAAAGCACAAACATTAATCAGGATATTTTCTCACAATAGACGCACCAGTAGTTTTAAGAGCTAAACCTCAAATCTAATAAATTGGCCTTTCCCACAAACCACAGAGCCGTATTAAAACAGAATAGCTTCATTCCTGGCTGAAACAGTGGGCTGATAACTATGTGCCTGTTAACAAGGTGTGTACGTGTGTGTGTGTACATTTTTAATGCCTGCATGTGTAAATAAGGGGGGGGGGGGGTTTGGGGGCCTTCAGGTTCTACCTCCGGACAAGTCGTGGCTGGGATTCTAGGTGGTCTGTCGACGCAGGGGTCCCTGCTGAGGCCCCTGCTGGGGTGATAATTGAAAAGACGGGGCTTCTGAGGGTGTCAACTGGGTCTTCACGCCTACGGACGTTTGGGTGGAATGTGGTCACGCTCTATTATCCCACCCACAGTGAAAATGTAATACAGTATAGCTGTTAAAAACACTTTCAGCTACCTGTAAAGTAGCCCGAAGGATGTTGGTTCGAGAATATCCGTGGCCAGCTGGGGAAAAAAAGAACTTTCTTTCAAAACTTCGATGAAAATGAAGGGACTCAAGAGGCTCTGCTCTACTGCTCTTTACACAAAGTCTTGTGATTCTGCTACCATTGAGGCTGAAAAAAGCCCATCAGAGATCGCATTTCAGTTAGTGTTGGGCCGGGGCGTCTTGTTTCGCAGCCCCCTTACGATCTCTACTCTCTGTCTGGTCGTTGTGTCGCCAGGCTGTGACCTTTGGCCTGAAATACATTATGGTGACTCACCCTCAGTTGGCCAATTCTGCTGTTGGGGGCTGATTCAGACAAGGGCGGAGATGTCACACACACACACACACACACACACAGATAAAATGACAAAGACTTTGTTTTAATCTATATGGGTTAACAGGTTTTCTTGGGGTAACAGGAATGCAAATAACTTTCCATGACAATTTCAACTCGTGGGGAAAGTAATTGGACAGCAAACAACCAACATCTGATACACAAGGCATACAACAGTAAAAGCTGAGGGTTGTTTTAATAAGCTTCGTATTAGTTCACTGTTTTTTTCAAGTATGTACAGCTGTACATGTGTGTACACGTGTGTAGGGATTCATTAGTTCACCCTCTTGTTCCTTTGATCCCAGCAGCAGAACGAGAAAGAAAGAAAAAGGCTTGATGACAAATTGCGTTTCTTTAAAAAAAAAAAAAAAAAAATCTATTTTAATGTCACCCTGTAGACATCCATTCTCGCCCAGTGTAGCTGCACCACGTACACAAGTCCTCACAGGCTGGATGCTTATTTTCACATGCCTCTCTAAACAGTGAGTGTTGGTTTAAAGGGAGAGGAGTGTGTGAGGTTGTGTGGCAGAAGCTGACTAGCTGGAGGCACTGCTTGCTTTACCACAGAGACGTTTTTTAAGCTGGCTGTGTCTCAGAGGGGCAGGCAGACCAACACAAAAACAAAACATATCAAATCTTTTATCTTTTTGTTGAATTTGTTTGATCCCATCAAGGCGTGGTGGGTGTGATGATTAGGAAGTCTAAACTTTTCCCCATTAAAGGGGAACTTCACTGATTTCACACATTAAAGTCTGTTTACGGGTCCGTTTACAAAAGTTGTGTAAAGCATTTTGTGGCCGCACAACATAGGATTAATTGCCTCAAGTGATGTCACATTAGCTGCCAGCATTAACACCTTAGGGCGCACTCACACTGTCCATCCGTACCGTGCCCCGGGCTTTAGGGTACTTGTCCCCCCCTCCCTCTCCCCCCGTGGCCCAGGCCCGTTTGTACTCACACTGCCTGGGCCTTGCGCAAATGCTTCTTGCCTGTCCATACGTCATCATGCCGTAACACGTCACACGCATTGATTGACGTCATTGCGATGCATCTCTTTGTTTACGAATCTTTCCATAGACCTCAGAGTTTTTGTGCGTCTTGTCGACTGTTTTTAAATATTTTCATCCGACCAAATCTGCAGTAAACACTCCACCTCCGCATCACACCAACGTGAACCTTTCGCCGCCATTGTTGTTGTTGTTAAATGTCGTATGTATGGTCCGTCATTTTTTTTCTTTCTATGTCCGAACAGGCGCACATAAAATGACGTCAGAGCCGCCGTAGGCCTCGTGCTCGTACACGTGCGCCCGCTCGTGCTAGTACATGTGCAAACACGCTCTACAAAAGCCCACCTCTCTCAAACGGCCGCAGCTAGGCACGGTGCGGTTGCACTCACACTGGTCAAACGAACTAGGCTTTACCCGTAAAACCTGTTTGGGCACGGTACGGAAGGACAGTGTGAGTGCGCCCTTAATCTCCGACTGAAATGTCAATGGAGTTGCATTGTGGGCAATGTAGGCTCCAGGCACTGACAAGCAAGAATAATAAGTGGAATAACAAATAATATACCTCTGGTTTTTGTGCACTTAAATTTTGATCTTTTTATATGAGTGCAATGCTAAATAGCTTCTATCAAGATCTTCAACACCCTCTTTAATATATGCATCACAGAGAAAACAGTAGGTTGAAACTTAGTATATGACTGTTCTGTATGAGCAATGCTGTTGATTGTTTGTCCCAGTGATAGTCAGTGGAGGTTTCTATCATGTGAATTCCTGGATTATATGGATATTTTGTTCATCTGTAGCACTATTTGTTGTTGTGTACTGATGTAGCATATAACATGACATGTATAAGTTATGTGTAAGACAAATAATTGAGGTATGCTTTTATTTTATGAATTCAACAATGATGCTATCATGCTATTATTAAAATTATGAATGCTGCATGTAGCTAGCTAAAGACATTAGCTTAAAGGAAATCAAATGATTATTTTAGCTAATGTTAGCTGTGTTAGCAAGGTTAACATGCTAAACTGTCTTGTATAGCTAGCATACAACCATGTTGCAAATAATTAGTGCTTAGTCGTTAATTATTACTGTTTATTTATATTGTAACTGCCCCTCTTTGGCTTGCAGTTACCTATTCAATACATTTAATGGCATAGTCCTCAGTGCATTGCACTCTGCTGCATCACCTTGCAATATCACAATATATTTGAAAAGGCATCATGCATGTCAAGAATGTGCAGGTCCTACTGCCTATTTCCAGTGTGATACCAAGCTTATTGTAAAATGCATGGCATGACCCTTATGTGGAAGAGAGAATGAATGACCTGGGGGAAGATGGCCAACGAGGCACAAAAATGTGTATTTATTTATCCTTCACCTTTTACTCCCTGGCCCCCTTCACTCCTCTCCACAAGCCCTCTTTTCTGAGAAAATCTGACTTGTTTGTTGCACCCACAGTATTAGTCATGGAACACTTTGAGAAGACAATCCCTGCACGTTGTCAAAGAGTGTTTGTCTGTTGAATGAGGAGCCTCCTTCCACTTCCTCCCCCGTCCAATCACTTTGGATTAGACCTTGTAGAACTGCAGAGAGCAGAAGGGCCTCACTCATCGGGCCCTTTATGCATCAGGGGGCCCATGCTGAGGTTTAGTGTCAGAAGTGGCAGTTTGTCAATTCACCCACCACTCCAAACAAGGGTTAAACACATTGGAAACTCTGTCTCTGTCACACAAATATAGACAAAGCTTCCCTGTTGTTTCAAACTAGAAGACGTCTGTGTCTCCTGTCCCTTCAAGTGTGTGGAAGAGAAACATTTCTCCAGGGCTTATTCCTTTTCCTCCTTCTCTTTCATCACCCTTTCATAACAAAAAGCCAAGCACATCACAAAAAACATGTGCACATGTCATTTATTTTTACATTATCAAGGGGCTGTAATGGATCTGATTTAATGCAACCCTGATTTAATACTCCTGCCCCTACTTCACTGATAGCAGTGCATAAAGTAAAGGGAGTGCTTTGGTTTTGCAGCTCAGTCCTTGTTGGTGCCTGGTAGTGCTTGGCGGGCTCCTTCTTTTCAGCCTACTCTACCTTAAGAGAAGAGAGTATGTGTCAAGCTTTCATCCACTTAATGCTCTCTGCAGTTTACATTCCATTCCTGTTCAGTACAGGCTGCAACTTCAAGTCCAAGCAGATATTGTTAGAGAGTAAAAGAGAGTGGAGGGTCAAGGAGGTTGGGAATTCCTCTTGTAAAGGTTTTCTGTGAGTGGCTTGCTTGAAAGGTCAGAACTTTGAATCAATTGGTAGGAATGAGCAATACGCTGTGCTGCCTTTTTTGGCTTTCACCTTTCTATGTTCGCCTATCAGATGCTGATGGGAACAAAAGCAGATACATTGTGTGAGCTCAGGAGATGCTTTAAATGCTAAACTCTTGCTGCTGCTATCACAAAAAGAGCATTACATGTTTCCACGAGAGCGTCACTCCTGTCTGTGGGACTCTTATCTATTATGAGCAGCTTCTTGTTTTCTGTAACAAATGGGTTATGCATTTTAAGATGTTTCTCACAGATTGTCCTGCAGCTGCATGAGTGGGTTTATTAGCCGAGTGGGCGAATTTAGTCCTGTGAAGAATTTTTCTCACATTGCCTCTGACAGGCTTTGGCTGTCACAGAGATGTAACCAGGATGGGAATGCAGGAGTGTGGGTTTATAATAGTGTGTGCATGAGAGTGTGGGTGTGTGTTTGCATGTGCTACTACACGTTTGTGAACACTTTCATATATGTATTTGTACATTTGAAGGGGCATTCCAGTGGTTTTGGATGTTTTTCTGTAAATCCTATGTGCTTATAGTACTGCTGCGGACCATTTCTCCAAATGGTCACCATTTTTTGACCATCAGAGTCCTTAAACTCACTTTAAGTACACATGGTTCCAGTATCAGGCAAAACATTAGTATACATGCACTCACCTTTGTGTTGTCAAAGATACTGTGTTAATGTAGAGGCAAGACACACCCATTTTGAAAGGCCCATTTGGAAAAGTCTCCTTTGTTGATGCATTATAGGAAACTTCAAACTTTGAGATTCTGGTATTTTGAGATATCTGAGAAATGTTTGCTGTGAAATAGCAAGAATCTACCGGAGTCAAAGTGTCCCTTATATCCCTCACAAAACCCATGCATTCTTATTATATGTGTCAGGCTTAAAAGTCTTGTGCTGTTCTGTATTTTTATTATTATCAACAAATCCCAAGATAAGACCAAAACCAACAGCTAATAGCTCCGACTATGTTTGTTGCAGCCTGTACCAACTGGCTAATGAAGGGGTTTGAAGAACTCCTTAGTTGGACCAGGATGAGGATAAAACCGTCCAAGTCTGGGAGTCTGTCCATACGTAAAGGAGCCAGAAATGATCTCTTTCACAGTGCACAGTGAGAAGATCGCAACACTGGCAGAACAACCCGTCCGAAGCCTTGGGAAACTGTATAGAGCTGACTTGTCAGATAAGCATATGGCTAATACAGTGATGTCACAACTCACTGAAGTTCTAACGCGGATCGCATCTTCAGGGTAAATTCAAAATCTATTGCTACCGATTCACCCTATACAGGCAGCTAATGTGGCCTCTCAAGATGGGTGAGATCACCACCTCTACATATGTTTGACTCATTTTAAGTCTTATTATTATTATTATTATTATTTTATTGATTTTAAGTAGGAAAATACTGGCTTAGAGCTGATTGACGCAGACAGGACAGGGCGCTTGTAAAGTTTTGAGAGAGAGACTCTTTCACACCAATGACCAGGGTTATCTGACCTGTGTTCAAACCCCTCTTTTATCAATTCAAACCATGCCAGTCAACAGGGGTTTATCCCATGTCATGACATCATACACGGCCCGGGTCACAGCCCGAGAGCAATGCATACCAATTACTTGGTACTTAGAAAAGTCAGTGAAGTGGGTTTAACCTTTTTCACACACAATGTGGTTCAACATTTGATGAGCGCTCAGTGTGAAAGGGGTATGATGCATTGGGTGTATTGATAGTAGCACAAATATCGGTATAGCTCTATAGTTCATCTTACTATGCATTCATATTACAAGAGTCTATAAACTTGTCTGAAGGATCAGTTTATGCGTTGTGTTCAAATGGCCTCCCATAAATTTGTGGATGTTATCTCAACATATAGTTACTCAACACCGTTGGTAGCAAGCAAGCACCAGTTAGGAATTATTAAACTACAGCAGCTGTGTGTATTATGGAAAAGTAAATGCATCAGTTACCACAACATTATCGTAGTATTAGTGCTATGATACTTAAATCATTTAGCTTAGTTTTAAATAAAGGGATAATGGACCCAGCCATTCTCAGCAGTCAGTTATGAGACATTTGTTCTTGTGGTCTTGCAGATAAAAGCTGTGGAGAATTTCGAAGCTTTGAGCGTCTGTTATCAGTTTCTTATCCATTTCAGGAAACAAAGAAGCATGCAAAATCTGATTGGCTGTTAACGGCTAGTGACTGTGAAATGAAATAAACAGGCTTGCAGTACAAATATGCATGTTGAGCAGCCAGCATTTGTTTGGAAGTGGAGATGACAGCAGATCTCCAGCTGCAAGATTTAACAACAGCTGATGGTAGAACAGATCTTGGCGTTAATTTGACATTTACCAGTATTTTCCAGAATGTTCTGCTTCTGTTCCATTGCCTATCATTGCTGTGCACGGAACAACATTTTTTTTTTCCTGGTCCCATTAAACAACAGCTGGGCAAACTGAATGCCTGCTGTCCTCAGGCTTCTGTATGGCATCACCTGTCTTTCATTATCAACGAATTCTGTTATTCCACTTCCTTCTTTTCTAAAGCTACTACTACTTCATCCCACAATGCAAACATTGTGCATTGTGAGCAGAGTAATGCATAAGTAAACAGTGGAATTCCTTTTGGCTGGAATGTGAGTACTCGTCTGCGTGTCCATACGATGTGTACGATATTTGTGTGTACGTGCAAGTGATTGCCATGGGGTGGGGTGGAGTTCAAAGAATAACAGAGTCGGTCAAGACCTTTATCTCAAGGGAGAGATAACTTTCACACAACAGACGTGTCTCAACTCATAGACTGAGAGTAAAGGTCGCAGCAGCTTTTTGAAGTAGAATGCAGTAGCATAGTGAGAAAGCTAATTCATAGTCCCAAAGTTGAGGCCAGATTGACATTCTCAAACATGTGTAGCTGAACATGTTAGCTTTACGATCAGGTGCAAATATGAACTCAGCTCAGCAAAGGGTCTCCTGTAAGTTTGTGGTGGTTTTTCACCCAGATGGCATCCAGCGTGTCTAGATGGTACCCCATCTCAAGGGAGTGGGAAGCAAGAGATGATCACACCAATGTTTGGCTGGTCGGCACCACTGAAAAGAATTTGGTTAGTCAGCGGTTTTCTTTTGAAAATGGCCCGGGATTGTTGTTGTAAGGGTGTTCAGTCAGGGGAGAGAGGATTTGGGACGGATATATCTCATTATTTATTAGCTGGAGCCATTTAAATGGGTAAACCACCATGACAGAGATGGGTGGAAATAGGAACTGGCGGGCCATGCCAACTGGAAATGCCAGGGGTGGCATTCTGCCAGGGTCTTATCCAAACTTATAGCTGGAGTCTGGGCAGTCTGGATGCTGAGATGGTGAGACCATAGATAAATCCACGCTGTGCTCCACTTGGGCTGGCATAGTGAGCGTTATCAAGATGATCAGATTTGAGAGAGGCTTGCCAAGCTTTGTGTCTCCTCATTGAGTGTGCATTTGTCTATCAGGTTAACTGCAAGAGGAGGCAGCTTCATTTTTTTATTCATGAGCCTTGTAAAGAGAATGCTGTGATAGAAATATATGCTTATAAAATCGTTTTGATAATAATACTTACCATTACTAAAACAACACTTTTCTGCTTGTAGTAATACAATTGTGTTTTCCTAAACTTTCCACACGATAAGCTCTAGTTGTAATGCCTGGTCCTCACTTGAGTACCTCAACAACTACTGCATTGATTCAAATTAAAATTTGGACAGATATCCAGGGTGCCCAGAGGATTAACCCCAAACACTTTGGTGATCCCTGACCATTTCTTTAGTTACACCCTGAGGTTAATGAGGTTGACACTATGGGTTGACATCTGTGTCTCGGGCAACTTTTGGATGGTTGGTCGTGAAAGTTTGTACACACATTCACATCCCCATCGGGAGGAGTTGTAGTGACTTTGGCTATCCCTTTACTTTTCATCCAGCACTAGTATCAGATCCATTTTCTTCTCTTATACTTACTGCATCACTAAAGACATTACCAAAATCCTCGGCTGCACTTTGTGTCTAGTGTTAGTTAGCAAATGCTAGCGTGTTAACAACCTAAACTAGTCTTGACTTTGTCTTGTCTTGACTAGCCGTTTGTTTACTTTCCTCACTTCCATTTCACTGCTTGTGCACTGACCGAAGTGCCAATCAGAGTGATTTGTGTCAGTGGTGGGCTTCAACATGCTGAAACAGCCTTAAAACAGCCTAAGAAGGCTGACTTGTGCCGGGCACACCACAAAGACTATCGCGTCTGACGCTCACTGTCTGTCTGACCACTTGGTGTGTACTTTTGTGCAGCGTCACAGAGCTTCTAGCATTGGTTATAAACGTATATCTTGTAATAAAAGAAACCAAGCAGCAGTGTATTGAGGTTTGATTTCCTGCCCTAGTGCTGCGTATGCTCAGAGTTTTAGGTTGAATGAAATTCTAGTCTACTGTGGCTCGGGGCCCGGCTCTCCATTCACCGTTGCACTCCCATCCTTCAGTTACACCCCAGTCCTTCAGTTACACCCTTGCTATTGTTCCATTCATATAACATGCTTAATGACATGATGATCACAGATTTTGAAGCAGCTTGTCATCTTGAGGTGCTGCATTTATTTGAGATGTTTTTACTGCTCCTGAGGGTGACCTCATGTTTCCCTGATAAACTCCTTCCTAAATCCAGAGCGAAAAGCTGGTTGTTAGTTTTTTTTAACCCAAGGGGGTTGGAGTTTAAAGCATACTTTAACAGATTTATGTCATCCAGTCCAGTCCGTCTCAACCTCAGCTGCTTTTCACAGTTTTGTTCTGTGTGTGTGTGTGTGTGTGTGTGTGTGTGTGTGTGTGTGTGTGTGTGTGTGTGTGTGTGTGTGTGTGTGTGTGTGTGTGTGTGTGTGTGTGTGTGTGTGTGTGTGTGTGTGTGTGTGTGTGTGTGTGTGTGTGTGTGTGTGCGCGTATGCGTGTGCATGTGCATGTGTGTGTTACCATGTGTGAATATCTGTAGCCAACTCTCACCAAGATTAGAAATACATACAAATTATTTCTTTGGACATTTGTGCTGTGAAAAATACTTCAATGAGCTCTGTTGCATACCGATGTCATTAGCTTTTGTTTGCATGTGAACTCTTAAGAAGGCCTCTAAGAGATAATAAATGGTAAAAGTAAACACATCACAATGCCCTGTTTCCTGTCTCTGCTTTTGTTTTTCCTCCACCCTTCCAGGGTTTATGTATAGCACTGGGTGTAACCTTTCTTCACGGAGACTTCAACCCCTATAAATCTCTCTGTGTTTGCTGCAGGTGACTCAGGCCTCTAAGGTGTGGGGAGAGGTCCCTCTACCAGAAGACTTGGAGGGGGAGAAAGATGTCCAGGCGTCTCAGAGCTTACTGGACGATGACGAGGACTTCGCCGCTGATGAAGCTTCAGGAGGTGGGCTTGATAGAGGCTGGAAGACCACAAACCACAGCAACAGCTACCCATAATTCATTTTCTTTAGGCAGCCGCATATGTTTGCATATGCTCTCTACTCATGGGGAACAATTAAAAGAAGACGCTATGTGGTCACAGGCCCTCAGATTGTTGATCATCATCATCCGAGGACTGAAAATGAGGGAGTGTTGCTCAGAAACGTTATGAAATACTTTGCTGATTTCATCCTACATATGAACACTAACGTGCAGGATTCACGCTATTCACAAGGAATTTAGAGCAGATTTTTTTGTTCTAATAGGTGTTACATAAGTGAACTAAGCATGGTTTTTTTTTTTCTGTCCATGAATCTGCCCATTGACCCTATAAACTTCTGTTTCTGTCTCCACAGATCTGCCCAGTGGAGAGGATGATGGAAGCACACCGTGGCCTCCAGTCTCTGAGAGCACAAGTAAGGGACCAGAACATATAGTAAATCTAACAATTTTTCCTTGCGGCAGATTTTGTTGATGCGTGGTAGATCACTCAGCCATCTAAAGCCCCCCATCCGTGGCTCTAACTTCAGTGGCCAAATGCGGTGTGTGTGTGTGTGTGTGTTTGTACATGCCTGCCTGTGCCTGAATGATGGTGCCTTCACATCCTGCTACACCCTCTCCTC
Organism: Echiichthys vipera; assembly: GCF_963691815.1. NCBI lineage: Eukaryota > Metazoa > Chordata > Actinopteri > Perciformes > Trachinidae > Echiichthys > Echiichthys vipera. The sequence goes on from NC_139834.1 coordinate 7,411,588, forward strand.
CCTCCTCAGCAGCTCGCCCGAGTCTGGTCATAACACACGCTTTGAGCTTTGTCTTTGAGACACAAACAGCTCCTCTCCTCTTTCATCTTCTTAACCAGCGGCAAAGGTGAAGGCACAATAAGATACATGAAAGCACCGTGAACAATAACAGCTGCGGCACAACACCTCTGTTTTGTCTTCCATTCACTCCTGCCCTTCTCCAGACCCCTGTTTTTTTGTCAATTTGAAAAGTTTTTATTTGTAGGTACCCCACTATACCACATCCCACAGCAGCAGAGAGAAAAAAATAGATTTTGTATTAACTGTTGCATGATGGGTCTTACTCTTTAATCATGCCTGGGGTTTGTTGCTGCTTGTTACGCCTCTGTTCTCTGTCCAGTTTTCTTGCCTCTAGAATTTTTGTATTAATGGAGACATCAAAGCAATTAAGACACAATTACCCTAAATATGTCTGAATGCTTCTTGGCCTTAGCCACCAATAAAGGGAGAGTATCAACTAGTGCTGATACTCAACTATAGCTGGATTTTAGCCACAGTTGCTCACTTGATAACATTCAACAAAGTACTGCTTTTATTTGGCGTATCTATCAATGGACTTTTGGGAGCCTAAACTAATGCAGTGTCTATTTTGGGGCGTGCCCATTCGCAACAGGCCAATTCCTTAGCTGCTGCTAGCTCCTGTCTGACTGTTTTAAATGCGTGCCCGTTCGGAGCAGGCAGATTGCTTGGCCCCCCCGAAAGCACTGAACGCAGCTCCGAACGGATGAACAGTTCTTGAGATATGTGAAGGACAGTCATAAAGACACAGACAGATTACTTCCTTCCTGTTAGATGATACGGCTACAGAGCCATCACATTTGTCATGGCCACTTAGAAATCTACACACCAAATGTGGTAACAATAGAGTTCAGGAGATATGATATATCTTGTAATATAAGCCCTGTCCAAACTTTGAGGGCCAGCTATAGAGAAACTGTATGGAAGATTCAACGTCTGTAAAAATGACTTTTTCCGGCTTGGTCCAGAGATGTTCTGTACCAAATTTTGTGATGAAAATTCAAAATTTGTAGGAGTGACAAATGAGTGTGGCTCATATTGATAGATTCATCTGGACCCACAGAATCCAGGGAAAAATTGGATTCTGTGACCAAAATGTAATGTTTTATTATTATAGCGCCACTTTATGGTCAAATGGCACCAAATTCAACACTGTGCTCCACTGGATCCCCAGTAGGACTGTGACTTTGGCCCATAAACCTTATTCCAAGTTGTTTGTTTATCAATATTATTATTTGAATATTTTTTAATAATATTTACCAGTAAATGCCGTCAACAACTATATTGTTACCAAATTAAGTCGTATATGTTCTTCTTTTCACGAGAGGGCGGTGTATCAATGGCAATAGACAGGAAATTATGTTTTCAGATGAGAAACATACTGTCACGACTGTTTTTAATTAAAAGTCCAGGCCCCTCAAGTACAGTCACACTTTTTCGGTCTTTGTTCACCCACTCCCGCCACATATTGTATTTCTCACACGGAAAAACAACGTATAATATGCTACAGCTCCCAAAAAGTCTCAGCACCACAGCAAAGCCACTCTCTTTGCTCTCACTGTGGAACCGGCAGGAATCAAGAGCTGCCACGTACCAGCAACCAGCAAATCAAAAAAAAAGTACGGGTTACACAACAGCCAATCAGAAAATAGCACTATTGTATCTGGGTAAGATTTAACACAACAACCAATGAAAAAAAAAGCATAGTTTGCCTGGTATTATTCACGAGATCTTGGAGCTCCATGCATCTCTTTTAGCACAGAGTACGTCATCTTCTGTTTATTATATGACATTACAAGAAATTCACAACTCGACTATTACTTAGAGAATGTTTCTCATAATAAGCATCGGTTTTTCAAAGCTGAGTGAAACAACCCCATTCCTGATCGTTCCTGACTGATGCTAATGTCGCTTACAGGAGCCTTAATGGCCAATAACAGCCTTGCTAATGAGCTCGCCATTCACAACTTCACCAGGCGTGAAAAAAGCCTCAGAATCTGAATTGAAAACAACGTTTACAAGCAAACAAATTTACAAAAAATAATGTCCATAACAGGTTAGAATATTAAGGGCTGCCTAATATTTGTTGAAATATCATTAAAAAAATGTAATATTCAAATTATATTCGAATTTCGAAGTTCAGAGTCAAAGCCCTAGTCCCCAGCAATAAACCCGCCAAGAGTGAAGTAGATCGGATGGACGGTTCTCAGGATATGTGACTCACAGAGAGTACTTGCGTTATAGTCTGATTATATCTATCATGACCCCACCCCCCTGCATGAAATTACTTTACCAAAGCAGATACATGTTAATATCCTGACAGGTCATACCATTTTATTATTAAAGACAAATGCTTATTAAAAGCTGCTGCTTCTTAGTGTGTCATTGATGCCAGGTGAATGACATACGGCAGGTTCGCAGAGCTGATGACATCATGGCAGAATAATTGTTTTGGTAGCAGTATTGCGAGCTTACATCATAACTATGACACATGGCATCATGCGCCTCGCTCACAGAAATAGCACGGCTGTGAGGCCTCTCTGAATTTGGGTAGTTAAAGGAGCCAGAGGAGCTATTGACACAGTTGACATTAATGTGTAAAGAGCATGTGAGTTGAGGTTTTTTTTTTCAGCATTGTTGAAGAAAATAAGATTGATTGATTAAAGTGTAGCTGTATGAAAGTGTATCGTTTTCTTTTAAACACATCTCTGCAGCACAATTTCAACCTCCTGCATTAAACTTCTGAGTTAGTTTGGTACATACAAAAAAATAATAATATGAAAGTCTTCAAACATAAATCTAGTTTGTGCTTTGTTGACAGCACAAGATGTGGAATATTTTCTGTTAATGTGCTCACATTTTGTGTTGCCACATGCGCCGACAAAACATTCCCCATTACTTTGGTTTATGGCTTCAGTTTCCATAAACTTCCTGGCTTTTGTTGCCACATAAAGGTCAGTGTTGCTTTAATGTGGCAATTAAATAGGAGGCTGAAATTATGCAGTTATATTCTTTAATATATTATCTTATCTCAAAGGTGGCGAGACATTTGCATTCTCCTCAGTATGATGATGGTGATATGATTTGTTGGAGGCCAGCTTTTTCCATATATAGATCTGAGCCTGACAGCAATGGGAAGGAAATTTGGTTTCCTGTGCTAAATGCTGAATACTTTTCTGAGTGTCTCTGTCCTGTTGGCTGTCCAGACTGTTCACACAAGCTTCTGCCTTCCTTCCCCCTCTACTGCTTGTAAAGTGGGAGATGTAGGTGCCGCAGATGCCCCCATTCTGCCCTATATCCTGTTGTGCTACTATTTGACGACGTTAAGGAATTCCCATTTCCTACTGTATTTGCCTCATGCATTGAAGCTGTGAAAAAACATCTGGAGCCTATTGCGATGAGGCTATTTTAAACCTCTTTTGTCCATTGTTATTCTTTATCTCCCCTAATCACAGTCTGCAATCTACTCCAGAGATATAGAGGTTGCGTCCCATGTCCTCCCAACCTCTCGTCCTGACCTACATGCTCAGATCCCCGAAGAGATTTCTGGGAGACAAAATACAACTTATCTAATCTGTGAGAGCCTTTCCTCCTTCCACAGGCTCCATGACAGACATTCCTATTGCACAAAAGATATTGGCCACTTTGTTTAGAAACCAAAGAATCAAAGGTTACCATGTCCACTTAGTAATGAGGATGGTGGTTGGTAAGGGTCCACTGGGGTTAAATTCTTCCCAGTGCTAATTTTGGAGGAAAAGCTTGAGAATTCATATCTGTACAGTAGTGGTTTCCAAAGTCTTGTCTGGCAAAAGGATGCAGCTAGATCTGTTTTTTAAAGGGGACATACACTTGTTTTCAGGTTCATATTTGTATTTAGGGTTTCTACCAGATCATGATTACATGCTTTAATGTTCAAAAAACGCATTAGAGGATGAATATACCTGTATTCATCCTCTGTCTGAAACGTTCCGTTTAGGTCCCCCTTCCGATAAAGAATATTCTGCACTGATTTGTCAGCATTTTTGACATTATCGTGTCTATAACAGCGCTGTAGTGGCACTTCCTTAGTATATATAGTATAGTTGTGACATTTTCTTCATTAAAGGCACAGTTTCTGAATAGGGTCTGTGTGCATTTCTCTGTGAATTGAGTGTTTTGATACTTTCACAGTATTTATATAGCACCTAAACTTTCTTTAGAATAATAAAAAACATGGCAATCTCACTTTTTGCAATATGGGACCTTTATTGTTTTATTGCGTTAAAAAAAACTTTTTCTCAAAGTTTTCTTACGTATGAAAACCAAAGAAATAAGGCATACATATCATATCACTATTTTTCAACCCATGTTATAAATAAACAGTTATTGGGCGGCCGGCGGAATCGTGGTTAGAGCAGTCGTCCCATGTAAAGAGGCAGAAGGTCCTCGAGGCAGTGACCGCAGGTTTGACTCCGACCTGCAGGCCCTTTGCTGCATGTCTCCCCCCCTCTCTCTCACCCCATTTCCTGTCTGTCCTATCTAATAAATGCTTGAAAACTCCCCAAAAAATAATCTTTAAAAAAAATATATATATACTGAAGTATACAGTTATACTCCATGTAACACCATGACACAACAGTTAAAGCTCTTTAGTTCAGTTTTCAACATGTCTCAGTTTTCCGAACCTGCTGGCAAAAAGAACTGAGGCTTTATAACGGTACATTTTCCATTTTACAGTAATTATTCATTATTATTAATTATTAATAAACACTGCATATTTGGTCATAACCTGAGGTAGACGAAACGTTTAAATTGTGATCATAAATTTCAGCGATAAGAATATAAACTATATGTATTTCTTATAGTCAAATACAGTATATTTCACTGTATTTTAATGTAAACTACCTCTGATTTACTAAGGGCTTTGTGACATGTTGGTTTGACATTAAACATGCAGCTTTGGGCTTGTCAGTTGATTCAAGGGAAGGGTGAGCAGAGAGATGTGTTCTGTGTTTAGTCTGCAGGGACCTTTTTGCGTAAACTTGAGGGCCAGGCTGTCCTTGATCCACTGACTCACAGACAGGTGTCTGCATTCTTTCGTAGTCTCAGCTGGTTTTACATCAATTGCTCGATGGTGCTTGCTGAAAAAACACAATCCAGGTTCATATTCTTCTGTTATCTCTAGCGGCTCTGGCAGCAGACAGGCTTACGACCGGGCCACCCATGGGTTTGTGAGATGTGTGTCTGTGTGTGTGTAACATACTGGGAGACTCCTTTTGGTAGTTACACAAGGGGACGAGTGCTGGCAGCTGCAGTTATTTTGGTGAGGTCTTTGTTGTCACACTGCCGGGGGCCCTCAAGGTGGTCACACACTGACCCAAGAGTACAGCCGAAACTTGTGTCACATTATAATCGAACAGCTCACTCCCTTTTGTGGATACGGCAGACAAAACACAAGGGCTGTACTGTTGAAGGACATGTTTGGTTTAACCTTTATCCAAATTGTCAGCCATTGATAAAAGCCTCCATTCACATGCAGTCAATTGTCAGTTTGACTGTGTATAATGCACAAAGACTACTGCTGATTGGACTTAAGCCTTATTGCTGCACCTTTCCCCATGATGCTACAATCTGTTCTGTTGTGCCACTAACAAACGCGTTGCCTTGGAGAACTTGCCTGCGCTGCTTTCTCTTTCCCTCTTTAGGAAAGAGACGTTGAGGGTTTTTCATTTAATGAGAGTGTGTGTGGCTGCTTTGAATGATCTCTTTTTTTTTTTCCCTCAAGGACAGGCTTGTAACTGATACATCTGTTTACTTTATTGACCTTCACTATAATCTGTGCTAAAGGGAATAGCTTAAATCAGGGAAAAGAAAATGGTTTGTTGTGTTACAAAACAAATACTGAATTAGAGCTTGTGGTTATTGGCAGGGTATTCCGTTGTCCTGTAGTTTTCCCAGATCTGAGAGTTTATTTGGATACAGCTCCACAGTTGATCAGCTGTTTCCTGCTTGAACACTAGAGAGTATCCATATTAAATAATACCTCTCCTGGGATTTGTTGAGCTATTTTTCTTCTGTAGGATGAGGATTTCAGGATATGTGCTTTCTTTCTTTCAAAAGATACCACTCTTAATCTCTCTCCCGATTTGGTAAGAAGGGCATCTTTGCAAAGTTCCTGTGTGCTCATGCTCTTATACAGTGGCAGCCTTGTTTCAGTCAGTTATCATCAGCACATAAAAGAGTGGAGAGTAATAATGAAGCTGTTACCCCCTTTTCTTTGGCTTCCACTCCCATTCGGACTCTGACAAGGATCCCAACATATCCTTTGCAGTAGATGATATTTCATTAGCTTTGATTAGTGTGGTCACTATTCTTGGAGGGAAAGTTTGGCAAGTTTTCTCTCAACTGTTTCCCGGGTGGACTTTGCAGTCTTTGTAGTTTTTTGTCGCATTCAGTTCACCTGACTGTAGCACCAGGCAGCAGGAGTTAAAGTCAATCTAATCTTCTAAATTTAAACCATAGTATTCCTCAATATCTTCTCTTCTGAAAGACATGCCACAGCTACAGTAATGATGTACCAAGAGCCATATGTTTTTTGTGTGCAGCTGTAAAACAGCTGGATCCAGCACACCCACTTGATTATGAAGGAGTGGTTGTTTACTGCCGTCTGTCGATGTTTAAGGAGTGGACTACAGAATATGAAGTTTGAAAATCTGTCTTGAGCACTAGTACAAATGATTCAAAAATAAACATTTTGCCAAATCTGTTTTCATCCACAAGATAACATAGTCCCTTTTTTGTTGAAAGACATTGAACCGCTACTCAGAAGACATTGCACGAGGTTCCCTCTGTTTATAACCCATCTTTGTTTCAGATCGTTCCAGAGGCCTCCTCGGCTGCCATTTCAGAGCATGCCCCACAGTGTAACTGCATCCAAAGCAGTGGAAGAATGAATGAGTCACCACAAAACAGAACATGGTCATTGTTGCCCTTGCCAGTGCAGAGGGCTAAACTTTTGGTTAAAAAAACGGTTATAATGGTGCTCAGTTCTTTCCATTTAGGAGGGAGAACAGGAAGCAGCTCCTCCCAGCGTCTCTACAAAGCCAGATTCTTAGGATATCCTCCGTCTGTTGAACCAAAGAGGAGTAATTTCGAAAGAGAGATGCCCTCTGATCTTTTCTCTTTGACGCAGTCATGCAAGCAGACTTCCTTGTGTGTTTCCAGACAGATGCTGGTTGAACTCATTAGTCAACAAAAACCACAGGAACCATTGTCCAACTGAGCATGACTATCCACGACATGTGGATGTTCATGATTAGCGGGACACTTGATGGCAAGAAATTGATGCTGACATTTCTCATTTTTTCGAATTTTGATCACAACTTTTTTTTCACTTCCTGCTGCTGTTTTACTGCGTTTATTTCACATAATTTCATGCAGATCAGTATATTCCGTTTGCTGACACATGGCAACTATTTCAACTCATCATCTTAGTGACTTTTTCCTGATTTCCTGTTTCTGTTAAGACCACTCCAATGGTGATTCACTTTCTGATTGTTACTTTCTGTTTTCTCTCCTTGCTTTCAATCATTTCCTTAACCTGAAATTTTAACCTCTCTCCACCCGCCTGGCTAACTCGATCCTTCTCCCTGGTCCTTGTGTTGCTTTTCTTGTTTGACCCTTGACCTTTTGGCTCCTGTTTTTGCCCCATCGACCTTGTGGGCTACGTCTCTCTTCCCCTCTGTCTCTTGCTCTTTGCTCCTCGCCACTCATTGCTTGCCATAGCACACTGGTTGGACTCTTCATATCTGGGGAACTTACAGAGCCCAGTCGAACCAGACTACAGTAAGTTCTTAAGCACTTCTTTCTTTCTCCCTTCTTGTCTTTGGCACACTGTCCAGTCACCTGCTCCACTCAGTTATGCACTCTCATTTCCAAGCACACTCTCAGATAACATTCCAAGGAAGTCTCAGCTTGGGCATGCAGTGTTTCAGTCGAGCGAGTCTGTTTTTCCAAGTGTCTTGCAGGCGTCTCCCAGTGTTTTCTGATGCCAGCGGAAAATGATTGGGTTGTTCCATTAGGTAATAGAGTTCACCTCACTCGAGTGACACTTCCAGCTGAAAACATCTTTTTAAAGATATGTTGGAATGTCACTACCGCTCATCCCTGTGGACAGCTAACACTTGCAAAAATGTGTTCCACAGTTTAATTTGAAAAATGGCTTTTTGTAATGTCAACCTCATGCAGATGGGTCGTCATAATGATACGAACCAGCTGCTTCACAGACAAAACCACTAAAACATGAGTATGAAAACATGCTTTGTTACACACAATGGTGGTTTCTGATGCTACATACATGGCAAGCCGTGGGAGAGCACAACGGGGCAAGCTTAAGAGTGAAGCCAGAAGTTATTCCCAAGAGCTCCCCAGAGGGCAATGAGTGGAATTGGAGACAGAGGGTTTTGGCTGGTCACCAGCAAAAGGGTTAAGTAGCAGGGGTCCTGTCTACAAGAGTTAAGCTGAGACAAAGGCAACTGGCATATGAATATATCACAAAAAGCAAGAGAGAAATATTTAAAAATGAAGGGAGACAAGAGAAAAAAACCCATGGAGGGGGAAAACATGTTTTATTAAAGATATTTGATCGGATAGATGTGGTTTTGGCCTTATAGATTCTCTCAAATGGGTCGGGTGGTGCTGGGCCCATGCCGTGGGCGCAGCATTTGGGGGTTGAAGGTCAAGCCCAATACGGCTGGGCTTTAAAGGACAGGCTCGGCTCACTGCTCAATCAAGTCTTTGTCTTCTGCATAGGCCTCTATGTGTTCTGAGGGGGCCCATTGCACAAAGCCGCCACAGTTCTACTGAACAGCTTTAATAGCTAAATAAGTTTGTGAATTAAGAGTTTGGAATGCTATTTTTCCACTCCTTTTTTTTTTCATCTCACCCGTCATGTCTGCACTCTGACAGTTTCATCACTCTTGATGGTGGTCGTGCTTGATGAGGGGATTTCCCCCCCTCCCCGCTGGAAACAGTGAGTGATGCACAAGAGAATGGGTCTCAGAGTAAAAAGAGCCGCTCGTTAGCAGCAGGGCACAACCCGGCAGTCTAATCAAAGGATCTCAGGCGGCGGCAGCCCCACACTCGCCAGTCTGTAACGTCAAAGCGGAAAGCTCAGAGAGAGTTGGGGCTACGAGCTGCTGTTGACCTGGCGGCGAATACCCACTCAAGTGATTAGATTATATTCGGGTCAAATGAGGCGCTTTGATGACTAACTTTGATGTTGCCTGTCTTCTGGGTCCACATTCAAGCCTAACAATTATTCCTACAAGCTTGACAGTAACAGCCTGTAAAGCAAGCACTCAGGCACCCTGCCAGGCTGTGCTAAAGCCTGCAGTTATGCTGTTACACGTCCATCTCACTGTGTGTTTTCATAGGCAGTGCTCAGTTTACTTTGTCGTGAATGTGACTTTTTTCTCACCAGGAATGGGATGCCTTGTTGTGCCAATGCTGTGTTTAAGGAAAAATGGTTTAGCAGTGTTTAGAGAGGACAGCTGTTAACCAGCCAAAGCTCAGGGACTGGTTGCACCAACAGGGCTTACACCTGGTCTTCAGCTAAATCAATGGTAACTTGGTTGCACCATCTAACTAAGACCGTGTGTTAATCTTATACCTTGTCAGGAGCCGGCTTAAAGTCAAAATTATTTCTATATGTCAGCTACCTGATGCCTACCTGGTTACACAAGAGCCACAAACTTTGAATAACCCACATTAGTTTTTCTGCTAAAGTCTCCTTTTTATCTAATTACTTACTGCTTACAAACATGAACACGCATCTAGTCTTTCACCTCAGCTTGTTGAATTAGCGACCAAACAAACTGAGTTTCAATCGAGCTATAGCTAGATAATTACCTGGTCTTGTCTAAACTTACCTGCAAATGTCACTTTGGCCCATTCAGACGCTGCTGCAGTCCTTACTCTTTAACAATGTTGCTGACGACACACTGTCAATGCGTTAGTTGTTAGTTACAGCCAAGTTTGTTTGCTTTTCCTCTCCTTTCACATTAACTCTGGAGCTCCACCTGCCAGTGGCTGTCAATCAAACACAGAAAAGCCTCTCCTGTAGAGCTCTAATAATTTTGTGATATTTTCCATGATCCATCATTATAGCGTTGCTACAAATTAGAAGCTACACATTAGCAAGTCAGCGGGATGTTAATGTTAATGTACCACAGGTATTCTGTGTGACTATGGCATGGCTAAGACTAGGCATAGTTAAGACTAGGTTTAAGTTTGGTTGGTGCAACTGACATAAAGATGTTAACAAAGACAAACTTAGCACTTAGGATAAGGCTTAGTAAAAAGGCCTTCGACACAGAAAACATTTAACTTTTAACTAAGTAGCTCCATGTAAGTGTGTGTGTGTGTGTGTGTGTGTGTGTGTGTGTGTGTGTGTGTGTGTGTGTGTGTGTGTGTGTGTGTGTGTGTGTGTGTGTGTGTGTGTGTGTGTGTGTGTGTGTGTGTGTGTGTGTGTGTGTGCGTGTGTGTGTGTGTGTGTGTGTGTCTATGTGTGTGCAGGTTTATTGTTTTGCACATATTTGTGGGCATGTATGTTTGCAACTAGAGGCCCAGGATAGGGGATGCCTACTTAGAACATGGCTCTTTGCTTTTGGCATGGCAAGTAGCGTCTGACTGCAAGAAACAGTACAAATATTGACTTCCTCCCTAAACCCACACTGCCAGTCTGAAATCAGAGGCTGGCAGGCCCGTCCTAACAAAGTGTTGGCAGGAGTGTGAGAACCGGGGCACCCCGCGGGGCAGGGCTATTTTAAGTTTCATGCCCTAAGCCTGCGACATTGGAAGAATTATAATACATCTGACATTTTTGTTGATAATGAGTTACTTATATAGCAAGTTGTTTGGCTAGTCACCATTATAGCTGTATAAAGTATAAGGATGCTTTATACAGGTAGTTACGAATTTGATCAAGTTTAAAAAGAATGGAAACATTGACTACACAAACCCGTTTTTTTTGTTTTTGGAACGTCATAACCACAATGCTCCACCATAGTGCCATAGAAAGTGATGTGTAAACCTTTCATTCATTTATTTTCTTATGTGTTGTTGTATAAAACTGGTTGCTTAACAATGTATTTAAATAACTATAATGACATTAGGGGAATTTGTATATCTGCCCATGATTCGGATCCAGTCCAAACTTTGATGGGTTCTTTCTTGGCCTATGATACACCCTTCCACCAAGTTTCATGAAAATCGGATCAGTGGTTTTTCTATAATCTTGCTGACGAACAAACAAACTAACAAACTGAACCCTTAGCAGAAGGATGACATCATGATTAGAGCTATAAATGTTAATTGATTAGTTGTCAATTATTAAATTAATCTCCAACTATTTGATGATAGATTAATCAGTTTGAGTAACTTTTAAGAACAAAAATATCTGATTCAAGATATTTTCTTTTTTCTTTCCTGCTCTATCTAGTAAACAGAAATATATTTGAATTGTGGACAAAGCGAGACATTTGAGGACGTTTTCTGACAGTTGCAGCCCTCGCTGCATTTCTTCAGAGTGATTAGAGGGCAGGGTCACACGCAACTTTTTTTTCTTCTTCCTCTGCAACCCGCTGGCACAGTACTGATGCTGACTTAAACTCCCACTTACCTTCCAACTATCTGATATCATCGGCATTCAATCGGGAAGTCTGGTGCAAACGTGGCCTTTCATTTTAAGCTGATATCCATGTACTGTGTGTTTGCATTGATTAGGTTTCAGACAGTGTACTCATTTCTGCCTTCTGCAAAAAAGGGCATTATCAGCATTTGTCTTTGCCAATATTTATGAGTTTGTCCATGAGCAACAGAAAGACATATAAAAAGAAGAAGACATAATACTTTCATTTGGTTATATTTAAGGATATGGGACAGAGTGTGCCTCTTGTTAGGGCCTATGTGTGGTGCAAACGCTGCAGTTGTCGGTTTTAGCGCCAACCCGACCACAACTGAGTTATGGAAATGGATGCCATTATTTGTATGTGGCTCTCATTGAAACCACAGTCATGCTCTTCAGTTTTGACTTTTTGAAACATTTAACCAAAGCCTTTCCTAAAGGGGAACTTTTTCCAAACAGTATCCCGTATAACATCATCTTTAATAAACCTAACCACTTAATCTGGGATCTGGCTCTGGATATCTAAACTCTGCAACAGACGGACGTTAATGCTGATCCTGTGGTTGTTGTGTATTATCCTGCGGTTTAGCTGACATATTCTCTTCCTCTATCTCTGTGTTTCTAGTTTATTACAGAGCTCTTGTCAACTTCACCGACTCCCTGGTCTATGGCCCCGAGCTCGAGGACATCTTCTCCGCGGCCTTTAATGAGATCTCTGAAGCAGTGGTGGACACGGTACGTCCTATCCTCACAGGATAAAATCGACTGAATAGCACGTACAGTACGCTTAGGCTACCTTATACGGTTCAGGCATTTATGACTTTGCTGATTTATTGCATGTGTGACCTTGCATCTGAAAACAAGGCCCAGACTTGTATATTTCAACTTAACCAAATCTGGTTTTCCCTCCACAGCTGGAGTCGGACTATAACAGAATTCCAGGTGTTCAGACAGTCAGCGTGGTCATCATTAAGTAAGAATCTTTTAAATCATGATTTGTGACATCCAAAGTAGATACCCTGCAGCTGGGCTGCTGCTGCTGTCTGGGTGTCTTACCCAGGTGATATTTCTTTTCCTTTTTCCAAACTGCACAAGGCTAACAATGTGGGCCAACAGCCAATAATTCATCAGCACTGTCACTCATTCCTCTAAGCCACGTCCAAAGGGAAACCTTACCTCCCAAAGAACTTTCCTTGTGTAACCATCTGCAGTGCACTCCACACAGTCTCACCTGGCCTTTTTTTCTGGCTCTTTGCAGGAAGATGATAAGAGACGATGGCGTGGATGTATTTGTGGAGTTGGATGTTGGTTCAGACTACAATGCCAACGACGAACAGATCCGCAGTGTGCTGTACAACGTGGTGAAGGAGGGAGCCATCGCCTCCTATGTCACATCAGTGCAGGGCTTTCAGTTCAGACGACTGGGGGAAGGTAAGACCTCAATAAAGAGGACCACCGCTTAACACGGGTATGAAGGGACTCTGTTACGCAAGAGTTTGCTGTATGTTTACAGCAAATGAAGGTCCACCGAAGCGATGGGCAGTGCCCTTAACATTTCCCTCTGGTTTCTAGCTCTACCTCTGCCTCCAGTGGAGCCTATAGCCGTGCCAGGTTTGTACTGTTCCATGCCCTCTGCATGGGGACTGAGCCAACTGTACTGTAGAAGCTGTAGGATGACTGCTGTGCCTTTTTTTTTTTAGAAAGAACAGTCGAGCATTTCCCTCCTTTACGATGTTGAAATTTTACAATGACCTTTACTTTGACATGTTCAAGCAATGGTCATTTGGTTTTGAGGAATGTTTTGCATGGAATCACCAATGTAAAGTAGTCTTCTGAATGTTCCAGTAGCGCACAGTGAATAAGAAGGACCTTTTGCATGGCATGAGTTTGATTAGGACTGCTGCTGTTCACCGCAATCTAAACCAGCTTTTGATTTACGCAAATTTCACCAACTCCATACACAGGCATGGCAACCGATAGAGGATAATGGTACCTGTATGTGTAGTGTCTTTACTCAGATGATAGCGTTCTTATCTATCTGTCTGGCCATCTTTCTGTCCATCTATCTGGGTGTTTGTCTGGTCTGGTCTGGTATAGTCTACGTTTTTTTATCTAGTTTGTGTGTGCGTCTGGTTTGTCTATCTAGTCTGTGTGTCCAGATTAGTCTGTATGGCTGGGTATCAATACTTTATACCTTTTCAAGGTATCAACCGAAATAATACACTCTCTAGAAAAAAGTATTCGTATGATTTTGCCCGCAGCCAATCAATCCAAGCACTCGATTGTATGCGACGTGTGATTGGCCCTCCACCGCAACAGCTACGACTCCTACAGTCTACGGTGTGGTGTATTTAACAGAGTTGGAAGTTCAGTTTGCGGAGATGCCACCGAAACGTTGGGTTGAGTTAGTTTGTCCATCTGCATTTCATATTTTCATATTTACAAAATATATTATAATATCCTTGGAAATCTCCTTGAGTATCTCAAAGCATTCCCTTAAGGATCGTCATTGCAACATGCCACTCACCGTAGTAATCTAATGGCTGAGGATGCTGTGTTTCGTGTCGTGTAATGGCTGGACTGTAGCCTTGGCATGCATGTATTTGATCCTTGAACACTGCCCCTCCTCCCCCCTCCCCTCTGCATCTTTCTTAGTAACCCCCGGCATCAGACCCTGCATGCCAGATGAGCACAGGTGTGGTGATGGGACATGTATCCTGATGGAATACCTGTGTGACAACAGACCAGACTGCAGAGACATGAGTGATGAGACCAATTGCGGTGAGTGGCTTCAGCTTGACTGGCATGCAAGTTGTAACACGGTCGGCTGTAGCATGGAAAAGTGGCAGGGGGTGTGAGACACATTCACTTTGGCACCAAGTTTTAACCGCTTCGTACCTCTGCTAAGTTGTAATCGCAGATTTATTTTTAGAAATAAGACGGCCGGTCTTTCCAGTCGTCACCACCACCCCTACCACCACAATCACCACCATCAAGAAGCCCCCGCGCCCCCCCAGCCCACCTGGACCCTGCAGAGTGGATCAAGCCACGTGCCAGAGTGGAGAGTGTATCCCTCGAGACTACATCTGTGATGGAGAGAGGGACTGCTCGGATGGAAGCGACGAGTTCAGATGCGGTAAGTTACACTGCCTCGTGCATGTGATCACTCTCAAACAATGGCGTGCGCTCCGATGGTGCATTCACGTCCTCCTCGGGGGAAGTTGTTCTACAAACTACGGTGTTAACTATGGTTTATGTTCAGTTAGGGATTTAGCCAGTAAGTAAAACATAAAAATTCCCTTCTCCAGAGTTTTTACTACTAATGTAGCTGTGTAACCATCCACACAATCACATGAATTAATAAAAAGTTTCTTACTTCAGATTTGTTCAGACACGACATGAATGCAGCATAATCATCCTTTATCTTCCACAGGTACTCCGTCTCCCTGTGAACCCAACGAGTTTAAATGTAAAAATGGCCGCTGCGCCCTCAAGCTTTGGCGTTGTGATGGAGACAACGACTGTGAGGATAACTCAGATGAAACAGACTGCCGTAAGTAAAAGGAACAGCTCAAACTTTTTGGCTTATTTGCTTTCTTGTCAACAGTTAGATGAGAAGATGGTCCATCTTCAATTGATCATACTGTTTACTCTTCCATTTTGTCATAACTACAGCCACCAAAGGTCCTGGTGACAGATGTGCTCCTGAGCAGTTTGAGTGCCTTAGCGACCGCACTTGCATCCCAGCTAGTTACCAGTGTGATGACGAGCCAGACTGCCCTGACCGCTCCGATGAGTACGGCTGCAGTAAGTCTGACACCAACTTTCTTTCTCTCTCATGCACAGTCCACTCTTTTCTTTCTTACTTTTTGCACTCTCTCTATGCTTCTTTGACTCTCCTCTATAGTCACCCTCTGAGTTCCTTTGTACGCTGTGACTAATTTGCTGTGAACCAGGCTCTTTTCACACATGTGTTGACTGAGACACAGAGCTTTTTGTGAACCATCTATTCCTGAGAACTGAAAGGGAATTGTCCATCCGTAGTGGAGAATTATCTTCCCTCTGACTTATAGGCATTTATGAGCTTCACTGGATCTCCCGAATTCCAGTCACATGCCTTGCTTTTTTTTGTACATGTGCATTTAGACGTGGTGGAAAAGAGTTCTCCTCTTCTTGACACTTTGCAGCCCCTCCATCTGTGACAAGCCCACCAGAAGAGGCTGTTCAGGCAGCGCGGGGGGCGACAGTGACGTTCACCTGTCAGGCTGTTGGAGTACCAACACCCATCATCACCTGGAGACTCAACTGGGGACACATTCCTCTCAGTGGCAGGTGGGTGTAATAAGAAAGTCTCCTTCTGTACTATTATTTTAAATATCTTTGGAATTGCTATGCTCTATGATAAAAACTGATTTGTATTGATGCTACTTTCCAACAAACATGTGTTGCACTGTTTTGGGCTGTGTGAAACAAAACATCTGCATCTGATGAAAGTCAATCGTACCTAATTGATCTGCGGCAGACCATGAAGATTTGAAAATAAGCATAACCAGTTTGCCTTCTCCACACATTTCCCACCTGGCGTATGATGACCGTCGACAGCCCTGTTAGATCAGTGTGTCTGCGCTGACTCATCCTTTTATTTAGACGTCTAATTACTGAGATATTTGTGGTGCACTCCAACTCCAAATGTTGCTGTAGCAAAAATGTTCATTCCTGGGCGTAGTCAGCTGTGTATATGTGGTTATGCAATTACGTTTGAATTTCATTGATTTTTGTGTAACAATATTTCTGCAGGCTGCATTCACAGCAAATCAGGCGTTGCCATGAAAACACAGTCCTCCCATGTGCTATAATAGACATGGACTCTCCATTCTCTCATTTTTGCTGTATTTCTGTGTTCCCAGGATCTCCATGACCAGCGAGAATGGCCGCGGTAGTTTGACCATTCGCGATGTGAAGGAGGCGGATCAGGGGGCGTACACCTGTGAGGCCATCAATGCTAAAGGCCTGGTGTTTGGTATCCCCGACGGAGTGCTAACCTTGACATCCGGTCCAAATCCAGGTACTGACACTTCCATTTTTACTGTGGGTTCACCATCAGAAACACTTCATTTTCTACAACAAACTGTGAATGAAATCTATTTACAATAAGAGTATAAATTTTGTTCATTGTAGGCAACTGTCCTGACGGTCACTTCAGTGTGGAGGGCCGCTGCGTGTCTTGCTTCTGCGCTGGAATCTCCAAGAACTGCAAAAGCACCGGTCGCTACCGCAACCAGATCAGCCTGCGTTTCACCGAGGAGGACGACTTCAAAGGCACTGAAGCCAATTTTTCCCATAGAGGGCTAATAGAGCGAACACACTGTCTACTATTAGATTGTGAAGTCTGAATATTTCGAACATAAAACAGGCTCTGAGTGAATCTGTTGTTCTTACTTCCAGGAGTGAATGTCACCTACCCGTCCAGGCCAGGCACTCCTCCTCTGTCCTCCACTCAGCTCCTCGTTAACCCAGAGATGGAAGAGTTCCAGCTTGTCGATCTGTCGCGCCGTTTCCTCAACCTTGACTCCTTCTGGACGCTGCCTCGCCAGTTCCTTGGCAACAAGGTAAAGAGTGAGAATATTTACAGACTTTATTGGATTCAATTATCCCATTTAAGCATTAAAATCATGTCATCTGCTTTTAGATCGACTCCTACGGAGGATCACTGAAGTTTAAGGTGCGGTACACATTGGCCCGCGGTCAGTCTGAGCCTGTGGAGAAGCCGGATGTGACGCTGGTTGGAAATGGACGCAGGCTTGTGTACCGCAGAGGCAGCCCCACCCCTGCCCGAGTGGTCAACCAGAGGGAGATCAAATTCACTGAAGTAGGTCTTCGGTTAACAAAGTGCACATTCTGCAAAATCCTGTGGTGAATTTGTAATGACAACATGTAGTTCTTTAAAAAAATATATATATAAAAATGTTTTACAGGCTGTCTACAAATTCAAAAATGAGGAATAAAAAACCACCAAATTTCACAATAAAAAACTTTTGACCAAATTTGACTTGACGTAAAAACCAAGCCCAAAACATCCCCTATCCAAAATAATGAAATAGTTTGAGAAACATACATTGGTTAAGCTGCTTGTCATTGTTTTAGGATAAATGGCAGCACTCCAACGGCCGCCCTGTGAGCCGGGAGGAGCTGATGATGACGCTGGCCAACCTGGACAGCATCAGCATCCGCACCATCTATGACAACCACATGGTCAGCGTGGCACTCAGTGACATTGTCATGGATACCACCACTGTGGAGTTCAGCATCATGGGTCATGCCAAGGATGTGGAAGAGTGCAGGTAAGAAAAAAAACATTAATAAATACAAATAATAATTATTTTGAGGGTTTCCATCTCTACTAAACTATCTTGCTCCCTTCAGTCATCTGTTTTTTTATTTACAACATGAGGAAAGTTTGCAATTTGCAGTGTTGTAATTGGACTCGTCATCGTTAAACTTGATGATCCTCATATTTATCATTCCCAGATGTCCTCCTGGATATTCCGGCCTCTCCTGTGAAATGTGCTCCTCTGGTTTCGAACGTGTCCCTGGTGGATCCTATCTTGGCACCTGCGCTGGTTGTAACTGTAATGGACATGCCAGCGCCTGTGATCCAATCAACGGACACTGTCTGGTAATAGCAATAGCTTACAGGCTGTCAGATATAAATATATTTCTGCCTTGAAACCGTAGAGTACCAATGACAGTCTCTAAATTCTGGATTCAAAGAGGGTCTCTTACATCACATGTCAAAGGAACCAGTCCCGTCAACTTGTGATGGGGGTATTCCATTGTGTCACTTATGGCAGCGGTGGTGGGCGGGGCAAGATGCCAGATCCTGAATTTCTCAATGAGGGAGTAGAGTTGATGTGCTTCCAGACCCATTTTTCCAGTCTTTTTTTAATACATGAATACTAGAGCAAGCAGGCAATCATCTTAGTTTAGAATAAAGACTGAAACATTTGGAAACTCTCCAAAGATTAAAAATAAATGTGACTACTGCGTCGGATGTTTTAAAGGCTAGCTGTCTCCCTCCTGTTTCCAGTCCTTACGCTAAGCTAAGACAGTCATCTCCTGCCTGTAGCTTTGTATTTACCAGTGTGTTTGCACCACCTTAAATCTTGTGTTTACCAGAGATGTGCTCATAACTTTCTTGGAAATAAGTCATTCACCATGAAGAAAGCGTGATTGACTAATCATTTTAGTCGACACAGGCTAAAACAACAGATTAGTCGACTAATTGACTTAGACAGTTGAATTCATCTTTTCATCTAATTCTCAGCCAGTGTATTTCCTAAAAAGTCTAAGCATTCCTTCCTATTTTGAATGGCATCCCTGCGAGATAATGACCAGCGTGTTCTCCCCGCCACAGAGCTGCCAGCACAACACAGAGGGCCCTCAGTGTGACAAGTGTCGCCCAGGCTACTTTGGTGACCCGAGCAGAGGTCGCCCCGATGACTGCAAGCCCTGCCCCTGCCCGTACTATGAGACCTCACGCCGGTAAGGTCACAGCCCCCCCAGACCACACACACACACACACACCTACTGTACATACGGGGCCAGACTTAAAACCTACGCACCACACACAAAGCATCACTTGGAATTGAATTTTGCCCTGCAGTTTTTTTATTTATTCCCAAAAGCTGAGGTCATTCATGAGCTTATTCTTTCAACATGCTACTTATGAACCGCTGTTGTAGATTTTAATCTCTGGCTTTTTCCGCTGGGCTTTGTAGGTTTTCTGACACCTGTTTCCTGGACGTTGACCAACAGCCAACATGTGACGCCTGCAGGCTCGGCTACACAGGAAGACGCTGTGAAAAGTGAGGAAACTGATATCATTGACTGTGCCTTTAAGTTGCAGTATAAATAGTTTGGAGGTGGCAGTAATGTGGTTTATAAGAAATCTTTAATGACTGGCAGTCATAATAAATGTCATCTTTGTACTAAATGATAGGATTATGATGATTATTAATTAGACGATCTGCCCTAGAATAAGGCTGGGCGATTCATCAAGTTTTATTACGATTATGAAAACAAGATAATGGAAATATAATGAATATTGAGCTGCATTCTGTTTCACAATGATGCTCTCATTTTGTCTTGTGTAATAACACAGCCTTTCCTTTACTGAGTTACTGACTTCAATATGTTGAATATAGTGTACCAAAATGTTAAAATCTTGGATATTTCTTTAGGTTGTGACAGTGCACTACAACATATTTATCTAATTTGTTTTTGGTCTAATTGGTGTGTATTATTATATTTATATATTGTTTTATAGATGTTACGTTGTGGAAGTGCACTTAAGTTATAATGTAGTTGACCTTATTTATTTTAATTGAGTTCATTAATTATTTTTATATATATATTTTCTAAATGTATATTTGTATATTTTAATTACATTTGATCAAATTTATTTTGGTCTCATTTTATGTATTTTTACATTAATTACTTAATTATTATTACTAATATTAGATATATGTTTCACTAGGTATATGTTTCACTAGGTGGAAGTGCACTAATGTCATAACATATTTGATCTTTAATTTTTTTATTGAATGTATTTTTGTTTCTATTATATATAATTTAATTTATTAACCTATTTTTTTTGGTTGTACTGTTAAAAAGACCTTTTTTTAAAGGTTATTAAATCCACAATGTTTCCAAAGTCAGTTAGCAATGATGATTATGAATTTTGCAACAATCGAGCAGCCCTTACTGGCCTAAAATATAGTTTATATCAGAACAAGCAGAAGGTGCAAAATAGGTACATTGTATCTTTTATATGTGTTTTTTTTTCAGGTGTGCTCCTGGTTACCAGGGTAACCCCCTTCTGCCTAATGGAAAATGTGTTCCTAACCGTGAGTATATGTTCAACAAATCTCACCAACATTTTCATGAATCTCATTTCAAAGCCTGAAATCGTCAGCAGCTAACCCTGGATTGTTTTACTGTTCAGCGATATGACCACAGGCAGGTCTGTGTGATGATTACCATCGGGGCTATTCCCCCTGGTGTTACAGTAGGCAGTAGTATGTGGTCATGACTCAGGTATGCAGAATGGCTGGAACACTCCCAGGTACACTTTCTACCCCATATGTCATCTTTGCATTGCCCTCTCCCTGCAGAAAGCTCCTCCAAGTGTGATAACAGAGGGACTATCAGCTCCACCAGCAGACCATGCAGCTGCAAGGTATTTATGTACCACAGCAAACTGCTAAGTGGAATATTAGGATTATTTTATGACCATTTATTGTAAAATCCGTTATGTATTTGAGGCCGACACATCCCACTGTTTTTTTTTTCCTGTCATCTTTTTTTAAAGAAATGAGCTGGATAGGCAGATGGCTAACATATGTGCGTGTGTGTGTGTGTGTGTGTGTGTGTGTTTCAGAACAACGTGGCAGGTACTGTGTGTGACGAGTGTAAGGCCGGGTTCTTCCACCTATCAGAGACCAACCCTGAGGGCTGTCTACGTTGCTTCTGTATGGGCGTCACCAAACAGTGCTCCAGCTCCACTTGGAATAGAGATCAGGTAGGTTGTCAAGCTACGAACGGTGAAGGGAGGGGTGAATATTTCTGGTATCAAGGTTTGACTCAAGTGTTTGCACAGTTGTGCTGTATCAGCAAATCCTGTCAGACTCTAAATGGTTGAGATGAAATGTGCAAACAGTGATTGTGCTGAATCGCATGTTCTGTAAATCTCATTCAGACAAAATGTTTGTGTCTCTCAGGTGCGAGGAGGTGTCAACGGGCAGCTCTTCTCCCTCTCCAACAGTGCCAACACTAAAACCATCTCTGAAGGCATTTCCCAGAGGGGCTCCTCTGAAGTTGTCTACCGCTCTTTCTCCAGTGTCCCCAATGACATCTACTTCTGGGTCCTGCCTGAGAGCTTCAGAGGAGATAAGGTGAGGGAAAAACAACAACGTAGAGAGCAGGCAGGGGGGGAAGAGGAAAAAACTGTCAAGTGTTAATCAAGCTAGATTTCTCTGCCCTTTCTGTCCCACTCAGTCATGCCTCAACATGTTGTGTGGGGAAAAAGCTGCACTTACCCGCACAGCAGGCCTCCTTTTGAACCTTTTGGCTTGAGTTCATAGCCAACATGGGTGTCTTGTGACTTCCTCCACAGTATCATAGGGGTGAAATACCTTTCCACCATTCAGTTTTGTTTAGATGAGCTTCTCTTTTCACCATGTTGCAATCAGGTGACGGCCTATGGTGGGGAGCTCCGCTACACAGTGCGCTTTGAACCGTTCCAGCGCTCACTGGTGATTGACGGTCAGCCAGATGTGGTTCTCCAGGGCAACGGCATCTTCCTAGAGCACTACGCTCAGAGAAAGCCTCTACCGCGTGTCCCACAAACTGTCACTGTGACCTTCAGAGAGGTGCGTTTCTTTCTTTCTTTTGTTCACTGGGGGAGTATTGTGTAGTGAAATCTGAATCTTAACACTATCTTGTAGACTAACTCCTCACATTTCTCCATTCTCCATCCATTCGCCTGATAGTCCGAATGGCGTCGCGCTGATGGGCAGCCGTGTACTCGCGAGCACTTGCTGATGGCCCTGGCTGACGTTACTGTCTTCATGATCAGGGCCACGTATGCAGACAAGATGACTGAGAGCAGGTGTGGTGGGAGCTTCCTCTGTCACATACCTCAAAATGAATCCTATGACATTGCACTCAATGGCAAATACTGTACAAAGTGCATTGTTAATTGTGTTTATTTTGTGTTAATTAGTATCTCAGACATCAAGATGGACGTTGCTGTTCCTCGCTCCACTGGGAACGAACGTGCTCTGGAGGTGGAGGAGTGCGCCTGCCCTCAGGGATACAAAGGGCCCTCTTGCCAGGTACACATGCAGATTTCAGAGAAGTAGTAGATTCATTTTAAGTTCCCATATTAAAAAAAAGTGAGATTTTCATGTACTTTTTGATTATGAAGCAGGTTAAGGGTGCCATATAAATAATGCAAAAGTGTGTGTGTGTGGGGGGCTTAAAGAGACAGGCGCTAAAAGGGAGCGTTCCAGACAGAGGGTGAATACTGACATATATTCAGACAGTATGAGAAAAGTAATGTGTTTTCTGAACATTAAAGACATGTTCAGACATGTAACATGTTCTAGTGGAAACCTAAAACACAAGAATGAACCTGAAAATGAGCAGAATACGGGACCTTTTAATAAAACAAAATGGTCCACTTACTAGCTTTTTTTGGAGCTTTTTTGGAGCTTTTATCTCACGGTCTTCATCAGCAGATGGAGTCTGCACAGCTGTCATGAAGAGGGCTTATTTGTAATCACGTGACTTAACTATGGTAGGATAACATGAGCAAACTCAATTCACTAAAGAAGAGTGTGAGATTTAGTTGAAAGCTCAGGGGGAAAAAAACAGTTTGCACTTTGAGTTAAGATTTCTAACTGCTATTTTCCCCGGTCAAGAATGGACTTCCATTCATAATATAAATTAGCTTATTTAAGTTTGAAAATAGAAAGGAAAGTCACACAGATATGCCCAAGCTTGTTAATAATAGCACAGGAAACTTGTTTTCCGTTACAGTCCTGGGTGATAATTGCAGACTGTCTCCTTGCTGCAGTGGAACAAAGACGTATTCCTCTTTGTCATCACTTGTCTCTCACCTGAGGTGTTTTTCCATGATGTTGCAGGAGTGTGATGAAGGTTACACTCGGACCACCTCTGGCCTTTACCTGGGCACTTGCGAGAGGTGCGATTGTAATGGTCACGCAAGCGGCTGTGACACAGAGACCGGCAGGTGTCTGGTAAGTTTTATGCTTCTCTTCACCCCAGTTCTTTTGCCAACATTGAACCAGCTTTGATCTGTGCAGTGGAATGCACTAATGGTTTCTTGGCGGATCCCAACATGTGGAAACACACCGTCGCTCGTAAATACTGTATATTCAACTCTTCCGTGGATCTCACCTCCTCTTCATCTGTGTGTGTCCTGACCAAAAGCAATGTCTTCATAACACCGCCGGGCCAAGGTGTGAGCGCTGCCAGCCTGGTTTCTATGGAAACCCGGTAACAGGCGGTGCCCAGGCCTGCCAGCCTTGCCCCTGTCCTGGAACCTCTTCCAGCAACCAGTGAGTTCATGTCTTTAAGTCTTTTGAGCTAGATTACTGTTAATGATTCTGATTAATGCTGGATTAGGAAAAGTAAACCAACCCAAGCCAATTAAATGCCCAATAATAAACAGAAGTCACACTGTACATGAAATAACTGCCAAAAAGAGCATCCTCATGGTATGCATCTTTTGGTACAGATTCTCCCCGACCTGTTATCTGGAGTCTGACGGTCAGCCGACCTGTGACAGCTGTCCCCCTGGATACACTGGCAGACGCTGTGAAAGGTACGCCCCTTCCTTCTCTTTCTGCTTTTCCTCTCTGTCTTCCTTTCCTGGTCGTCTCAACAGTGTTTGGTGTATCTGGGCTGGCCGGCAGCAAGGTTAGCAGGGGGCTGGCAGTAGCACCAAGTGGTTTTAATTCACAGGAAAGGGATATAAGCATGTCTGTGGTTCGCATCTCTCTTGTTTTGTTTTTTTCCCGGCGTTTGCGTTGATTGAGTGTTGTCAGTCCAGGGATGGGAGCAGCAAATCAGTGCCACCCATTCTGTAGATTTTGTACTGCGTGCTGTTTTTCCTAGATCTGCTGGTGGTTATTGTTTTCTTGGATTTATTGATTTGCAAAAATGTGAGGTCATTTCTGCTGTGGTAGAATAATATATCTTTGTTATAGGAAAAGGGACCTTTTGATGGTACTGCGTATGTCATCACTCAACTTTTATTGTTCGTGGAAACGAAATTTGCCAAAAGAGAAATAAAAGTGCTGTATGTCCTGAGGAAACCTTTTGGTCTAGTTGGCTTTAGATCTTTCTTTTGCTTTCTTCTGTCCTTTGCTTTACCTCCAAAAAGCCTTTTCAGAGGTTGCTTTCTGCTACAGCTTTGCGCTTTGCTGGTAGTGAAATTTGAAGGTGTTTGCTCATGTGATTTCTGTCTGTGCACAGACCAAATGTATTTTCTGGGTTTCTACAACATAAATGTAGGCATTTATGAGGACTCCTGTCTGGCTACTCAATCTTTGCTGCTCCAAGGGCAAAGATGACGAGGTGACTTTGGTGTAAGACACAACTTCTAAATATTTTTTTTTAACGTCTCTGCCTGCATCATGCCTGATTCTGCTGTTTTGACATTAAGAGAAGAGATGCCGTCTGCAGACAGTTGTGGGGACCCCTTCCTGGAGAAGCAGATAGACGGCCTCCTACCTGTGGGATGTGGAGCTGAAGCAGTATTTAATTTCAGCTGGGATAAAGTGATAGTGCCGTATGGAAGTGGAGATGATGATGATGATGAAGAAATAGACGACCAGTGGTCTACCACCATAGGAACAACTGTCATCCCAACTAGGACTTTATTGTCTGAGGAGGTGGAAATTGTCCCAGTCACCCCCAACAGATCAGCACCCAGGCTCCCACCACGCTTCACGCCCAGCCCAGAGAGCAGAGACTCTAGCTTCCAGCGCCTGCTCCGGTATCACCTGAACACCTTTAACCAGCGCCTGAGCATGCTGGAAATGAACACGCTTGACATGAAGGAAAGTATTAACGGTATGGGGGACCAGCAGAGTCATCTCAGCTCCCAGCTGAAGGAGCTTATCGCTATCCAGTCAGTTGGGGAGAAGAACAAGAAGGTTAGCGAGCTGGAGCAGAGCTACACAGACATGGACACCCGACTGAGCAGACTGGAGGGAAGGCTGGAGATCCTGATTGACGGCTTCACTGCCCTGGCTCAGGAGATGAACAAAATGAAACGTACTAGACACGTCTCCAGTTCGCAAGAAAAGAGGGCTCTGCCTTCGCTCGCTACAGTCCTGGCAATCCCATTGCACTCAACACCTTCGCCTCCAGTCAGACTTATACCCACAGAAACGCCATTCACCAGTAGAGCCACAGCACCCAAAAGCATACCTACCCCAGGCCTCCCTGCAAACAAACCCACGTCTGCTTCTCGGAGATCATCCAGAAATAAAGTCTCAAAAAGCTCAACGATCAAGTTGAGGACAACACTGAGTAAACCAAAATCTAAAGCTACAGTGAAGCCTATAATAAAAAGGCCTGAAGGTAGGAGGTCCGCCGAGGCAGCTAAACGTGTTTCAAAGCCAAGCCAAACAAAACCAAAACAAGTTACAGAAGCAATTACTACATTTCAACTGGAGCCACCAGCTCACAAACCAAAGCCTGCAAAGCCTGACCAGGCCAATAAAAAGGATTCATTACCTACCAATAACAATGGACGTAACAAGGCGTTTAGATCAGACGCGCCACTTCCAAAGAAGATTCAGAAAGGTGGGCAGTCTTCGGAAGGCAGTTCAAAGAAATCGTCAAAGTCACACAAGAGTAACTCTAACCACAAGGAGAAAAAGATAGAGGACAAATCATACAAGTTGGTTTCTCACAATACAAAGAAGAATTCGGCAAAGAACACCGCCTCAACCACAAAACCTACGAAGACTACTGCTGCAAAGAAGTCTAAAGCATCAGGAAAAAGGACGACTCCAGCTAAATCCGAGGCCTCAACTGCAAAAAAGTCTAAGACAACAGTAAAAAGGACGACTCCAGCTAAAACCAAGGAAACTACCATGAAGAAGAAGTCTAGCACAACAGTGAAAAGGAAACCAACTCCCCCTAAAGTCAAGAAACCCCAGCAGAAGAAAAAGAAGACAAACTCTCAATCCGGTGTTTTGGATTTACTGCGGCTCTTACAAGGAGATCACAAGTCTGCAAAGCAGAAAAATAATCAGGACGGTTCTCTTCATGTTGTGTTGGGAAGGCTGGCCATTCCTATCAGAATTATCCCTGACATATAGGGAATACTGTGTTTTGTTATTTTGTTATTCTGATATTTATACCTGTTACAGCAACCACGTCAACTGAACTTAATGAAGGGACTGATTTTATGTCACTGTTTTTTTAGGACTTTCCAGATATTTAATGGAATCTTAATGTGGAATTATATGATACTTATGGCTTTTAAACCGTATTTTATTCCGATCGGAACTATTGCACAAAATCCTGAATGAGAATCCATGAAGAGATGGCTTAGCATTAGTACCTCTTATGTGTATGCATTTGTCTATTGTCTTATGGCCAGACTACCTCAAGTTTGTGTTAGTGTACTGGAAAAGCCTCACACCTCCATGTCCCCCTGCAGTGTATGCGTTCTGTGCTGAATGTTTCTAATCAAAGAGCCCCAAGATGTTCTACATTTTTGTTTTTTTATTTGTTTTGATCGTTTTAGGAAGATAAAATGATTAGTTAAAATTGTACAAAAAAAGACAAACATTGGAAAAGAAAAACAACTTTCATTCATAAAGCTTTAACAGTAATGAGGCCCTTCCGACTGATTCCCATACATTTGTTTTCATTTATGCTCCCCAGAGGATGAATTCTAAGGTCTTTGGTTATTCTCTGGCTTTTCACTTAACTTGATGTGATGGTTTGTTACACAGAACCATCTGAGACGCCATCATTGGAAACAGTTTGGTAATGTGCAGGTGCTTTCAAAGAACAGTTGTAAGGTGATCGGATGAACTATCTGTCCATCAAACTTAAACTGACGCTGAAGTCAGAAGGGAAAGCGTGTAAACATCCTTTCTTTCTTTTTGGCTCTTCTTTTAATGAAGAAATACTCTCCAGCTATAACTGATGCTACTGCAGCATCTACACTTAAATTTTAGAGAGCCACAAGCATTGAACGAACAGTCGCCTGTAGATCAAAGGTCAAGGGTTCACCAAAAGCAGTAGGACTTGATCCTCTGGGGATAAAGAATGTCCACAGATGGCATGTAAATCAGGCCTTTTGTTTTGGAAATGTAAACAGTTATTCTACACACTGTAAGTCAAATATATCATATCATTTGGCATTATCATTATGTTACCACAGAACTCAAAGTGGGGGAGGGGAACATCCTCTGTGGAACATGACTTTTTACTGCAAATGCACATTTTTGTATTTTGTATGTACCTGTTGTTCAATGGTGGCACTAAAAACAAAGGAGGGATACACTTGAAGGAAAATGAATTCATCTTGTGGGGACCATGAATATCCATACTTCTTTTAAGGCCATCTGGCCAGTTTTCAAGACCAAAGCATTGAACGCTGACCACCCAATATTTCCACTAGCGGCACCAAGATTTGAGATCTGTCATATCATCAGCATGTAGAAAAAACATTATATATTTTTTGGGAGAGCTTAAAGTTTAAATTGTTTGTGAAATTGTTTATTTTCATTTTAATGTAGTGCATTGTTTTTCATGTTAAGTTTATAATTATTATTAATTTTATAGCTTTATGTTTTTTCTCAATAGCCTTTAGTTAGAAACACTTTTGCCTTATTTCCCAAGACCATATCTATTTTGATGAATTTTCTATTTGCCAATGTAAAGAGATCATTAACTTTAAACCTATAAACAACAACGACTGGAAGGACTTAAAAACTATTGTACGTCTCTGGAGTTAGTTTGGTTTCCCAAAGCAAGTTCATAGCATGGAAGTCCTCTTGTTGGCTGTTGACCGGCGGACCTGCCAGAGGACAGGTGAGGTAAGACTGACAGCGGCTGCCCCTCGGGGTGACATGTACAGATCTGTGGCTGGAGAAGCCTTTTTTCTGGTGGCAGTGGCGTTGTTTGCTTGGGTTGAAGGCGTATTGCTTTGCTATGTCACAATATCAAACTTTCCTTGTAAGCAGCTAAGCATCCTTTTCTACGGCTCTTTGTCTCAATGCTATCTGTACTCACCCTCTGCTTTTGTTCTGATATCAATTTGTGAAACTTCTATTTGATTATTTATAAATGTTTCTATTCCTGTGTGAAGGTGTTAGGCTGTATCACGCTCGTATGAGAGATGGAATCAACATCTGAGACATGTTGAATGTTCTAGCAGCGGCTGTGCTTCATCCATCTCAAAGCAATATTTCATGGGTTTTTTTTCTCTTGGAAAAGTATTTGAATTCAGTGCAAAAGCTGGGTGTGAATAGAAGACTAGTGTTACTGGATGGAATAACAGAATAGCCTGTTTGTACCTGCATCTGAATGACTCAGTCCTTTGTAAGTGGTTGAGGTCAAGAAGGACAATGATTCATCAAATGTATCCCTGTATCACCTCTTATAGACTTCCCAGCTATTGTTTTTTGGGTTGAAACTTGTATCTTCTTTCACTGGAAATATGTAATCAAACACATTTTTATTTCAGATGTGCTGCAGGGTACACAGGCAACCCACTGCTTGGACAGAGATGTGTTGTTGGCAACAATGAAGTCAATGGTACATGATGTGTTTTGATTAAGAACCTTGACATATATTGTTCCACATTCTGACTTTAGTTCTTTAGATTTCTTCATGTCATTAATCTGAAAGTGTTTTTAAATAGAGAGCTGGTACACACTGTAACTATTTGATCTACTCCCCTGTTTCAGGTAACTGCTATAACTGTGACCAAAAAGGAAGTGAAGGCTGCAATGGTGGTGTGTGCCGCTGCAAGGTGGTCAAACAAAGCAACTTTTTTTGATTGTTGTAGTCTTTTGTGTTCTTGTGCCCAATTCCAAGGCAGACTATTATGGACTGATTGCCTTGCATCTTATTTCCTAATAATACTGTGTTGCAGATGAACGTTGAAGGCCCATCTTGCTCAAGCTGCAAGTCTGGAACCTTCCA
Organism: Echiichthys vipera; assembly: GCF_963691815.1. Lineage (NCBI taxonomy): Eukaryota > Metazoa > Chordata > Actinopteri > Perciformes > Trachinidae > Echiichthys > Echiichthys vipera. The sequence continues at coordinate 7,441,076 of NC_139834.1, forward strand.
TCTCAGCCCGCAAAACAAAGATGGCTGCTTGTCCTGTTTCTGCATGGGCGTCATTCAGCAGTGCTCCAGCTCTACTCACTACAGAGACCTGGTAAGGCCTTCAAGTGATACACGACATGGTTCATACCTCTGAAAAGCAGCTATGCCGCAGCAAAGAGCATATCAACAAGTGCGATACACATTTTTTTCAGGGCCAAAAGATGTGTGTTGTCTAAATTCAGGGAAATCTAAATTCACAGCACATCACCCTTAAGTGCTTTCCACTTCCATCAGTGATGTTGGCCAGAGATTGACTGATATCTCCCCACATAGGCAGTTATTTTCCCCTATTCCCCTATATTTTACCCTCTCCTGAATAAATGCAACTCTCCTAGAATTTCCCCTGGGCAAATGATGAAAAACGTGACATCTATAAAGTCACATATAGACTTCAGCTTTACAATAAGCCTTACACAGGCACATTGTTTTGAATGCTTGATTTCTTATATATACTGCAAAGATAGTCAACAGCAGCTGGTTAATCAGTTAAAAATATGTACATTCTTAGAGTCCCAGAAAAACTGACCAATCAGAGCAGTCTCGGCTTTTTCAGGAGTGGGTCTTAAAGTGACAAGCGCTAAAACGGAGCATTTCAGACAGGATGTTAATAATTAAGAAAATTAGCATAATACAGGACTCTTCACTTAATTTATCACTGGTGGTCAACATGAGTTCACTGTTTATTTTTGTCTATTCAATCAGCCGCCATTCTTATTTTTCTCATGAATATTATTCCCTACAATGTTTGTGCAGTTAACAAAGTGAGCCATGTGTCCAATTGTTTTTTCTTTCTTTTACTGTATCTGTATGTGCTCTTGCAGGTGTCCTCAGTTTTTTCTCCAGGAAACTTCCAGGGATTCGCTCTGGTGAACCGCCAGCGCACCAACCGCATCTCCACTGGTTTCACTGTGGAGATTTCCACTGAAGGCACTCAGCTGTCCTACACAAACTTCGACTACCTGGGACAAGAGCCTCATTACTGGCAGCTTCCAGAGATCTTCCAGGGAGACAAGGTCAGTATCAAAGAGCACAGAGAGAGGCTACATCAGTGGAAGTAGCCCAAGCAAGACCATGAACCACTTAATGCTGTGTATAAGGGGCTGAGCAGCACTCATCAGAAACTTGTAGACCACTCTCATTCTATTACTGTCTCCATTTTTCTGCTTGATCTTGCTTCAAACCTCAGCTAATCTTTCTTTTCAAGCAGATTGCTTTTTCGGTCTGTGTGCAGCTTATTTGCTTACATCGCTACATTTTGTTTCATCTATACATCTTAACTCTGTGTGTTCACAGGGTAAAATATTGTGCACAGATTGAATAGCCCTAGTGTCCACTTGCATAACATAGCTCTCTGTTTCTTTGTTTTTGCCACTGCCCTCTCTATAGAAAGAGACTTTCTTTGCTCGCACGAAACGAGCAGAGCAGGTACAGTAATGTCAGTTGTAATGGTGTGAGTGTAGTTCTTGTTTGAAGTACAGTGTTGTTTGGCTTGTTCGAAATAACCTCATGTGGCATTGTGCAATATACTGAATACCATACGTTGTGCTTTTTTGTGGTGCATATCCATAGATTATGGGTATAAATTGTTTGATGGTTTTAATAAGTTTTGTTATTTGAATTGTTTACTAGAAGCATTGTATTTTACAGCAGTGTGTGCACCTTGCAGCTGTGAAAGTGGCCACTAAGTGTCTCCTAGATTCAACACTCACAGTGCAGCCCATGTTGCAGACAGAAATGGCTTTCTGCTCCACATCACATGAGCCATGTAAACAGATTGATCATTAATGGTCCATTAAAGAACTTCACACCGTTTAACTTTGCTCGAATAACACTGCCATAACACTCCCGAATACCATCAGCTCAGTGATAAGGAAAGTGATCAGAGAGCATGCTTTATCTACATCAATAGAGTGACTCGTACTTGCCAGAGAAGCAGCTGAGGAAGGATGCTTCCATTTGGAACCTAATGGCCTCTGAACGTAAAGACATCCACAGATCCAAAAGGGCTAGCCAGGTATGTGGTATGAACTGCACTGTAGGTTGTGATAATGAAGGCAACGTTCACACGTCGGATGGGTGTAACTCACACACAGTGTTTCTGAGCCAACACGCTGAGAGTATCTATGAAAAATAAATCTGCTCGTTCATAGATGTAGCGGCATGGAGAATCACCTTGGTTTGATGAAGGGTCACCGAGCAGGAGGCATGTTGTCAGACTCTACGTGTGCATCGGCATGTGTGTGTGTGTGTGTAAACAAAGAGGTCTGAGTTGGTATGCAAAGTGTCAGGAATGTTTCCACAGTGCAAGAAGTTTGTGATTTGTGTGTTTTATGTGTGATTCAACTGTTTTGGAGTGAGAACAATTCAGCAGAGCCCGACACATTGTTGTGCAGCACATCTAAGCATCGTAGACTAAAAAGCATGACTCCGCATGTTCACTTTCTTACAGCGATGTACAGTGTACATTGTGGAAGAACTAAATTCTAAACCCCGTCTCTGTCATTTTGACTGCCCATAGTTACGTTTATTCCCCGGTGCCCCACTTTATGCTCCCCAGAGTGATGTCAGACAGCTGGATGATGAGGTCTGGGCGCTCTTCTCTAACTTCTCCAATGGACAAGCTCGATCCCATCCTTTCTTTCCGTCCTCCTCTCGATCTTCCTCTCGATCCTCCTCTCGATCCTCCTCCTCTTTCTCTTCTTCTTCTTCTTCCTCTCGGATCCCAACTTCCTCCTCCTCTAGATCTACCTCCTCTTTCTCTTCCTCTTCTTCCTCTCGGATCCCAACTTCCTCCTCCTCCTCTCGATGGTCTTTGCGTAACCGGAACCCCTCTGCTCCTCCGTCGGATATGTCCTCTTCAGTTAGACCAACCAGACCCCAGCCCTACTCCCCAGGCCATTCTCCCTATCTGCAGGTACAGTCTGTCAGAGATTTGAAAAGAAGGTTATGAGTACTTTTGTTTCTTGGTCATATTGGTTACTTCTGGCATTTCTCTTTGGGTGTCCCTGCTGTGGATCGACAGAGCAAGAACACACTGAGCAAGACTTCTGCTCATGCTTCTGGAGAAAGCAGCAAGGTAGACAGTGGCATGACAGACTGGCTGAAAGTAAAGCTTTAAAAGTTAATGAACAACCAGCTGTCCTCAGTTTGTCCAGGCATGTTAATGTGTAGTTCAGAAAATTGGAACAGCACCAAATAATGCAAAATATATTTAGTTTATAGTTGCCAAAAAACGGACCATTCACACAATTCCACTGCACGACTGGTTGGTATTTTCTATTGTTAAGCAAACAGCTCCCACTCAGTGCTGTCACTGTAATTGTCCACCTAAGAGTAACATTGGTTTTACAATGCTCTGTCATTATACTGTTGTCTGCTTTAAAACAGCCTCTTACCGAAGCTGTCATTTTCAAATTATTGACAGTGGAAGTTGTTGTTTTAGTTGTCACATAAGGCACAATGCAGCTCTGTTAGCGGAGCCTTTAATAGTGCTCATACTACAGAACATGTACTTAAGAGTTTCGCTGTATGTCACACATTTGTCCTGAGATTCTTGTCGGGCTTTTACTCTCCGGCACGCTTGCCTGTTTGTACCGCTTCCCTGCCTGCTTATCATTTAGTCTCGCTGCCTCTCTCTCCATCTGTGGCTTATTCTCTTATGCCTCTCCTTCCTCCTCTGCCTCTCAGTACGCTCTGGTCTACAAAGGTTTCAGCTTGCACCAGGATGATCTGCTCTACTGGCAGCTCCCAGCGCAGTTCACAGGGGATAAGGTAACTGTGAGAACTTTGGGGTCACATCCCCTCCTGACCCCAGCTCAACCCTTTTGCGGTCACAGAAAATACAGTTCCCCTAGTATCCTCACAGACTTCCCACTGCCCTTCAGCCCACATCTTGTACTCCCAGTTTATTCCACATCCACACTCCCTTTGCCCCTTAACTTTGATCTCAGCCATTCTCCAAAGTGCCCTCTAGACTTTCTGTTTGACATTCCTCCTCTGTTGTAAGAGGGTTGTGCCATGTTACCTTGATAAAGTACATGTAAGTTTTCTTTGTTTATAAACCACACACATTCACATCTGTTACAAAGAATCCATGGATCGATTACTGAACGGGCCTACCGGGCACAGGCCCAGGGGCCCATAAGGTCATGGGCCCATAAGGTGAGGGGCCCTGATTCATAAAATGTTGCTGGGAAAAAAAACAGCAACATTCAGATCATTCGGATCACGAGATGCTGTATGACCACAAATATACACAAAACTGACCACAACCGCAACGACCAAGAAGACATTTTAAATGATCAAGAATAGATGCAAACCCACCACAATAAGATGCAAAATTACTTAAAATAGATGCAAAACAATCACAGAGATGCAAAACAGTCAACAACATGCCCACATAGTAAACAATCTAAAAATAAGTGACCAATGACCATAAAAAGACCCAAAATGACTACAAAATGACTAAAAGTAGACTCTTTGTATTGGGGTTTCTTGCTCCTACGTAGACAGGGTGGGGGGCCTCTTATATGTCTGTGCCCAGGGGCCCATTATCCCATAGTTTATCTATGATACATTCAGAAATAGAAACTACAAGTATTCCTCACTACTACTGGGTTTCACCTGCTTGGCTGTCTATGGTTTAACATTTAATGGTTGAATAGTGGTTTAAATTACAAATGCTAGAAGTCATATATTTGCATTCAGAATCATTAAAGGCTCATGAGAGAACTATAAAAACAAATTGTTAAAATGGGAGCAGGAGGGGCTAAGTTTTCATCTCTAGAATGGGTCAAGCTCCAACAAAAAAACTTGGATCCTACAACTCCCACAATGCATTTGGATAGCATATTTTATTAAAGCCCACTTCTTTCAATCCCCACAACTCCAATTTGCAATGCAGGCTTTCTGTTAAACAGTTTAAGCCTCAACCCGAGCTCAGGTAATCCTGATGACATCACTATGACATAATCAGGGCTATTGTTTCAAATTTAAAAAAGCTCCCTCCAGAACCACAGACTACATTACACAACTGTTTTCACAGGCTGAGTAGTGCGCCCCATGACAAGTAAAGTAAATCCTTTTAACATGGTAACTCTCACATGTCTTACATCCTTCTAGTACACTGGATTTGATGTAAGCATACACTCTATGTTGCTCTAAGAAAGCCATCTGGCATTGATTTTTGATACATTTGAACTGGCAATTACAGCACTGTTTGACCTGGCAAAAGATCTAAAGCCTCCTCCTTGATAACCGTGTCTTAGGTGGGTTCTTATGGCGGCAAGCTTAAATACAGCATCTCCTATGTGGCTGGCTCAAGAGGAACACTACTTGATGACGGTGACGTCCAGATTATTGTAAGTATATACTGTATGTCTTCATGCTGATTCACAGTTTTCTCCCCATGGTTGCATACATTTGTAGCATTTACTGACGTGTGAGTGTTGTTCCTGCAGGGCAACGACATCACTTTGGTGGCTCGTCAGCCCTGGCAGAGGAGGCAGCAGGGCAGCAGAGAGACTCACCAGTTTGAGATCGTCTTCAGAGAGGTGAGAGGTTCATCTCAGCACTGTTAAATGGTGAACAGCAAGTGTATCAGCCAGCACCCGGTCTGTTCTAGTGATCTATGACTGAACCTTCATTGAGAAGTGACTTAGTGCATGAGAAAATACTTTCATTTTGTTTCACAGGAAAACTGGCGTCGTCCTGATGGCATGCCGGCCACCCGAGAGCACCTGATGATGGTCTTGGCCGATCTGGATGACATCCTGATTCGAGCATCCTACTCCACTGAGATGCGATCCTCCAGTATCTTTGATATCAGCATGGAAGTTGCTGTGCCCAACTACAGCGGCTTGGCTCAGGCCCTGGAGGTGGAGCAGTGCCGCTGCCCACCTGGATACCAGGGGCTGTCTTGCCAGGTGAAATATTCATTCTTTGACTTGAAACCACTGGAAGCAAAACAAGCTAACTGTGCTTCATTAAAATGCTAATTGGTGTATCATTGTCTAATCACATAACGTCTCTTTAAGGACTGTGCACCTGGGTATACTCGCACTGGTGGAGGTTTATACCTGGGCCACTGTGAGCTCTGTGAATGCAACGGCCACTCTGACTCCTGCCACCCTGAGACTGGCATCTGCATGGTAGGAAGCACTAGATGATAGTGTATGGCTAGTGTTGGTCTTATAGCACCCAGCTCTCTAAACAGGATATGTTTTTCCTTCCAGAGCTGCCTGCATAACACTCAGGGTGAGCTCTGTGAGCAGTGCGCTTCTGGCTTCTTCGGTGACCCCACTGTTGGCACTCCAGAGGACTGCCAGCCCTGCGCCTGCCCTCACACTGACCCGGACAACCAGTGAGTACTGGCACATGTACCGAGACTTCACATTCCACCTCCATTAATAGCTCAAGACAAGTGTGTACGGCTCACTTGCTCTTGTTTACACAGCAAATTCTACTGTCTTGTAAATTCTGCAGTTTGATTAATTTCTGTTATTAACCTGTTTCCTGCCAACTATGCTAAAATATTGTAGTTTCACTTTTCTGCTGAAATCAGCAACTCAGGAAGGGAAATCAGGATTTTCTTGCCCAGTGCTAAAAAGCTGCACTATATCGGAAAACCTTTTGGTAAAATGAAACAGTCTCTAGTGCAAATCCACTAGTTTTTCTGTCATTTTTTATAGTTTGTTTTTTTTTACTTACTCTTCCATGCTACAAAAGATTCATAGCTGAGTCTTGACATGAGACATGAAATCACTTGTTAGGATCAGTTGATATTGAGCCTTGTTTCTGCTCAACAACATAATCTTCTCACATTTATAACTCATGTAACAGGTTCTCCCCCACCTGTGAAAGCCTTGGAAATGGAGGCTACCAGTGTACTGCCTGTCAGCCTGGGTACACTGGCCAGTACTGTGAACGGTGAGATAACTCAACAAGGAATAGGACCAACTGCAATTTTCAATGACAAGAATTTCAATAGAAACTTGAGCTGGATAAAACATTGACTTAACTGTTGTTTAACTGTTGTTTCTATGTCTGTTTTTACCATCATCAGTTGTGCCCCTGGATACGTTGGCAACCCACAGGAGAGAGTCAAGTGTCGTCCGTACGATGGTATGGCTACATTTATTAGAAATATGACTGAACAGTGCTCATGTTCATGAAAATATGAAAAACTATCAGGATTGGGCCTTTTTTCCCAAGAGAAAATAGAATGATTGTGCTTGAAATATTTATTACAGCACAATGACAACAATTAAACAGAAGGGTTTTTGGTAAAGGAGGCTTAGAAAAGTGGCACTTTTCATTAATTGTGTATTCACACTTCCTTTTTAGATCAGTTGCATTAACTTGTGAGTTTCCCGCGGTGCAATTAATCAAGTTTGAACATCGAATGACACACATGGTCCTTCAGAATATAGGCAGGCTTATTACATGTACCAAGAATAGTGCAGCACACATAACATCCATAAAAACCACGACATATGAGTGTGACGGTCAGAAAACATGGCAGCATTGATAAAAGAAATTAATACTGTAAGCCATACAATTCTGCTTTATCCCTAATGGTGTACATTCAGTTCTACTTTTTGAGACAAACAAGAAGTCTGGCTCACTGCCTGAGATCTGTTCGTGAAAAATACCACTCTGATGTTTTTTGTTTACATATTCTCAGAAAGTATTCCTGATGAGTTTGTTATGACCCCTGCATTTTGCAGCTGCAGCCGCGCTGGTGGTGAAGGTTTATCCAGAGAGGGTCCTGTCATCCCAGGGTGGCAGTGTCACCCTTCGGTGTCAGGTGACTGGGTCTCCGCCACACTACTTCTATTGGTCCAGAGAGGATGGACGACCCATCTCCGGCAGTGCAGACAGACGCAGACAAGGTACGGCACACACCGCCTGATCATATCCTGTTGAAATGTCATTCAATTATGTATTATGTCTGTGTTTTCTTTTTAATCTGAATACACATTTTATGAAACCTGTTTCTCACCTGTGTGCAGGAGCCGAGCTGTTCTTCCCTAATATCCAGCCGAGTGATGCCGGCATCTACGTCTGCACCTGCAGAGACCAGCGCAGCACCAACAAGAGCCGTGCTGAAGTTATTGTCACAAGTGTGTATGGTCTCACTGCAAATAGATTCTACCACATGCTCCTGCTTATTGCAGCACACTAAATGAATACCATCCATGGTTCAACACATGGGTTTGCTTTCGCACAGATTGTGTAAGACCTCATTCTTCAGTTTAGTTGACGGTGGTGTGAGGCATCCTTGGGGTTTGGAGTTTTGAAGGTGCTGCACAACAGAGTTTGCATAAAAAGCTTTAATAGTGATTTTGACATAGTTTCTTGTGATGCCACTGGTATGCCAACATCTGATGTTCAGCAGAATGGGTTTGATTAGGAGCTTCGTTTATACATTTTGGCAGAGTTCCTGCGGTGTATCAGCTTTAATGTACATTCCACATCAGAACAGAAAGAGGATTTAATGGTGTTATGCCAACATAGCAACATTTTCCAGGCTCTACTATAGTCTTTAGTTTGCTTTGACTTTATGACCAATCAGAATAAACTATTTGTTTCTCTGCATTTCACCAGGTGTCCCATCCAAAGCCATCGAGGTGACAGTCGAGGAGCCCAAAGCCCAGACTGTCAGGGTGGGGTCTACTGTCAGCTTCATCTGTACTGCGAAGAGCAAGGTAACACCGGATCGATGATCAACATTTGACTTCTACTACTTGTACATTTAAAGGTGTAGTTAAACATTTTGGGGACAAAACTTCCATTCGATTACTTGCTGAGCGTTAGATGAGAAGATTGTTCCGCTTTCATACCTCTTCATTAAATATAAAGCTAGAGCCAGCACCTGGTTAGCTTAGCTTAGCATAAAGATTGGAAACAAGAGGAAACTTCTAGCTTGGCTCTGTCTCAAAGGTAAAACAAATCTCCACCTGTCAGCACCTCTAATTAAAACTCACTCAAGCCGTAACTAGCCCTGTGGAACCAAAATGAAAAAAATGGTGGCTTTTTTTACATTAACGCATGTAAACATGTTCTAGTAGAAACCCCAAAGTACAAGTATGAACCTGAAAATGATCATTATATGGGACCTTTAAATGTCTTCCACTGTGATGCACTCCACCGAAGTTGGTGAATATTAGAGAGCACATGCTGGTAGTGTTGTTGCATATTTCCATGCTGTAATCACATACAATGGAACATTTAACCTGTGTTAAATAGTTGCTCTGCAGCCAGACAACAAGAGCATTTTTCTCCCATGACTGAGATTGCATGCGTCTTGTAATTTGTGTGTGTTTATTTTCTCACCGCTCCACAGTCACCAGCCTACACCCTGGTGTGGACACGGATGGGTAACGGGAAGCTGCCCAACCGGGCCATGGACTTCAACGGCATCCTGACAATTCAGAACGTCCAGCCCGAGGATGCAGGCGTCTACGTTTGCACAGGCTCCAACATGTTTGCCATGGACGAGGGCAATGCCATCCTCTACGTGCCAGGTTCGTGATCCTCGGCACCGCATTCCATTACCCATCACCCCCTGCTACCCTACCAGCTCTGGCTTCCCTCCCTTTTAAACTCGAGTCCCCCTACAGCTTGCGATGGTGCATGCTTCTCTGTTTTACTGCATCTCTCATCATGCACTATAAAACACTCAGCTCTGCGTTAACAGCATAATAAGCTTGCAGTTCTAACTCCCAATGCTTCTGCTCTTAGATAGCAACATATAAGCTTCACCTTCTTATCAAACTGCCAATCCAACTCTTCTTGCTGCCTTTTTTTTAATTTGCTGTCTTGTATGTCTGGACTTTATATGAAGAAATACAGCTTGTGGGGTTGGTTAAAACTAAAACTGTCAAGTACAAAATTTCCAAATAACACGTGGGCTAAAATATGCGGTTTATGATTTAACTAACAGGCAAATTCATGACACCTCCACTACACTTGGGTCAAATGAGCGCGCTTTCAGATCAGTGAGATAATGCTTTCCGCCAAATCTACCAAAGCTACTGCAGATTTTTTTCTTTCCTCTTTATGTTTTTTTCACATGGGTCGAATTAATTCGGTGGTGGTTTTCGTTGCTCCTCGATCACTGGTAGAGTTGCGGGTTTTCTGCTGTTGGAGGTTTCACTAGCAGGGTGCTGGATTCTGGTGTCTTTAAACTTTGGGCTCCTGAGGCCCCTCTCTACCAGAGCTGTAGTGTATAATGATGAGGAGGAATGTGGATGCTAACGATTGGTGCTTATCGACTCTGTGGCTGAAATTCAAAGAGGACTTCAGTGTATCTGGAAGAAGAGAGGAGAAGTAGGAAGAGCCCCACCACCTCCACTGTCTTTGTGTTGTTCCACTCCATACAGTATTCCTTCCTGAAATTATTGCCAGCCGAATGAACAAAGCGGTGCTATTAGCCATGCAGTCGGTCAAATTCACTTTCTAAATGTGCTGTTAAATCACTCCTTCATTCCTTTAGTGTGGGCAAAAGTCGGTCCTGTTTGTATCGATTGTTACTTTGTCAGATTTAGCTGGTAAAATATTTAAGATCTGACTTGAAATGCAAAAGTAAAAGGGAAAAAATGTTGTTGTTTTTTAATCCTAATTTTGTCAATGATCATCTCTAATTGTATTTTATGGTCTTTTTATTTACAACCTGTCAATGTTGGCACACTTTTTTGTTGTTGTTTTGATTGACTGAAATATGTTATCCTGAAATGTTTCCATGAAATCAAATATATCAGAAATGTTAGAATTTCTTTTCTTTTTTTTGGTAATTTTGTTTTAAAGGGAATTGGCCAAGTAAATGCAATAACTTTGCATCCTTGCATGATGTGTGTTTACATTTAGGCTATTTTAAATCTTTGAATAGGAAAATATTTTTATATATCTCTGAGAACATCTTACACTTCCATTACAGGTCACATTTAAATCTTTTGTTTTCTTAATCATTTGATCATTACACTCTTACGTTGACTGCATTAGCTTTATTTGTTCACTCGTGACTCAAAGGTTCTATGATTGCAAATATACTCAAATGGTGCTTCTGTAAAGATTGAACTCTTACTCATTTTGTTTTACATTCCTTTTTTAAGAATACACATCTGATGTAATGCACACGTCACATTGTAATGTATTTATCTTAACTGTGAAAATATTTTGTGAAAAAGAGAAAAATTGATTAAAAATAATGACAATTGATCAAAGTGATCTACTCATTCATGGATGGGGCTCATTTACACATATTACTTTGATCAATTCAGGATAACCACAAGCTGTATGTCGGCTTTTTTAACAGCTGAAATGAAACTAGTGTTTCAATGTTTTAAATGGCTTCTTGCTTCTAACCTGCATGTCTCATGTGTGGCGACTCTGCATAACTCCATCTCGCTGTGTGCTGCTGCACAGTTCCCATTAGTAACTATGTGTGTTTGTGTGTGTTGATTTTGAATTCACATCATAAGAAACATTTGGGGGTGTTTTGTTTTTGGTTGGTTTGGCGTGTAGGATAAGCATGAACAGTTACAAACACATGGACATTCTAACCAACATACCTCAATTCACGGTGTTCTTCATTTTCTCAATGAATATAAATCAGGTAAGTGGGAAGATTCAATCGCATAACTATGAACTAAATGGTACCAGCCGTCATGAATCACAAGCTCAAAAGGTTAAGACACCTTGTTGTCAAGTTGGTGCCAGTGTAATCCAAGGTCCTGATTTTTTTTTTGGCATTTTTACATCGTGTGGGATGTGTTTTTTTGGAATCAATTGGACAAAACAACGATGGCCCACATTTTGGATATGGATGCGTCTCTGGGGAGATGGGAGGTAAACTGCTGTTACCTTGAAACCTGACCTGTCAGTTTACCTGTCCCCTCCCTCCCTTCCTCCCGCAACTCCAGAGGCCTCACAGACTCAGATGTTTTACACAGCCTATGAAATGTTTGAAGGACACGGAAAGCGTAAGTCAGCATGGGCATGGTTTCCTCTCTGCCGGGCTCCCTGGAGGGACCCGCCTCTCTCTTCCTCTCTGTGTCATGCATGCACTCATCCTCCTCAGCATGGATATACTGGTAGACTGATAGTGCCCATGTACAATCAACCAAGCAGCATCTGCAGAAACTCTATGCAAACATGACTGCCCAGAGCATCTGTGTTATCTTATGCTCGTGCCTCTTTAATTTAATTTAGATTGAAATATGGATATTTGTTTTCGGTAAATCTACTTTATCAAGTTCCTGTCCTTGTTAAAGAGTCGAAGCTTGGATTGTACATGAGCATTACCGGCTCCTACCTGGCTCTTTGGGGTTCATCGGGGGTCCATCACTGCAGGAAAATGTGCACGTTCATTCTAAGGGCAACTCCTCATGAATGTTGAGTCAACTTTCCATCATTTAAAAAAAAGATTCCAGTCAGTGTTGTACAGTATGTATAGGCCTGTTAAAAATTACGTTAGTCAAGAGAATTAATAATTAAAGAGAAAATAACTCTAAATTGGACCAAAAAAATCAGTACAACAAACAAAAGGGACATTTCATCACGTTTTGTCAAATGATTTTATCTGTGATTTCTTACATTGCCAGGAGCTAGATGCTTATACTTGCAGTATCTCCACATTCAGAGACAAGAGGTGTCCCTTCTTCTTTCTCTTTGCACTTTGTTCTCTCCTTTTTCCTCCTCAGGAAACATGCTATCCTGGGAAATAGCTGTCATCTGGGCTTCAAACATCATACTGTGCTTAATACATCCCATCACAAGCTCATTACTTCGTAGCTAAATGTGGGTAGCACACTTGTGTCCAGTGTGAGAGGCCTAATTTCAGTGCATCAAACCGATGGAAGTTTACTTTAAATAACAGTTAATGTGAATCAATGGAAGTCAAACTGCGTTGCGTGTGTCAGTAAGAAACAGTAAGGACTTGGTGACTTGGACTTGAGTCAGCTCCAGTTACTGTTTTAATGACATTCAACTTGAACTTGACAGAAAATAAATTACTTGAAATTTGACTGGGACTTGTAAGTTAAAGACTCCATAAATGACTTGACTTGAGACACGATGACTCGAACGACTTGCCTGTGTTCATTTTAAGTTTTCAGTTTAAATATTAAAATGATCAGTTTTGTCACTGTTGAGATTACAAGTGTCTGTGTAACATTTCCAGTGTGTGTGCGTGTGAGGGTTAATGTTACATTCTGTTCCCTCACAACTCACCTGATAACAACTGATATGAATCAGTTAATCTATATTATTGATAGGAAATTAAGAAATATTATGTGGTTTTAAAAATAATTTTTACTTTGTAGTCTGGCTGTCAACAAATCAATGTTTAAAAGCAATGGGGAGAGGACTTTTAAAAAATACATTTTTCTGATTTTGTTTTTCATTTGATTATTGATAATCAGTGATATAAATGTAATTATAATACAAATTGAGTGAGATGTCATACTTTTGACTTGCCTTAACTACAGACTCGACTTCACACAACCTGTGACTTGACTTGAAAAATTACTTGGGACTTACTTAAGACGTGGGCCAACTGACTTGAGTCACATTTCTGATCCAAAGTACGTATAAGAAAACATTTTCACTCCTTACCTCTAGTGGTCTTTAGCCTTGAAAATCACTGAGCAATGGTGTGTTTTCTTAACGTGGGTTAATAAACCCTTGTAGTTTCATCTCCTGATGCACTGATCTTACCGTAGAGCTTCACAAAACTGCCCCACAGAGGATACTGAGACTTCTCTCCGCCTTGGACTATTGGCATCTCTAAGGTCAGGGAGTCAAACGCGGCCCAGGCTAGAACAGTCCCAGAGGTTTACAGCCTGCTTAGATAGCCTCATTCTCCTCCCTCCCTACTGAAAGAGGCCTTTCTTTTGCTCTGTCACCCTGGGATCATACGGGATTGAATACAAAGTCTAGCAGCCAGCCAAACTGGCGCAGACAGCAATATGCCTTGAGGCCATGCCAATGCCTGCCTGCCACTTCTCATCTGTTTGGCCTGCTCTGAGGACCTAGACTGCCATGGGTGAGAATGGGGGCATGGACAGCAGGCCTCCCTCTCTCTCTCTCTCTCTCTCTCTCTCTCTCTCTCTCTCTCTCTGATCAATTCATTATAATAAAAAGCATTCTCACAGCTTTATGTAAGGCCCAAACAGTGGTTGTAGACCCCTGACAAGGTTTCATATTCAAACTCACCATAGCACCAATAGAGCAGTGTGCATTACTGCCCTTTATTTCTCCCCGTGCCTCTGGGGAGTTTCTCCATCCGGTTTGAGCTGTGTTTGACTGCTGTGTCTCCTCCTGTAGCTACAGAGGGGGCCCAGCCTGTGGCCACCGTCACTCCCTCAGTGCTGAATGTTCAGCAGGGCCAGCGGGCAGAGTTTCGCTGCACAGTGACCGGGAACCCAACCCCTGCCATTGAATGGATTGGTATGACCAGTTAGTTACCCCATTTTTGCAGTGTTTCTTGCAGACCTTGTTGAGCAATATTCAAAGTCAAATTCAGATCACAAATCTTAACCCTGCAGCCCTCAGTGACAAAGCAGACCTGTGTGATTGTTTTCAGGAGGTCCAGGGAACAGAATGAGTCCCAAAGCTGTGGTACGTGGTGGAGTACTGACCTTCACAGCTGTGGACCCAGCTGATGAGGGAGAGTACACCTGCAAGGCCCTGAACACTCATGGGGAGCACACAGTGCGGGTTTCCATCTTTGTTCAAAGTATGTTTTGTGTTTATTTGTGTGTGTGTGTGTGAATGTTTACTACATGTTGTGTTGTACACACATCTGTTTACACATGTACGTTGTGGGGACTCACCTCCTCAATTTAAGTCCCCACAATGTAAATATTGAAGATATTATTGTTTAGACATGTTTAATGGTTAAGGGTAAAGGCAACGTCTTAGGATAAGGCTTGTAGTGGTTATTGTTAAGGTTAATTAGGTTGTTTTAATTCTCCAGGGAGTTCTTGAAAGGCTATGCAATGTCCACTTAAAGGGATAGTTCAGATTTTTTGAAGTGGAGTTGTATGAGGTTCTTTTTCAGTGTACTACCTACAGTAGATGGTGGTCGGTACGCCCCAGTCTGTAGAAGCAGGGAGAAGGACAGGCATGGAAGCTGTGGACGGGGGAACAGCTAAACACATTTTAGCCATTAAAAAAAGCCCACCTAATACAAAAACAATATCAGTTTGTGTGTATGCTATGTTTAGAATATTTCCACCACTTTACTTTGCAGTCAGTACTCTGTTACAAGCTTATGCAAGTGGAATTGAAGCTGTTACTTACGCTCTGATCAAAGTCACCAAACTTCATTGACAAAAACAGTAATTTTACCTTGCAGAACACCAGAGCTGCCTCGATTGGTTAGTTTGTATGTGTTATTGTGTGACTTTGATGTTTTAAAGGGTTAGAAACTTTGGTTCCCCCTGCATAATAGACACACATGTATTTCGATCTCACATGTAATTTGAAATCACAGGAGCTAGAAAGGGAAATCATCCCAGTACAATAAGATTGGTCCATCTATTTTCATTTCATTTTCAATGGTTCAAGGATTTGACTGAAAAACAACGGAAGCAACTCATGTCACTACTTGTTAAACAGATATATGATTAGGTCAAATTCTGCTTTTAGCTCATCATCCTCTTGCTTTAAAGCAACTTTTGAACAGAGTTACAATCTAACTCCCATAAATTAAAAGTGTAGTTTATAAGCAATAACACACACCCTTGCTCAAGTCAATCCACTTGGTCTGGTTGTTTAGGTTGTGCTACTGTAACACTACATGTTAGCATGTTTCAATACATGATAAATAAGTAAAAGTGTTCGTACAATTAGTAAACATGCACTGATGAAAAATGACGAAAGTGTTTTGTTTTTTGGTCAGAGTCTAACCCAAGTGGCCTTGGTACCCAGCCCCAAGTCCAAGTCAGTCCCCAAAATATTGAAGCCCATGAAGGCGACAACTTGAGGTTGTACTGCCGAGCAACAGGAGTACCCACCCCGAAGCTCACCTGGCTGAAAAACGGAGGACAAATCCCTCCACAGGTGAGACACCCCCTGCTGTCTCCGTGCCTTGATGATGACTTTAACATGGATCGGTTACTGTATTTACATTCTGCTGTGCTGTATATCTTTATTGCACTTCAAAGGTGTGTCCGGTGACGATGGAATTTCATCATACTGTGTCAGTTTTCATGACTGTTTCCGCATTTTGACCTTTATTTTTCCCTCTGTTTGTCTCCTCCTCCCCCCTTTTTTTTATTTTTGATCCCACCCCGTTCTGACGTTTGCTCAGGCCATTCCCTCTCACGGTTTCCATCAGTTTAAAAGCAACAGTCTCGATGTGTTACAGAGACGTATTGAGGAGCTGCAGGTCTGTCCATCTGTCCGCTGTCTGTCTGTCCTGTCTCGTAGTTCACAACCATTGTCCTCTACTGACCTCGTCTTCACACGTTGTCGACTAAGTGCATGATCAAACTTGTCCTTGATTTACACCTTTTTAATGTACCACAGCTGCTCACTGAGTCCCTTAGAGCTGATGCAAAATACATTAAGATGAACTAGCTGGGTCTGGTTGACATCTTAGTGTATTTGCATGCAGTACATGTTTTTATGTTGCGTTTTATTAATAAAAGTGTACCATAGTCTTTTGTTTTTGTGCTGTCAACATCATATCATCCCTAACTTGTTTGGGCTCTAAGCACTCAGTTCACCCTCATCATTCCATTGAGTCTATTAACAGGACTAAGTATACAGGAGGTGCTGTAGGTATTTCAGACTCGTTTTTGCTTCGTGCCAGGCGCAGCCCGCTGCCCCCCTACCCAAGGGGGTATTGTGTTAGTCTGGTTCCTGCACAGCCCTCCTCGGCTCGACGAGGGCTCCAGGGCCTGTTTAGTTCTGCCTCAGAGAGCCACTGCGTTGTGTCAGCCTTTCCCAGGGGGAGCTGGGCTCTGCCGTGCGACCACGCAGAAATTCTGTATGCTCTAGCAAACGGCTTGCTTTGAAAACTCCTCAATGGGTTCAGACACACATTGAGCCAGGCCCGCCTCAGCCACTGCTCGGTTTAGCCTCCCTTACGGTTGAATGGGCCGGAGCTAAGCAGCTTTGTCCATGGATGCCCCAACACCCCCCGGATACAGTAATCCCTCCCCACACCCTCCCCTTCCCGAATCCCCTCCCCTCTGAGGTGTTTCCAAACTTTATGAAAGCTCATTTTCAGCCTTGCTGGGCCTTTGACTGCCATGTGGAGTAATGTACAAACAAGTCATGGTGTTGATCGCTCATGAGCCAGAAAGTCCTGAGAGTTCTTAAAGATAGGCGTGGAAATAATAGCAGGTTTTTTTTTGGTTCTTACTCAATATTTGATGGTGGATATTTCGATTTCCAGGGCACTGGCTAGTGATTACTCTCAAAAAAAACCTGCTCCGTAGTGTTTGTTGAGTTGTCTCAAATCAATTTTGTCACAAGCTGTTCATTCTAACTCTCCATAATTTTTCAAACCAATCATCATTAATCTTGTTTTAGAATAAAGACAGTAGTGTAGTAAATGTAGTCATCACTGATCATGATGCATTAACAAACTATAACCCCACCAATCATTGTAGAAATGTTGGCGCTACTTTGTGCACAGTCTCATGTTCAAAGTACAGTGTCAGATATCATGAATTAAAATCCATGTACAGAGAGACTGAACTGTAGCAATAACAGCTCTTGTCTTGCTTAAAAATCTATGCTGTAGTGCTTTTGTGTCGCTATTAGCTAGTGATGTCAGCAATGTCATATTTGTGTTGTTTCAAGGGACATGAGACAGGTAAGTGACGTGCTTTGTCTTCAGTTTGTGTGTTTAATGTGTAAATATTAGTAAAATGATATATTTGAAATAAAGTGCACAGTGCTGTATTTCATGGCAGCCATAATGAGACTGTAGTCGAGAGGAGGTGTCTAATGTCGTCACTTGATGGTGTGTCTTCTCCAGGCCCGCATGGACCGCACCGATATTGGTACTCTGCTCATCCCCAACATCCAGATGTCCGACTCAGGCACTTACATGTGTGTCGGCAGCAACAGCATTGGCTCAAATAGTGCTCCCATTAAAGTGTCTGTGCTCAAAGGTGAGTTCTCAAATATGATAACAAACCTATAAGTGTGGATATACGTATACACATGTATAAGTACCTCTTTACAACAGATAAATATATGAAGTGTTGTTCCCTTTCCAGGACATGTTCTGCATTCTGACAACAAGGGTTATATTAAAGTAACCCCTCCCCTCCACCCTTGCATCAACTCTCAATCACTGTGTAACACATCCAAAAAATACGAATCAGTGCTGTTTGTGTTTGTGCAGCGGACCGTATCTCCTCAGTGGTCACTATCCAACCATCTATAGCTGATGTCCAGGAGGGCCAGAGTCTGGAGCTCAACTGTTTTGCCCCTGGAAATCCTCCTCCCCAGGTCACCTGGACGAAAGCCAGTGGACGCCTCTCCTCTAACCACCAGGTAATCAAACAGAGATGCAAAATATGGAAAAATGCATTATTGTGTTCCCCCGTTTGATTACGTTCTATATATCTTTAGGCGTGTATCCATGAGGGTAAAATGTGGCCGCTCTGAAAGTTTCAGGGCACACCCTCTCAAATCTCTGTTCACTCGCCGTGTTTCCATTACAAAAAAAGGCCCCAGAGGGATTTACGTGACTCCAGAGGTGACTTACTACTCTGAATGGGTTTCGATCCGTGCACCGCTCTTCCTCAATAGAAATTGAATAGTTGTAGTCTGATTTAAAGTGGCTGTATGATTCAAGAGGTCGACTTATGAACAAGTAAAATGAAAGAAAACACTCCACCTTAAAAATTATTGGTGCTGTAAGTGTTTGTGAACAGACCGGCTTGCACCCTGCTTGCAGTACGGTGTGTGTGTATGCGTTTTAGTGTAAATGGGCCGCAAGCCCCGTGCAAAGATGCACGTGCACAGATAATTTTCTGCCCTGCGTTTTACTACACTGGATAAAAGTGTCTACTCTACTTGGCCATCTTGTTGTGGCGTCTGTACAACCACACATAACATCCTGCTGAGAGCTGCATCCAATCAGCAACCGGGCTTCTTTCAGGAGATAGACCCTCCTCATTCAGGGTATTCGACCACAGTGGAAACGCACCTTTTGAATGTGATACAGCAGAAACATACTTTTCCAAACCCCTCAAAATGTGGTTATTTAGGATAGAATCATCATACAGTCTGAAGCTTTTTTAAGTAAACACATGGATCTATATTCTTGCTGGATCCCAGATGCCACATTGTAAAAAAGTGTGATTTCAATGTCTTTTTTATCATAAAGCTGAGGTGCTGTGAAAAAATACTGTGAAAGTTTCAAAACACTCCAGAGAAATGCACACAGTTTGTTTGTGATGTCACAATTATACTATATATAGGTAGAAAGTGCAGCTACAGTGCTGTTACAGTCATTCCCCGGCTGCAATGATGCAGTAAGAACCAGAAAAACTGACCAATCAGAGCAGACTGGGCTTTTTCTGGAGGCTAAAATAGATAGGCGCTAAAACAGAGCGTTTACAGTATGAGAAAATAACTTTTTTTTTTTAACATTAAATTATGTAAACATGTTCAAGAAGAAACCGAAAAATACATGTATGAACCTGAAAATGAGGATACAGTAGTACAGGCCCTTCAAAAGCCTTTTTTATGCATTTTTTTCAATCAACTATTTAAATATAATTGTATAAATTTTATTGGGAATATACTTATTATGTAGTATTATTTGCCAGTAGTAATTAGTGGTGATAGAAGTATTAACTCTACTGACTCCATTTCTTATCTACCATGTGCAGGTTCTGGGCAGTCAGCTGCGTATCCTGTCAGTTACTCCCGAGGACTCGGGGGAGTATATCTGTCGGGTGAAGGGCAACCCTGGAAACCCAGGATCTCATGTCCACCAGGCGTCTGTCTCTGTGTCTGTCACTTCATCTTCTTCACGTAAGTCTGTCAACTCTTCAGGTCTCATGCAGGTAGTATGTTACCTGTGTTGCTATGCAGACGGGTACTACAAACAAAGAGCTTGATATTTGCTCTGTTTTCAAATTTCCCCACTGTACTTCACAGTCATTACTTTCTCACCAAGGAAATTACAGTCGGTGGCAGCATCAGTCAGAGGCTGGGGAGTAACACATTACAGGCAGGGCATTACATGGCAGGGTGTTGTTCTCACACTAACACTGCCTCACTTCACGAATGAACTTTCCAGCTGTACTTTCCAGTGTAGCCCAGGGTGACCTCAGATTAAAGGATTTTCCCCGCTACTGTCCCCATGATCTCATCCTCATTCACTCCGTCCTGGACTTCAGCGGTGTTTGAGGTCTTTTAGCTACTGCCAATGAAGAACTTAGCCACATTGAATAGTAATAAGTCAGTCGAATGAAGTGAGATTGTGAACAGTTAATGCTCAAATAGAGTCTGTCTGTATCCTTAAAACTCTGGTTTCTCTTGCAGGTCTTCAGAGTCCAATCATTGCCATTGAGCCCCACAGCGCTGCGGTGCGTGTCGGGGAGTCGGCCAGCTTCAGGTGCAGGGTGTACAGCGGAGCCCAGCCTGTCAGACTGGAGTGGAAACTGGCTAACAACCAGCCACTGCCAGGTACTTACAACACACACACACACACACACACACACACACACACACACACACACACACACACACACACACACACACACACACACACACACACACACACAGGAATAAACCCTCTTAATGAGTTCTGATTTTATGGTGTAATTATTTGTAAGCAATTACAGCAACAACCCACCCATGAATTACTACTCCTCTGTTACTTTATTTAATGACTTATTTAGAACTTGTCATGTTTTCTAGAGGCATGCATTGACTTTTTCATTACTAAAATAGTGCGTGTCGTTGGGCCCAGTAAGAGTTGATGACATGATAAACATATCAGTGCTTTGCGTTGTGTGTTCAATAAATGTCTATATTGTATCCAGTCCGTTTCTTCCCGTGTCTGATTTGCACCCTCACTCTTTAGCTTTCATTAGCTTGGTTTTACTTACACTGTACACCCCTAATTGTTTTTAATATTAAATCAGCGTCTTAGACCCAAGATTGAGAAATACTCATCATGTCTTAAAGGGCTACTCCAACGATTCAGCTTTGCTCCTCCTTAAAATTTCGGGACTAAAACACTGGATCATACACTTCCCATAATGCAACTAAATGGCATCTGTCATCAGACCCTTCCTGCCTCCGAAATGCCCACGTCTTTCAAACCTCATGCCTCCAGTTTGAAATGCAGGCTTTATGTTAAAACTTTCAAGCCAAGAACTCCCTTATGGCATCATTAGGGTTATTTTTTACACTTCTAAAGCTTCCTCCGGTGCTGCAGTGCACATTATACATATGTTTGTACTGAGTAAATGAAATATCACTGTCCCTTTTACATTGCAGCATCTGCAGCCTATCTAACATTTCATTTGCTCCTCTATACTGCAGATAATGCTGAAGTTGGCTCAGATGGTTCTGTTATTACCATTTCCAATGCACGCCCTTCGAACCACGGCGCCTACCGTTGTGTGGCGAGCAACCCATTCGGCATCACCCACACCATTGTGTCTTTGATTGTCAAAGGTAAGCAACATTTCAGTCATTGCACACCCACAGACCTCTAAGTGAAGGATTCCCTCTAGTGGCTCATCAGACACACTCAATTATAATACCAGTATTTTTGTGTTTGCATCTTCAGAGTCTCCTGTGGCCACTGTCACCCCTGTTGGACCTGTGCGTGTCAGGGTGGGTGAACCCATCAACCTGGAATGCCAGGCGTCAGGAGAGCCCCGCCCCTCAGTCTCATGGCACAGGCTGGACAGCAACCGCAAGACCATGCTGAGCAGCCCTGTGCCCATGGAGTCCAATGCAGTCATGCAGGTAATGATGCATCTGATAACACCGTTAACATCTGTCGAACAGTTGTACAGCTCTGACTGAGCTTCCAAGTCAATAATTGAAGTCTGAAATTGTGTATATTTGTGTAGTGTGATATATACATTTTTACATTTGTGCAGATACTGGTAGCACGTCGCGAAGACAGTGGCACGTACGTGTGCACAGCACGCAACAACGAGGGCACCACTGAGACCAAGGTTGAGGTGATAGTGGAGGGAGGCTCCCAAGTGCCCACAGTGCCCAGGGCCTCTGTTCCCGAGCCGCTGATGATTGTGGTGGAGGGTCAGACTGCGACACTGCGCTGTGAGGCCCACGGTAATGACGGCAGATCATCTTATCTATAAAGCTCAAATTCACTTGAAGCTTCCTCTTTATTTACGTCTGGACTTTCTTCACTTTTGATGTTGGATCACAGTACCAAACACCTGTACCAGCTTTTTTTTAAAGTTAAATATTCGCTGAGCATAGAACTTTTTTTCTCCAATTTGTTTTTCCAGGTTTCCCATCCCCGACAATCACCTGGTCCAAGCTGCGGTCTCCGCTGCCTTGGAGACACAAGGTGGTGAACAACAGCCTGGTGCTGCCCACAGTGGGCCGCCAAGACTCTGGAGAATACATCTGCACTGCAACCAACAATATGGGCACCACTGAAGTCACCATCATGCTCGATGTGGAGAGTGAGTGTTCATTTGAATGTATTCATTTTGTTTTACTCCTGTGACGAACATGTTCTTTTTGCAATGAAAGCCTCATGAGTAACCATAGAAACTGAGTTTAGCTTCTTTTCTCCTATCTCTAGCCCCTCCTTATGCCACCTCTGTGCCTGATGATGTGGCAGTGCGGGTCGGGGAGGTTATCAGGTTGCAGTGCCTGGCCCATGGCACTCCTCCTCTGACCTACACTTGGACCAAGTTGGATGGAAACCTGCCCCCGAGGGCCCAAATCAGTGGAGGGGATCTTCAGATCAACCTGGCTACCGCTGAGGATGCTGGGAGCTACAAGTGCGTGGCCAGCAACAAAGTGGCCAACAGTGAAGTGATTGCTAAAGTCACAGTCAGATGTAAGTTTGCTGATAGTGTAGTGATTTGACAGATTTTGACATGTTACAGATAATTAGTAGCTCAGCAAAGGACCTTCAAGATTTTTATGCACCAAATGTGAAAAAATACTTCTTCTCTCCTGCAGCAAAGGCTGATCTCAACTTTGTGTCAAGACCTAAATCATTTATCTATCCCTCCCCTCTGTAGCCCCCTTGGCAGTGCGTGTGTCACCCCAGGTGGAAGTAAAGGCCCAGGGCAGTGCTGTGGAGTTCACCTGTTCGGCAGCAGGAGGTATAGAAACCAAAATTGAGTGGCTGAAGGAAGGAGGAGCCCTGCCACCGAACCACCACGTCAAGGATGGGGTGCTCAGGTGACCCACACACTCGCAGCACTGGATGTATCAATATGATCAATTAATTTTTATTTACAGTGCCAAATCATAACAAAAGTTATCTCAAGACACTTTCCATATAGAGTGGGTCTATGATTTATTTATGTATTTTTACCCATTGACAATCAATTTCAAAAGTTAGTACAATATGTACTTTAAGTCTGTGGATCTAAGAACTAAGCCTGTTAGTTTCTTCTGAAGATATAAAACTTCTAAAACAACAAAAAAACCTGTAGAATTTAGCAAATTTAATTCAAACAGGTATAAATTATGCCTTCGTTGGTGACTAATTTTAGCTAGAGCTATGATTGTCTGCACAAACTTCACCCTATCTGATCCGTCAGGTCCAGACTGAGCTGTATTGGTCACAATCCCTCGGGCTAGAATTGGGTCCAGGTCACGCAAATTTCCTTTTGTTTTCTTTTTGTTTCTTGTTGGGGTTTTTCTTTCAGTTGCACAGGAACACTGTACTATAATTAATAACTGTTATGCATCATTTGAATATCAATATTTGACTGCTGCTGTTTGAAAATCATGTCACTGACAGCAGCTGCCGAGAACAGTCCCAAGACTCTTGCCTCTCATTCACGAGGAGAATCGCCATACGGACTGTTTAATATTTAATAAGTTGACAATAAATTTGTCCATGTTAAAAAAAAAAAAAAGTTACAGTGGAATTTTAGGTTCGGGCCCAAAACTGCTGCGGTGGTTCGGGTGTGGGTCAGGCTTGGACAGGCATGTGGGTTCATGTCGGGTCAGGTCTGATTTTTTTTTTGGTCTCTTATTTCCACCCACACATTTGGTGCTCTAGCAAGTATTTAAAGCGGCAGGAACAATTTCCAGTATGTGGGATTGAATCAAAATAAACCACTGCTCATGTTCATCTCAATAAAGAAACATGTGCAACAGAGTGGCTATATCAGGTCTTGGTTACACAGATTTTTATAGTCGGATGAATTTATCGTCACAGGTCTTTTGATTGGAATTGTTGAGGATAAGAAATCCTTTTATGGTCTAAGGGTTTCAAATCCACTGATGGGGTCACTTATACTTTGTGTAATATGTAAAGTGAAAACCTAACCAAATGGCTTGTTTTCATGCGTAATTCAATGTTTCTCTGTAGGATTGAGAACCTTGAGCAGAGCAACGAAGGAGTTTATATCTGCAGAGCCAGCAGTGTGTACGGTCAGGCCCAGGATACTGCCAGGTTGACCATCCAAGGTCTGTCACATTCACTGCATATATGCTAGTATATACCCTGCTTCATCAAAGACAAATATAACGTGTATATTTAATTTCCCACAGCCTTGCCAAAGGTGATGATCAACGTGCGTACGTCGGTCCAGACCGTCATGATCGGGAACTCTGTGGAGTTTGAGTGCCAGGCTGTTGGCGACCCAGAGCCCACGGTTCAGTGGAGTAAAGTCAGTGGATCTCTTCCTGCTCATATCATGGTGAAGGGCGGCATGCTTAGGATCGAGCGGGTGACGGAGGCTGATGCCGGGCAGTACCGCTGTACAGCCACCAACGAAGTAGGCTCGGTACAGTCCCAGGTGGTGCTTAACGTCCAGTGTAAGTGATTTTTATTACATTACACACACACACACACACACACACACAGACTTGCCTGCACTTGTACGCCACTAATTCAAACCCTTTTCCTGTTTGCACAGCCCTTCCTCAAATTGCTGCGCTGCCTGAAACTAAGGAGGTGACAATTGGGTCTGATGCGGTCTTGCCCTGCGTGGCTTCAGGATACCCTGTACCTGTGATCAAATGGTCCAAGGTAACCAAGATATTTCTGTAAATTCAGTGAACTTACATTTTATAGATGGAGTGTTTAGGAACTCTTTGATGTCAATAGTCTTAATACTTGCCAACCATCTGTCTAGGTGGAAGGAGAGCTTCCTCCTAAGTGTTTCCAGGAAGTCAATGTGCTTACAGTTCCTCGTGTCTCCCATGAGGATTCTGGGACATACGTCTGCACCGCCTCTAACAAACAGGGAAAAGTGGAAGCCTTTACTACACTTCAAGTTCACGGTTAGTCTGTGGAGCAGAGAGTACCATAGGAAGGAAAGTTAAAGGCCCCATATTGTAGAAAGTGACACTTCCATTATTATAAAGCAGGTCGAAGCAATGAGAGACACTTCTTAAATGTAATACTGTAATGTATTTTTTGAACATTAGAGCATGTAAACATATTAAGTAGAAACCCAAAATACAAGCATGACCCTGAAAATGTGAAATGAATGAAAATAAGTTTGAACTGCTCTGTTTTCTAACCATGGAATTATGCTTTTGATTTCAGAGAGAGTCATGCCATACTTTGCCCAGGAACCCTTGTCCTACGTCACCCTGCCCACCATCAAAAATGCCTACAAGGCTTTCAGCATTAAGATCAACTTTAGACCAGATAATGTTGATGGTAAGGAATTACATCCTCAAAACGTGCTCGCCAGTCAAATTGTATAATTTATTCTCCACATTTTTCTTGTTGAATCTTTGTTGTCTTTGTTATATTTCCTCATGTATAATTTCACGGCGTCTTCTGTCCCTCCCCTCTCTCCCTCACCTCTTCCTCTCACCCACGTGGTGGGGAAGGTCTCATATTGTACGCTGGTGAGTCTCAGTGCTTGAGAACCACAGGAGCTCCAGACTGATGTTGGCATTACTGCTTTTTTGGCTCCATCAACCTGTCATATAATGCATCCAGCTCAGAGCTGTTTAGGGGCTGTGAAAAGAGATGCAAGATGGTGCATGGCCTTTGTTTTCATACAGGCTTTTTTTAGTCATGATCACAAAAGCACATCAGCTTGGTTACAAATCTACTTTTACACCCCCAGTTTACTTCATCAGCTTCTACCTACTCAGCAGCACTGCTGCTTAAAATCATAGTCGTCATAGTGTATGCTACAGCTGTTCAACGCACTGCTACACACATGTTTCTGTAGGTGTCCTTTCATTTAAACATCACTCCTGTTTTAAAAATAGTGAGAGCCACAGTAAATCAAATCGTCTTTGCAAAAAAATATTTTTTTGGCTGTTATTCTGTATATTGACTGGTAACCTATGTTTTGCTGTTTGAGCACACCCCACGCATCGGGTAACAAACCGCAACAAACAAGCTACAAATTTATTGCAAAGGCCTTTTGAAACACTTGAGTTCTTAAAGGAAAACTTTATTTTTCATCCTGTTTTCCCATATTGTTGTGTCTAAGTGACTAATGGGGACAGTTTTTGAAATTGGTCCCGTACTGAATGAGAGCCCTTCAGCCGTCAATGAACATCCAGTAAAAGTGCTTGTTTTTGTCACTGACATGCTCAAATCTGTTATTATAAGTGTCTGACAACATTATTGAAAGGACAGAGGAGAAAAAGAAAAGATGATCTTTACCATTCGCTTGATCCTGTCTCACTCTGATATCTGAATATCCGGCAGCAACAGGTCTCACTCCTCACTACATTCTTCCTCTTCATCTGTATACTCAAATAAATACAATCAGCCATCACATTCATATTTAGTATGACATAGAGAATGACATTGAAATTCTTTTAGGTACCCCTAAGCTACACTTTTCTGAACTCCACACTGCTGTCTTCTGGCAACACCTCACAAGATTTCAGAGACTTTTAAGATTTCTCCAACCTTCCATAATATTGTCAGACACTAATAATCACAGTATGAGCCTGTCAGTGGCAAAAACAAGAACTTTTAGTGGACGTAAATTGACAGTGTGCAATTGCCCAGTTAAATTACATTGCAGCCCGCTTGTGGCTGCTGGTTACAGCGCTTTCACTTAAAACTGGATCAATATAAAAAAATACTTGTTGCCATTATTCACTCATACACATACATGCAAAAATGGCCCAGGTTGAAAAATACCAAAATTCTACAGTATATTATGTGTAAATGTCCACATTTATCTTTAAGAGGGCATGTTCCCACTTCCCCTGTGAGCCTCTGTGGCCCATATAAAGCATGTATTCCTGGCATGTGGAGACAGAAAAAGACGGATTGTCTGTGTGCTGCGACTGGTTGCACTTGGCAGCCCAGTGATGCCAGATAGAATGGCAGGCCATATAACTTGTCTTTGGTTGGCTTTAAACTTGCCTCACTATAGCATGCTGCTTTACCATCCAGCTTTGAAAGGCTTTACCTTATGTATGAATGATTCCATTGCAAACAATGTCCATCCTAACAAGTCACTTGACTGAAAAATCTGAAATGTTAAAGTGGCGTTATCTCGAGATAAAGCTGAGGAATGTAAGTTGTTCCACCATTGACTCTGGAATTGGAATATTCCACTTGTTTGATTAAAAACTCCAACATTGATTGACTTATTAAGATGGATATTAATGTAGGGTTTGCATTTAGGATTATGTGTGCACTAGTTCTCACTCATGGTGTATTTGTGGTGTAGGTATGATCCTCTACAATGGCCAGAGAAGAACCACAGGAGCAGACTTTGTCTCTCTGGGACTCGTGGGTGGCCGCTTAGAGTTCAGGTCTGTTTGTACTGATCTTAAAGGTTCTCCTAATGGACTGAAACACAGCATGATGACTATAATGATTATGATCGTTGTCTCAGGTTTGACGTGGGCTCCGGCATGGCCACGATACGCGACCCTAACCCCGTCAAACTGGGAGAGTTTCACACCGTTGAGCTGTATCGCAACCACACTTTGGGCTATATCATTGTAGACGGAGGAGAGCCCATCAACGGCAGCTCACAGGTAAGGCTGTCAACTCCTACTGTCACACATTTGATTGTTGATGTCAGTTCCACAAATGCACATTTTTGTGTCCTCAGGGCAAGTTCCAGGGCCTGGATCTGAACGAGGAGCTGCATGTGGGCGGTTACCCCAACTACACAGTCCTCACCAAAACTGCTGGAATAAAGACCGGTTTTGTTGGTAAGACATCACTCTGTGTACACCATGACAGGAAGCAGAGTATGGAGAAAAAGCTCTGCTGGCTTGACTTGCCCTCACTTAATACTGCTACTGTGCAGGCTGTATCCGTCAGCTGGTCATCCAAGGAGAGGAGGTCATCTTCAAAGACCTGGACCGCAGCTCTACTGGTGTCACAAATTGCCCTACCTGCAAAGACCACCCATGCCAGGTCAGTGACATCCATCCACTTGATGCATTTGTAGTATTTGATCTGTGTTTTTATCCCACATCATCCAGATAATTTCTTCCGTGTCGTTATTCAGAATGGAGGGAGGTGTGAGGACTCAGAGGCCAGCTTGTATAAGTGTGGCTGCCCCAGAGGATTCACAGGCAGCAACTGCCAGCACCACTCATCCCTGCACTGCCACTCAGGTACCTGTCTTTCTCCACCTGACCACACAGATAAATCAAAGTATATAACGACATATACAGATATTTAGTCTAGTTTTTCTTTCGTTTTGCTTCGCTGTTGTATTTATTTTGTGCTATTTTTCTGTTTTTCATGAATTTAACTTAATATATAAAGATAGAAAAATGTGCAATGGATTTGCAAGAGAGGTAAACAATTGTTTGAAAGATGATAAAAATAAATTGCAATACAGATTTAAAAAAAAAAAATGAATCAAAGTACCTAGATGTTGCTACCAGCTTTATCTGTATGCACAATTTACAGTGCAATATTATACTAGAAATAATAAAAAATGATTTCAAAAAAAGTGTTTTATGTCTCTTCCCACAGAGGCCTGCGGACCAGATGCCACTTGCATCAACCGCCAAAATGGCCTGGGCTATGACTGCCGCTGCCATCTTGGCAAGTTTGGAAACAAATGCATGGATGGTAAGACAGGAAGCTTCTCTTATCTCCTGCAAAATATATCCAAAATATTTTTAGGAAGATATACAGCACATCAAATTATATTTGTATAGCACTTTCCACAGACAAAAGTCACAGAGGGCAATACAAGGAGATAAAACAAGATCAGGGAAGCAAAACAATACATCATGAAACAAACACAATAGAGGAAAGAGGCCCAGAACATTACATGATCGTGGGGGCAACCCTTTTCAGCCCTGAACAATAATGGTGAGAATGCCTTTGCCTCCTTGTTCACATTCACTAGGGGAATTGGTGACCACTCCACTGTTTAATGGTGAGGAGTCGTACATAGCCTATCCTCCCCTGACCAACGTCCACGATGACCTGCGTGTTGAGCTGGAATTCAAGCCCCTGGAGAGAGACGGCCTGATGTTCTTCTGTGGAGGGAAGAAAATGAAGGTGGAGGACTTTGTAGCCATCTCCATGGTGGAGGGACATGTAGAGTTCAGATATGAACTGGGCACAGGTAACACAAATCTGTTGTAGTTTTATGAAGGTATTAATGTTCTTAGTGCACGAGACTCCACCCCAAGAGACAGAATGGGTAAAGAAAGTAAAGACAGTAAGATCTCTCTTGATTTTCAGGCCAGGCAATCCTCCTCAGTTCAGAGCCGGTCTCTCTGGGCCAGTGGCACAGAGTTGTGGCCGAGAGAAACAAGAAGGCGGGCTATCTGAAAGTCGACCAAGGGCCCGTGGAGAGAAAGACGTCTCCAGGAAAAGCCCAGGGCCTCAATATTCACACCGCCATGTACCTGGGAGGAGTCCCCAACATGGATATCCTGCCTAAGCCCGCCAATGTCAGCGAACTGTTTGAGGGATGTATAGGAGAGGTGAGTTCTTTCTGTTCTAAAAAAAGGAAATATAACTTAATTCATACTTTTCTGTATGTGGTAGCGAATATTTGTCTTCATTCTCTTAGGTTTCCATCAACAACAAGAAGGTGGATCTGTCCTACAGCTTCACAGAAAGCAGATCTATCCGCAAGTGTGTGGACAACAGCCCCTGCGACCGCCGCCCCTGCCTGAATGGTGGTCACTGTATGTCCAGTGTTGAATATGAGTACCAATGCCTCTGTAAGGATGGATTTGAAGGTTAGTGCTCATGCTCAACATTAACTTAACACTCGAAAAGACATGTGTCAAATCTACCAGGAGCTCTTGCTAACACCCGCAACTATGGACTTTTCTTAGTCAGACTCTATTGCTAGGTAACAGCCTGGGTCCTTGTTAACTTCCTGTCAGCAGGAAATAAACTGGGACATATTTAGAACTGTGAAATGGTCTGTAATATCATCTCATTATCCATCCATCCATCTTCAACCGCTTGTCCCAAAGGGGGTTGGGGGGGGGGGGGGTCGGTGGCCCACATTGGGCATGAGGCTTGGTACACCCTGGACAGGACGCCAGTCTATCACAGGGCACATAGAGACAGACAGAGACAGACAACCATTCACACCTACGGGAAATTTAGGGTCATCAACACGTGCATGTCTTTGGACTGTGGAAGGAGGAAGCCGGAGAACCTCCACACAGAAGGCCCCAGCCGGGATTCGAACCAGGAATGCTCCCGCTGTGAGGCGACAGTGCTAACCACCGCTCCACCGTGCTGCCCCATCTCATTATTATCTGCCCCACATTTCTGGTTTCCGTTAAACAGATCTGCTCCTTGCATTATGCGTGCGTTATCTCCAAGCCTCTGTGAACTCGCCCTGCCTTTGGTGTGAACTTGGCCAGTGACCTTTATTTAACCTCTGACCCAAAACTTGTGTGTGACCCTACAGGTGAGCGTTGCGAGGTGGTGAAAGACGTGTGCCAGAGCAACATTCAATGCCAGAATGGAGGCAGCTGTCTGTATGGCCAGTGTGTGTGTGCGCCCGGACACACAGGCCTGAACTGCGAGGAAAGTAAGTACTGACCAGCTGTTGTGTAAAATCATGTTGGCCAAATAGCAAAATCAAAGATAGAAATAGCAGAGCTCGCCGGTTTTGTAGTCTTAATTTCTAATTACATGATTTCAGAAACAGTCTGTTATGTTAAAAGCAGTTCTTCAAAACATGTGTCCCTCTACATACAGCACATGACCTCATACATCTGCATCCTATAGACAAAGACTAGACAATCAACCATAAATGAGCCCATATGACTCACATTCTCCACAGTATGAAGCCCCATTAACAACAGACAGCTCCCTCCCAGCACTGCACTGCATGCTGGGAGGGTTTAACCCTAAGTGATTGCGTATGTCTCACCCCTGCACTCTCATGGCTATATCCTGCACACACAGGCCAGGTCTCCAGCTTCCCCGAGGCCCTGCGGAATTTGGAAAGTAGCGAGGCAAATGGTACAGTATCTACAATATTCAGTCTGCCTGACACGACTGTGACTAACAGGGGCCCATCTGAGCTTGAGGGGCCCCCTTTTGAGCTCAACCCGAACTGTCTATTGCCTAACACATGTTCGCTCATACCAAACATGCGTCTGTACTCAACTGAGGCTCTTACCCCCATCGGAAAGTTGGGAGAGGGGAATTCTACATCTGTACTAAAAAGGTAAACAGGATGGTAGTCTGTAGTTGGGAGATCAACTGCTTTGTGCTGCCTGTTTTTGGACCCAGATGGAAAATGTGGAATTCCCCTTGTTTTTCTTTTCCCCCTATCATCATGTCAACGCCTGTAAGATGGCTACTCACAACATAAAAATCCCGTCTCTGTCTACTTCAAGAATGCCTGTCTATACAACAAGAAAATACAGAAAAATACTTGTCAGAACATTATATCTGCTCCACACATTTGCACCGTTACTAACAACTCAAAAACGTGTCTGTTGAAAGCACAGTGTGATGGCGTTTGGGTGAGATGAGATGTATTTCAGACACTTTCTGTACTTAATGTGGTATTTGTGCATGGACCCACGGGGAGTTCAGTTTGATGTCTGTGAAAGGTCAGAGATCATGCAGCGTATGAATGACAAATAAACTGCTCATGTGTTGGTGAGGACTGTGTTGAGAATGCATCATGGAGCCTGGTTTGGTCCAACTGAAGATTTGTGTTGTTTATTGGTTTTAACATTGCGGTATTTGCATATTAGGGCACATAAAGTGAGACGATGTAGCTTTTGAAGAAATAACATCAATTTAACTTTTCATTCATAAGAGGAATTATGAATGAAAAGTTAAATTCATAAGCAATAAAACACCCAATTCCTCACTTATATAGATAGATAGATAATATTTTTATTATTATACATGGGGAAATTGTCTTGATCTAGACCTATTCTATATGTAAAGTGTCTTGAGATGACTTTTATGATCTGGCACCGTAAATAAAATTGTAATGAATTTAATTGATATATATCGCAATATAGCAAGTTTTCTATGAAAAAGTGAAATGAAATAAAATAACCACAAGATAAATACTATTTACTTCTATGTGACTTAAATACTTGACAGATGAAAATTATTTCTTAATTTATCAAGAACTTTAGTGCAGTGTCATCCAAATGATAAATGAAGTCAACAAACTAATTCAGTAATATCAGCTACACAACTAATTGCTATCTAAAGTTTGCCATAATTAGCCACCACGGGTAAGTAAGTAAAGTTTATTTCTAGAGTACATTGAAACGCGGCCTCCGCTGACTTAAGTGCTGCACAAACAGCACAGGGTGTAAATGTAAATAGAAAAATAGAAAATACAAAGAGAACATAAAAAGCCAACAACAAAACAGAGTTCACAAATACCGAATTATAGATATGATAACAGATGAGGCAAGTGAATAAAAATGTGGCCTTAGCTTAGATTTATAAACAGAGATGGAAGAAGCACTTGTGATATCAAACAGCAACTGGTTCCACAGTTGTGGAGCAGCAACTGCAAAACCTCTGTCACCTCTTAGTTTTAGTCGTGATCCTGGGGCATACTAGAGAAGAGAAATGAATCTACTAGTCATAGAATACCAAATGTTATTGCTTACAAATTCAGCTTCTCATAAGAAGAATGTTGCGTTGTTTCCTTATTCAAAAGTCACGTACTGTAGTCTCGCTTTAACCACCAACAATTAAACTACTTTCAGTGAAAGAATACCTCTTTGTCCATAACTGTTGTATCTAACCAATCCTGCCTTACCAGGGTTTCTTTCATGCTTTGGCCACTGGTGGGCACCGTAACAGTGAGAATGAAAGTTCATAGGAACCCTACTATAATATATATATGATTTTAATGTGTGTTTACTGTATTCTTTCTAGATTCACCCTATCAGTATGCAGCTCATTTCCACGATGATGGATACATTGCCCTTCCAAAATCCATTTTCCCAAGAAGGTAACCATGCTTTGCTTGTCTACACTGTTATGAGGTGATGTAAAAATGCATTGCCGGTAAAAATGATGTCGTTTTTTTCTTTTTTAGTGCCCATGACTCGCCTGAAACCATCGAACTGGAGATCAACACAAGCTCTTCTGAGGGCCTGATCTTGTGGCAGGGAGTGGTGAGTCCTGGTTCCGTCTTGGTGACTTATTTAAAGGACAACGCCGTCCAAATCATAAACCTGATACTCACATCCTTCCTTTCCACCTTTCCAAGCCCCACCCTAACTTTGCTACTGCACTTCAGCACACTTAATAATCACCATGACCTCATCTGAAAAGAAGTGATGCTCATTAATGTTCTCAAAGCATTCAGTGATTACTTTGTTTAACTTCCCTGTCAACAGTAATACATCACTTACACAATACTGCATTTTCCTTTCAGCCCAGTGATCACTGTCTAATTCATACTCGTACCACAGAGGCTGTGACATTGTTGGGCATGTTGGCTGCGAGCCCGGCTCTACCTCACACCACTAAATAAATGCATGTTGCTTCTCTAACTCACCATCCATTTTCCTCAGGAGACCAATGGCGCACGCAATTTGCGAAAGGTGCATGCTAGTAAAAAGGTATCCACTCAAACACAAGACACTCCCTATTTATTTTGCATGTTTCATAGAACATACATTCAAATATGTATAGTAGAACAATTATAAGATCATTACATCATTTTGAAGTGAAAGTCTTTGTTTTGCACACTGTGTACGATGGCTTCTTTTGTCACTTATTTTGCATGGAAGGTTTTATGTCACACTTACACTTACACACAAATACTGTTGGGAGCAATCTGTCTGCATCGCCTCATGTTTGCTATTATAGTAGTTGGTGCAGAAAATGACTGCAGGGCAGCTGTTCAGTGGTTCACAGTATTCAATCTCACAGCGTCCTCTTCCTCTACTGACTCCATTTATTTACAATTATTTCCAGGAACTTGGAGAACACGGCAAAGGCAAAGACTTCATTAGCCTCGGCCTGCAGAATGGACACCTTGTTTTCAGGTGACTCAGCCCTGTCACCCTGTAGTTCCGGTGACAGCTAGATGAGTTGTATTATTTTCAGCTCATATTCATGTTGTAGTAATGCTGATGATTTGTATGATATCCAGTTACCAGTTGGGCAGCGGAGAGGCAGAGATCTTGTCCCGGAGGTCTATCAATGATGGGAAATGGCATAAGGTCACAGCAGTCAGGTGTGTTTTCATATAATATACACTGTATATACATGCAGCTTTTGGTGTTTCAAATTAAATTAGTTCTCTTTTCATCAAAGTTCTTGCACAAAGTTGTAATAATAGATTTACGATTGAACAGTATGTATTTACACTATGTGCCCAGATTAGGTTAATAAACTATCAGGTAAAATTCCAGACATTAATGAAGGTCTACCATATGTTTTAAAAAGCTTAAAGGTTGAATATGTAGAATCTTTATAAAAAGCTATATAGTTTTTTTAATAATACACCCACGGGGCGTTTTGAGGGGTACAGAATGAAAGTAAAGGAAAAAAATATATTTAGTCAGAATTAGTATTTTTTTTTTAAATGTCGACGGGTTTGAGAATGACTTTCTGTCACATGTGTTTCCATTGTAGCAGCCAATAGCGGCCCGCATTGCAGGGTTGCCAGGGTTGTCTGTTTTTCGGCGCAGCTACTATCGGCTGGCACTGGGTAAAATGTATTTGTCCCAGCAGCTGAGTGACCGGATACGGGCAAAAAGGAGTTTAACGGCATTAAAACGCACACTGAAATGGTTTCTCATTAATTTGTTAGCTATCTTTATGTTTACCTAGCGCTAACGGCTAACGTAACTTTAGACGGAATTTGCTGTTCCCCTGTATGATTCATCACTTGACATGGCGCAGGCTGATCGCTTGACACACTCTGCAACGAACCCGGCAACCCGACTGCTGGAATTATGTTTTTGTTGTTGCAACTATGATCTTGAGACACTACATGGAGGTGTTCTGCTCATTCTCCATATTCAACCTTTCATTGAGACATCTGTATTATGCTGCAAAAAAAATTTAAACTACAGCAACTGAAGCAGACATCATTTTCACAGGAACCCAGGCGAGTTTGTTCAGACTGATGTACCCGACAATAGTGAAAATAATGAAAACCAATGACTCATACATCAACACATCCAAACATTTAAACATAACATGCTTTGGAAATGTTCACCCATAATGCAATGGTTCTTTTTATATGTATAACCTGTGTTCCCTCGTCATGTAATGACCCCACTGATGTTTAGTTTTTAATCTGTATTGTTGTTGTGTTTTGTTTTTTTCAATGACACTAGCTGTCATGGATACATCAGCCGATCAGTCTGTGCATGTTCAGTGAGTGTATTGAGTTTCCCCCTCATGTTTCTCTCTCCTGCAGAACTGGAAAAGACGGATACATCCAGATTGATGGAGGAGCCGCGCTACATGGCCAGTCTAAAGGCAGAAGCCTCATGGTCAACACCAAAGGCAGTATATACCTTGGTGAGTGGTCTGAAAATATGGAGGCATGAAACTGACAGTGTTGTGAAAGGTTACTGTGCAAGATGCATTCACAAAACTTTTGAGGGCTCCATATGAAAGAGTTCTTCACTGCAAAAACGAAAAACTTTACTTTATTTACTTGAATTTCTGTAGTTCACTGCTATAACAGAGATTAAAGCTTCTCAGAACTGCTTTGTGGGTCCAAATGTCCATCTTGTGTCCTTTCTCACTGGTTTCTTACTACTGTATGTGTGTTGTCATGTGACAGGCGGAGCCCCGAACATGGCTGCTATGACGGGAGGGAAGTTTTTGTCTGGAATGACGGGCTGCGTGAGGAACCTGGCACTGATGAACGCCCGACCGGGACAGCAGCCAGCCCAGGCCATCGACCTGCAAACCCACGCAGGCCACGGCATCAACGTGCAGCCATGCTCTTCATAGATCGCAGCGCACACACGCACACATACACCAACACACACATACACAAACAGAGACTATGGAGTGATGTCATACACACAGCAGACTCACACAGAGAGACTTGGTGCTTTGCTGCTACCAAAAAAAAAAAGAAAATGACACAACAGGATATGTTTCTCTATGTGCAGTAAAAACCAAAAAAGAGAGAAAAAAATGATATTAACAAGTCTTCTCTTCCTCAGTGTTGTATTCTCAATGAAGGACTATTAACACAGGAGTACCCATACAGTTTACATACTTCCAGCAGTAGTTTTAGCCATGAGAAGAGTAAGAGTAAAACATATTAGGCCTTCTACGATGGGTCAGATCCTATGGAGTTGGAGATGTTTTTACAGCACTGAATTTTTATTTATATACATATGAATATATATATATTATATTTGTGGGGGGAAAACATGCAAACTAACCATAACTGCTCTTTAACTTTCCTAGAGTTTATTCTGGGTTCTAAAACTGTGTGTCCAGGGCTTTTATAGGCCTAACTGTATTGATACTTGAAGATGTTTAGGCCTTCTTTCTTCACTTCTGTAGAGGAACCCCTTTTTTTTGCGCGAGCATGCTTACAGTCTTTTGCAAATAGTTGTGAGAGGAGCGCCCACGGTCACGGTCACACGCAGCTTCAGTACACAACTCAGGTCGTGAAAATACAAAAAATCAGAAATGTTACATGTACCGCCGCTTTAACTCGGCTGATTTTTTGTTGTTGTTGATTGCTTCGGAAGTCATCCACAGCGTTGTTGTGTCTTTCGTGTCTGCATTTGTTCTTTTTTATGAAAAAGGCAGAAATCTTGGTGCTAACGTCAGACATGAAGATACAGCACATAGTCCCATGCTTGTCTGTCTGTCACTCTGGAGAGGTGGATTTTTTTTTTAGGTAATTTGGTTACTTAGATGAAGAAAACAGTATTCACTAGTGTCACCTTTTGATATGCATGGCATTTGAGGTTGATTTTATAAGAATACGGCATGACTTGTTGCCTTCACAGCCTTATTTGTTTGAGTAGATCTCATAAAAACGCTTTTAAAGAGCTAAGAAGGGTTTCATTTTTTATGTGTGGTTGTGGAAGACATTGTTTTATGTGTAAAACTATCTGCCAGACAGGTAGATATCGCTAGAGAATGAGTGTATGCTGGTAAATGCATTTGGTCATGTGTCTCAGCCCCTTCCATTTCTCACAGGTCACTCTACTTTAAGCCCAGGTATGAGGTCAGGTGTGTGTGTGCCTGTGTCATTATCCATATCCTCAGGAGGGTCAACTCAGAACTGCCTCAAGATGTGACTTCATTTTCAGGTTTGGTAGCTTTAGAGACAATTCAGTAAGCTATAAAACTCTGAAGGCTCTGTGGGTTTCTCTGCAGGAGATTCATGTGCAGCAGTAGGACACAGTTGGGATAGTGTTTGGTCACGTGGGGATGAAGCCTCCTGCAGGTGCTGTGACCAGTAGTGTAGCTCTGATAAAGCATGCTCGCCCACCTTTAGTCTACCACACCACAAAACCACAACGGCACGATCACTTCGGGGGTTCGCAAACCCTTTTTTTTTTCATTTTTGTAAGCTTAAACGATTTGTATTAATAGCCTTGAAAAAGAACACTATCCTTTCACTTAGAGTTGCTTCTTTTTTATTTATTTTATGTTTTTCTTCTCTTTTTCATCGATTTTGTTTCAAGGCTTGATTCTGCTGTTTTGGAGCATTCACAACTTGCTCTTTTCTTTCCTCTGGTTATTGTGTATTGCCTCCCACATCCCCTTGTTTTTACCCCTCATGTTTGAGTTTGAATACAGCCCCTCCCGGGAAGTTCTTCACAAATCACAATG
Source organism: Echiichthys vipera (assembly GCF_963691815.1). NCBI lineage: Eukaryota > Metazoa > Chordata > Actinopteri > Perciformes > Trachinidae > Echiichthys > Echiichthys vipera. The sequence continues at coordinate 7,479,507 of NC_139834.1, forward strand.
ACGCTCCATGAAAGGTTAATAACCTGCAACTGCCTGGTCAAATGGTTGGAAACTGGTCTTATTATTCACTCCCAAAAAAAAAAGTCTTAGGCTCCAAATGCAACGAATGCATTCTCATCTACACGGAAAGTTGCCATCGTGTTTGTTCGGAAATGAACGTGTGGATTTGAGAAGAGCCACTGCTGTGGTCCAGTTCTAGCACACTAAAGCAGAGAATGATGATGAATGTGCCCCTTGTTGGGTGCCTTTTGTGTATCTGCTCTTAAACTGGATTTTCACATACATACACTGTACACTCTCGAGAAACTTCCACTGCTTTTTGGTTGTTTATAGGCTATGGCAAAAATATGAACAGTGCACTTTTAGTTATAATGGAAATTTTTATTTTGAAAAGTGTTTCACTTCTGAATGATAGAAAAAGGCAGATTTACTCGCTTAAATGAATGAAATTGTACCAGATGAAATATTGTCCGTGTCAGGACGACCTGACTGCTCCATTTCCAATGTTGAAAAGACGCTCCCCTCGCCCTTGGTGTTTCTTAATTAAAAACAAAATTCATGTGCTATTTGTAATCCCGTGAGTTTTCTTTACTCGCCCTCTGTATTGCTGTGTTCTGCTTTATGCTGGGTGGCTTCTTTTCGATGCTTTAATCACTTATTGTTCCCAAATCTTCTATTGTACAGGTAAGTGTAAAGGTTAGCCGGTCTCTGAGGAGAGACCGGTTACAATAACAAACCACTTTTAGAGGTTACACCCAAATCAGGTTTCTAAAATACACCTGTTCCATGAGTACAGTGCTCTTACAAAGTCTACTGCATTTATCTGTTGGATTTTTGTTTGCGGCTGCTTATAATGCAGTGCAAAGGTTACTTAGAATAGAATTCTCATTATAGTTCATGAACTTGTTTGACACTTCCTCCTGAAGCAGGGTACAGTTATGTAAGCAGATTATTAGGACCCCTTCAGGGGTGGGGACATAAACATAGGAACTAATCCTCTGTCAGTCTGTCACAGGTTTTTTTGGGCCATAGGACGACAGGACAGAGGTGGGTTTGGGTTGGCTCAGTTTTCACTCTCACATTCTGTAGGTTATGTAAGAGAGTTACTTTAGGTCTATTGTTTATCCTCAATGTCATATGACATGTGGTCTCAAAGGTCTGCCATCCTTTTTAAAACTTCCTACTGTAATTGCTTTTGTATTCAAAATTCTCCATAGAGCCCAGAGTTTACATTACCAAACATGAAATCAGTGTCAAATGGAAGTGTCTTCAGAACGTGACAGCAACAGTATTACACATTACATCACTTTCACACTTTGCATTTCCGAGAAAATACAAAAGCATAAGCTACTTTTTACTTTATTATAGTATCTGTCAAAATGGTTGCATCAGTTTTGAACACAAAATGACCTACCTGAAAGGTATTATCTGTAAAAAGTTATTACGATATCAATCAGGACATTTTATTACATTATTGTGTTTTGTTACATTCCTGATCAAATGGTATTACATTTCCAGAAAGTTATTACATTATTGGATGCTTCAGCTACTCTCCAAGGTTATCACAACTCCAGCCAGCTCCTGGTATTTGATTCTGTTGTGTTTCCTGCCAGATCACTTCAGATCCAGCCACTCCCTCACGCCCTGCAGTAACTCGCCATTTCCACCATCTGACCTTCCACCTGCTCCCCTCCTTCCTTAATCAGCTCAGCAGTATCTGCTGCACCAGGCCAGCCCGTCTCCACTCATTCCCTGCCAGATTGTCTTGCTTTCCAGCCTTTGTCCTGCCTGCCTGTCTCTTGGATTGATGATTTGCTGCCTGGTTTTGACCCTTGGAACAATAAACACTTTCATTCTAACCTGCCTGTCTGTTGTGCCTTTGGCTTCCACTGTGTCTGTTTTCTGAGCTTTTACAAAGGTTTACACAGTCTTATAACATAATTAACTTTAAAGCCACTACTAGATAGAACCTTAAGTCAAAGACTTGCAGTTTGCTTTAGTAGAGCCACAATCATTAAATATAAACACAACGTGTGCTGTTGTCCTGTCATGTCATGGATTTGTAGGATTTTTTTTTCTGCACATAACGGATATTTTTACCTTATGATTTCAAGATAAGTAGACAAGATGCAAGTGGACTGCTGGAGTTTCCCCATTGGCTGCTGCTCTTTCAGCACAAACAGTCCTCAGTTATGTCATCAGGGGACTTTTTACCTGGTGTCCACCTACCCCCTCAAGAAATGTTAGTGAGACAGATCCATGTTATTCCCCTTCCTCTTCACTGTGAGTATACCCTCAGGCCACTGGGATCTGTAATATTTTATTCACAGTTGAAATTAAGGTACCACTTTACAATAAGGGCCGACAAATCAAAGCAGTTTCCAGGGAACAAAAGAGGAACTAATTATCAACTAACCATTAGTAAATCATTAGTTTATCATATTTTACAGAGTAGCTAATGATTAGTTATGATTAGTTAATTGAAAAACGAGCGAGGAACGCATCAGGAATGACATGATAATTGATCAAATGTTAACAAGTACTTCCCTCTTAATTCCTAATGGAGGACTATATTGTAGATAATGCTGAGTTATGAGAACAGACTGGGAGAACCTCTATTAATGAATCATTAGGTAATGCTTAGTTCATTATCTATGAATCGATCATCTTCATCATGAATCCTTCCTGATTAACTCTTAACTATGCTGCAAAAGACTTATAACAACGTATTAATTAATAATTATTTAAACATTTGGTGCTTTTTTTTCGTAAAGTGCATAATACTGAATAGCAACTCAGTAATATGGACTGTTTTTGTGTGTAATACTGAATTCAATACTGAAGAATTCAATGAAACACCCTAATATCGCTGTCACAGTGAAGCCTTGTGGCCATTTCCTGTCAGAAGTTTGTCACTTCCTTGTCTCTGGGTGTGTTTGTGTAACATGCAAACAGCAGTTATTCTACACCATACTGGTTATTTTATACTTTTCTTTCAGTGACATTTAGCAGCAGGGCCTTGGGCTTTGCCAACCTGGCCAACACCTCAATTGTTTACTATACAGACACTCAATAGTCACTTTCAACAGACAAGCTATCGTCCTCACTGTGAAGGACTCTGACACGCGGACCTCCTCGGATGAATGGCAGTGAGACACAGTCTTCAAGGCTGGTATCAGGAAACAAGTTCAACAAATCATTAATTTAAGTTTATATTTACTAACCTCCCCTTTCATTCACAGCTTCTAAATCAGTTTGTTCAGCACATGCAGGAGTGAGTCTATTAGGTGGCCTTTGGTCTTTTTGTTAGGAGTACAATAATAGTTGTCAAGCTCATGTAGGAAGTGTGCTATCAAGTTGCTCTCTCTTTCTTTCTGAGCCTCAAGGACTATAATTAAATCCTGCAGCCCTCAAACCATGAAGTGTTGACTGTCACCAGTGTATATCACATGTTCATTTGACTGCTGAACTGGAGGATTAAATATGTTGGTGAAACACTTAGCGTCCGTGACAAGTGAGAAGCTTCACGACAAAGACAGGATGACCCATTTTTAACTGACTGTAACACAGGTAGAGATGGACAAAGAAATGATCAATTTTCATTATTCAACATATCTACCTTCATATTACAGCAGCTTAAAGGATATGGTTCACAATACTCACAGGCCCATATGTACAACTAAACAGTTTTGGTCACTGTTATCATTTCTAACTTCCTAATGCGCTATCAACGTCCAATACAAATGTAAATGTAAAGTTCATCCACAGCCGAGGCTTCAGAAGTTGGAGTTATTCAAATTAAGTCTGTTTTAGCACAAATGTATATGAATGGCAGAAATGAACAGCAAGCATTAATTGTTCCAGTTTACCAACTCATCCTCACTCTGGACTCGTCGTATATGCTACGCTTAGTCAGGCCCATTTTACAGATGTGGTACAGTTTAGAAAGCAGAACTACTTGGTTTAGTTTAGGAAAAGGTGGGGTAAAAATTAGAATATTTGTTATTTAACTGACATAAGTGACTATATTCAAGTAGGCTAGTAAGTCAGTTAACTTACGTATGTATAAGTCATTGTAGAGTTTTGGTTTCAAACAGGACAAAAACAGTTGACTCTGGGGTTAAAGTGTTTTGGCGCTCTTCATCCCTGCAGATTTTGTCGTGTTTTATGTGTTTTACCACCTGACAGCGGCGCAGTGGAAGGGCCAACATGTGCCTTGGGCGTCGATATCAGACGCTAAGGGCCACTGAACAAGCTGCCGTATTTGACGAGTTCAGAGTGAGAATAGGTTGAATTTACATATTTAGTTTTTTAGACCGACATGGAAACAATACCCTTAATATCCTTTAACCCAGTAAAACTGACAGTCTGCCATGATTTGAATTAATAATGAATACATAAACAGATATACTTTATGGAAACAAAAACATTATACCGATAAACCACTTAACAGTACATTTAATACAGTGCCAGATATTTAAATACATTATTTAGTTCATTATATGTATTGTTGAATACAGATGATTTTTACGATACACCTCTTCTTTTCCTAATTCAGTTTTGGTAAATCCCATCCGTCAAACTCCACAGAGAGGTGGGAGAAAGAAGGGGCAGAGGAAGAAACATGAACTTCCTGAGAGGAACAGCGTGTTGGTGGTGCTGCTCACTGCTCCGTTACAAGCTACCGATTACTGAGGACCACTCTCAGGTTCAACCTCTGTGGGAGGAGCCGGAATATAAGGGATCCTTGGGGATGAGACACCTGTAGTACACATCCAAAGAACAGTCTTCACATGAGGCCAACTTCATTCCTACTTTAATGAAGAACTTGAGTGCACGTGGATTCTTAAATTTCTAAAATTTCTCTTTCAAGATCACAGGATAGAAAGTCATGCTAATCTTTCAGGTATTTAAATTTCAGTCAATTCAATTCTATTTTATTTTTATGCCTTTCCAGTTGATTCAAATTGTGCATTCCATCATGGTGTATACTAATTATTCCTTTGCTGTCTCTTGAACTTTAGAGCTTCGCAGTTTGGGGTCTTCTAGCATCAGGTGATACAGTTATTGACTGCTTCTTTTCTTATTGTGTCACTACAATATATCAGAAACAAAATATATAACTGATCAAAGACTTCTTCCTCCTCCAGACCTTCAGTTCTTTGCCACTGCACTGGAAAGTAAGTCCTGCGTTATTTTTGCCTGGATCTATCGATACATAAAGCATTCATTATCTCTTATAATTATCACTATGAATAAGAGCGCTGACACCTAACACCAACTTTGCTATTCTGCAGGCTGTAAGACAGCTTGGTTTGATGAACACAATGTATCGAGCAGCGGGGACACAGAGCTCTTGCGTGACTTGAGAAGGAAGCACCGGGCGAGGATCTGCTCCAACCCAGTGGACATGGAGGCTCAGACGGTTTCTGGAGTCAAGGCGCAGCACACCACGGACACCTTCCACACGTAAAGACTTCACTTCACATCAGGAACCTGTTGTTTATTCAAGATGGGATGCACAATGTGTTCCTCTTTTTAGGAATAACACACAGCATTTTTAAGATTTTAGGTTGTTGGGTTTTTTAATTAATGAAAAAACAAGATTTATCTTACAAAGGTTAACACTTGTATGTTCCTAACACAGTGTGAGATGCTGTAGTCCTAACAGCTAATAGTAGATATGTGATGTTGCTTCCACTGCTTTAAACCAACTCAACAGGGACAAGTGAAACATGCAACATGGCTCAGAAATACTTGTTTACAGAAATTAAAGTCAAGCTGTAATTTGAAAGCTTATCTGAGGAAATGTGTGGTCGAATAAACGGTTGCACAGTGGAAGTGTACTGTACAGTTGCACCAGTGTTACTATTCTGACCAATCAGAGCAGACCGGGCTTTTTCAGAAGGGAGGGGGTCCTATAGAGACAGGCGCTAAAACACAGCGTTTCAGACAGAGGGTGAATACAGGAATATTCAGACAGAAGGGATGAAAAAAATAATTTGTTTTTTGATCATTAAAGAATGTAAACATGTTCTAGTAGAAACCCAAAATACAAGTATGAATCTAAAAATAAGCAGAATATTTCCCTTTAAACCAAGTGTAACATTAGGATGGGTTGTGTTTTGCAGGTACAGTGCATCAGAGGGACTTCTATGCCTCAACTCAGAACAGAAAGGGAAACAGTGTGAAGACTACGAGGTCATGTTCACCTGCACAGGACAGTTCTGCTCAGGTACGTGGTGCGACAAAAACATACAATCTAAATTTCATTTCAAAGGGAAACATTGTGGGTTCAAATATGTGTCTGTGATACCTCCTTGTTTGCAGAGTGTAGGACGCGCTGGTTTGATAATGACGACCCGACACGGAACGGAGACTTCGAGGTCCTCAGTGACCTCCTGAACATATACCCGAGAGAAATCTGCCGTCAGCCAATAGCCATCGAGGTCCAGACCATCTCTGGGGAACCTGCCTCCAACACCTCTGATACTTTTTTAAAGTGAGATTATAAACATATAAGAAAACAACTCAATGACCTTGAGAGAGGGAGAGAGAGGCTACACTCATCACCCTGCTCCCCTCTTTGTTGCAGTTATGATGCCACCTTTGGGTTTTCCTGTGTAAATGCAGATCAGAGGAGTGGGAGTTGTGAAGATTACAAAGTCAGGTTTACATGTCCCAAAGAGTTCTGTCAAGGTATGTATAATAATAATAATACATTTATTTATATTGCACTTTACATTCAAAAACCTCAAAGTGCTACAGAGCAGAATAGAAACAATATAAAAATAAAAGGTAAAATGACAAATAAGTAACAAGTTAAAAGGAGAACAACTAAAAGACATTTAGCAAAATGCTTTGGTGAACAGGAATCTGTATCTTCTCTTACTTTTGACTGAACATACTGGTGTGGAAGCAATTAGTTTTCTGATCGCTTGATGAAATTATTTTATTATTTTATCTCCCATATATCCACAAAGACATGCAGGTTAACTGAAGTGGAAATTTGCTTATATTTGAATGTGAGTTCCCTGTAATAGACTAGCAGCCTTACCGGTGTTAGTGTGTGTGTGTGTGTGTGTGTGTGTGTGTGTGTGTGTGTGTGTGTGTGTGTGTGTGTGTGTGTGTGTGTGTGTGTGTGTGTGTGTTTGTGTGTGTGTGTGTGTGTGTGTGTGTATGTGTGTGTGTGTGTGTGTGTGTGTGTGTCCAGCCCAAATTAAAACCTAATTTACGTTACGTGATCTTCTCAGACACAGTCCCCCTCAGAGGAAAACCTCACAATCACCAGAATCAAAAGTTCCAAAAGATGTTAATGTGAAAACTATGCTTTTTCCTGTTTTAATTTGTAACTAAAAATGACGTTTTTTTTCTGTCTTTTTGAGTTCAAAAAGTTTGTGTTTTGTGGCATGGAGTGTGTTCCTCAACTTTTTTTTAATAACTTGTATTTTTCACGTTACGTTTAATTTAACTTTCAAGGGAAATATATTTTTATTTATTTTATTTTTTGTGAGATAATATTGTATTGTCGTCATAGCATTGTGTGCCCTCTCTCCTTATAATTATTACACAGTCCCTAACAAAAGACACTTGTTTTTACAGAAATCCACTTTTATCAAAAATCTATCCATTTGTCATTTCCACTAAGTGTCAGAGCAGTGTCGAACACAGTGGCTGAACAGTGATGACCCGTCAGAGGAGGGTGATGTGGAGTCCATACTTCAGCTCCTCAAAACTTTCCCAGGTCGAGTGTGTCGAAACCCAATCAGCATCGAGGCCGAGGCAACGAGTGGAATATCTGCCCAACACACTGGAGACACCTACCGCTCGTGAGCACCTTTTTAATTAAACATGCAGGTTTGATGTGACTTTTTTCATAATGAGTGTTTTATTCTGCTCTTTATTATGTTCCAGATATGATGTTCATTTTGGATTTGCATGCATCAATGAAAACCAGAGGAGTAAACAATGTGAGGATTATCAAGTGCTACTGACCTGTCCCTCAGACTTCTGCCAGGGTAAGTTGATTGATTGATGATTTTAACGTTTTTTTGAGAAAACATAAAAGAAAAATGTGGTCACAGCAATACCTAAATAAACTTATGGGAATCTAGTTTATGAATATAACTCTTTCACTGTTTGGCAGGTTGCAGGACGCGTTGGTTCGACGTGGACGATCCCACAAAGCGAGGGGACTATGAGACCCTCCGTCAGCTGCAGATGCTGTACCCCAGTGAGGTGTGCTCCGAGCCTGTGGCCATTGAAGCCATGGCGCTGTCTGGGGTCCCAGCACACAACACCGGTGACATCTTTCAAGTGTGAGTTGGACAGAAAAAGACACTACCAAGATAATCAGAGGAGACATAAGAGAGTGAGAGAGAGATAAACAAAACACTTACAGATCTGGCAAAAGCAATGGCGTAATAAATTCTAGCTTTTCTCTAGAATATTAATTGCGACATCAAACTACATGAACAGCAACTGGAAAAAGCACTGCATATATGATTTGCTGTATTGAAGATGTAGTTCTTTGGAAAGACACTAATGAACTTGTTTGTTCTCCTGTCTGTGTAAAGATCATACATTGTATATAAAGATGGGCGGCTTGACAGCTACTCAAAAGTGAAGCGAAAACATCCAGGCTGCATTAGGCCTATAAGGTCATCCTATGTCCTACGTTCACCACCATATAAGAGGACAAAATTTTCCCACAGATAGTTTCTGTCATTTAAGGTAGTTCTCATCTCGCTGATGTATGTCCAAGTGTTTTTCTGATTAGCTTAGTTTTAGTTATATGATGCTGTAAAAACGTGGTGAAACATCATGATTGACAGCTGTGGTTTACTCCATTGGTCAGACGGTCGTATGGGCAGGACTTCGATACCATGGCTCCATCGCTCGAACACTGCTGTTCAGACTCTGGCTCCAGATGAGCAAGATGTCAGCGCCTGTATCTGGAATATTTGGACTTCCTGTTTGTACAGCAGAAACGCGTTGTCCATCTTTATATACAGTCTACGGTAAAAAAGGAGGCTACCATCGATAGCTTAGTTAGCTTAGCTTTGCATTAAGACCGGAAGCAGGGGGAAACCTATAGCTTTGTCAGTCTATGTCTTGGACAGGAGCACTCTCCGCTGGTTGGCACATAACCCCCCTGAACCACACCACATTGTTTTTCCTTTTTTTGTTTTGAGTGTCTAGAAAAAACATGAAACATGTTAATTCATGAACTTTAGAAGCGCTGCTGATTTTGTTACCTTTAGACAGAACAAGTCTTTATGCTAAGCTAAGCTAGCTGGCTAGAGCTTCATATTTACGGTACAGACGTAGGACTGGTATTTCTCAAGATGTCAAACTACTCCTGTAAGTACTCCAGGGATTTAACATTACTGTACTCTTCCAGTGCTCCTTGTGAAGATTGAACTGTTTCAACAGTGTGTGAAATTGGTGGAGTACCCCTTTAAGGAGTCAACTACTGTAACAGTGTGTTTATGCAGTAGGTCTTCCTAAAAAAGTCCATCAGACAGCTGCAGTTCATTCAGGATGCTGCTGCTCGAGTCCTCACTTAGACCAGAAAAGTCAATCATATCACTGCAGTCCTCAGATCTTTACACTGGCTTCCTGTCCGTCAAAGAATACTTCTGTTGGTTTACAAATCACTGAATGGTTTAGGGCCAAAATACATTTCAGGTCTCCTGCTCAGCTACAAACCATCCAGACCTCTCAGATGGTCCGGGACAGGTCTGCTCTGTGTCCCCAGAGTCAGGACTAAACATGGGACAGGTCTGCTCTGTGTCCCCAGAGTCAGGACTAAACATGGGACAGGTCTGCTCTGTGTCCCCAGAGTCAGGACTAAACATGGGACAGGTCTGCTCTGTGTCCCCAGAGTCAGGACTAAACATGGGACAGGTCTGCTCTGTGTCCCCAGAGTCAGGACTAAACATGGGACAGGTCTGCTCTGTGTCCCCAGAGTCAGGACTAAACATGGGACAGGTCTGCTCTGTGTCCCCAGAGTCAGGACTAAACATTGGACAGGTCTGCTCTGTGTCCCAAGAGTCAGGACTAAACATGGGAGAGGTCTGCTCTGTGTCCCCACAGTCAGGACTAAACATGGAACAGGTCTGCTCCGTGTCCCCAGAGTCAGGACTAAACATGGGACAGGTCTGCTCCGTGTCCCCAGAGTCAGGACTAAACATGGGACAGGTCTGCTCTGTGTCCCCAGAGTCAGGACTAAACATTGGAAAGGTCTGCTCTGTGTCCCCAGAGTCAGGACTAAACATGGGAGAGGTCTGCTCCGTGTCCCCAGAGTCAGGACTAAACATGGGACAGGTCTGCTCTGTGTCCCCAGAGTCAGGACTAAACATGGGACAGGTCTGCTCTGTGTCCCCAGAGTCAGGACTAAACATGGGACAGGTCTGCTCTGTGTCCCCAGAGTTAGGACTAAACATGGGACAGGTCTGCTCTGTGTCCCCAGAGTCAGGACTAAACATGGGACAGGTCTGCTCTGTGTCCCCAGAGTCAGGACTAAACATGGGACAGGTCTGCTCTGTGTCCCCAGAGTCAGGACTAAACATGGGACAGGTCTGCTCTGTGTCCCCAGAGTCAGAACTAAACATGGGACAGGTCTGCTCTGTGTCCCCAGAGTCAGGACTAAACATGGGACAGGTCTGCTCTGTGTCCCCAGAGTCAGAACTAAACATGGGACAGGTCTGCTCTGTGTCCCCAGAGTCAGGACTAAACATGGGACAGGTCTGCTCTGTGTCCCCAGAGTCAGGACTAAACATTGGACAGGTCTGCTCTGTGTCCCCAGAGTCAGGACTAAACATGGGACAGGTCTGCTCTCTGTCCCCAGAGTCAGGACTAAACATGGGACAGGTCTGCTCTGTGTCCCCAGAGTCAGGACTAAACATGGGAGAGGTCTGCTCTGTGTCCCCAGAGTCAGAACTAAACATGGGACAGGTCTGCTTTGTGTCCCCAGAGTCAGGACTTAACATGGGACAGGTCTGCTCTGTGTCCCCAGAGTCAGGACTAAACATGGGACAGGTCTGCTCTGTGTCCCCAGAGTCAGGACTAAACATGGGACAGGTCTGCTCTGTGTCCCCAGAGTCAGAACTAAACATGGGACAGGTCTGCTTTGTGTCCCCAGAGTCAGGACTTAACATGGGACAGGTCTGCTCTGTGTCCCCAGAGTCAGGACTAAACATGGGACAGGTCTGCTCTGTGTCCCCAGAGTCAGGACTAAACATGGGACAGGTCTGCTCTGTGTCCCCAGAGTCAGGACTAAACATGGGACAGGTCTGCTCTGTGTCCCCAGAGTTAGGACTAAACATGGGACAGGTCTGCTCTGTGTCCCCAGAGTCAGGACTAAACATGGGACAGGTCTGCTCTGTGTCCCCAGAGTCAGGACTAAACATGGGACAGGTCTGCTCTGTGTCCCCAGAGTCAGGACTAAACATGGGACAGGTCTGCTCTGTGTCCCCAGAGTCAGGACTAAACATGGAGAGGCAGTGTTCAGTTTTTAGAGACTTTTCTGTTTGCTGCTGCCTTTCAGTAAATAACCCATTTACAACTGTTACTTCTATTCCTTTGATATTGTTGATTTTATTTAATTATTATTTTTTTAAATATTGAATTTGCTTGTTTTTAATTTTGTAATTATTTTATCTGAATGTCATTTTATAGCTAAATGTAATTTCATATATGTTTCTTTCCAGTGCTTTTAATGTTTTATGTAAAGCACTTTGAATTACCTTGTTGTTGAAAGGTGCTACACAAATAAACCTGCCCTGCCTTTAATAGTTTGCTAATTGTATTTTGCAGATACGACGCTTCTAGTGGCTTTGCCTGTGTGAATGCTGAGCAGCCTGGTGGGAAACGCTGTCAAGACTACAAGGTCCGCCTTACATGCCCACTGGAGTTCTGCTCAGTGTGACCGAACAGTGGTTCACTTTTTATTTATTTTTCTTTTTTTTTAGAGGATTTACTGTTGGTGCAGGATGTGTAGTTACCGCTCAGCCAACCTGTTGTGCCATCAGTCTATATCACATCAAATATCTGTTGAACCATGAGTATTCTTTATTTCGTAAGAAAATTTGTCTCATTTCAAATAATCTCCTCAGGACTTGAAGAAGAGAGCAAACAAACACATCTCCTTGTGGTCCCCTGCTATGGTTTTACAGTGTTTATACATGTAGGCCTATGACGTTTTTAAAATAAAAGAATGTCGAATAAGCTACTTAAGTGTGGTTTTGCCTTTTTCAACCTTTGGGTCAACACAAGGAATAAAATGATGAATATTGTTATTAAGCGTCCAGTTATAAGGCATCCACAGGAGAGTGTTAACTACTTGTGGACAAAACTCTGCAGTGTAAAATAAGAATAAAAAATATGCAACATGCAAATATACAATATTGAGAATATTGCAGGCTATCTCACATTAATGTTGCGTTATTGCCTTGTGTATCTAGTGCCCTTAACATTCAAATGATCATTTTTATTTATGAGATTTAATAATATATATATATATATAAATATATATATTATAGGACTACAAACTGACCTTCGACACTGATTCTGTCCCGCTGTCCGTCTCCACACATTTGTCCGTCTTTGACCGCATACTCCCTCCAGTATTGCGATAATCATTAAAGAGTCAACATCATAGAAATAACTAGACGCGAGGGGGGCGTCATTTCCGGTGGAATATTCCAGTGGACATCCTTGCTGTTTAAAAGGACGCGCTGAAAAAGCCGCTGCGTAGTTGACAGGTAAACGGCCGTATATTCTCTATATCCTGTTCATGGGGACTTTAAATTAGAGGCTACGCACGTTAACAGATACAGAGATAAATCCGCGAGAAAAGGGGAGGGGGAAAAAGACAATACGGTGTACGTGCGCATTTAGACGTCTCCATTATTGGATTTGACATTGTAATCTTTGGAGGTCCCTTCTGGTAAGATGATACGCACTTCATGTATGTTTGGTTCCTGCATCCTCAGCATCAATAGTGGCTACTAATTCTGTGGCTAACGGAAATATAGACCTGTTTTTCATGAATGGGGTCGCGGTGGTGGTTGTGACGCAGTTGTTTCACATTCTTCCATTTTTTTTTAATTGTAGGAAGTTAGACAAATATTAACCATCCTTAGACGGGTGGTTGTTATTTCATGCATGTTTCTGTACTGCGCTCCGTGAGCCGTTTTTCGCTCCTCAGTGATCCAACCACCCTATATTTATAGTGCACCTGTATTCTGACATGTATGGTAAATGCATTGTATGCGGGGTGCAACTCTTTGCTCTGGCATTTATTTATTTGTTTGTTCTTACTGCGGAAAAAATGATTCCATGAAGAGAGGGAATGAACACTGTTGCAGGTCTACTGCTATTTTTTTATTTCTTTATTACAGGAGCGTACTTATGACGCACGCGCATGTATGCGAGCTCGTTTGTGCACGCGCATTATTAAAATGTTACACCTTTTCTAAGGTTGTGTAAACTACTGTGACGAGTCTACATAGCCCCAGTGCTGTGGTGCTATTTTTTTTAATGGCTGCGCATAGGCCTACCTATGATGCATGCACGCGCATGTGAGCACGCGCATGTGTGCACACTAATAAAAGGTGTAGATGTAGGTGTACATGTGTAGTGCGCACTTAATATCTCTAAGTGAGAAAAACAGAATAGTTTCAGTTTGAATAATCTGGTTGGCATTGATACACTTATTTCTTACACTTCAAGATCTGACCACTATTTAAGTGCATGTCATTGAAGAAAGGCGAGGAAAAACAAATAGTTTATTTAACTTTTTTTTTAATTTTAAGGTGGACTTGATTGGTTCACGTCATCAACTAATGCACTAAATAAAACACTCAACCTTAAAATGTCCAGTAGCTGTAATAAAAGCCTAACAGGTTAAGCAGTTCAATGAAATGTTCAGCCCAGAGTCCAGATCTAAACCCCATAGAGAATCTCTGGAAAATCCTTGGCAACAAAGTAATGTCGTTGAAACCCACTACAGTTACTGAACTGTGGAAGAGACTGAAGAAGAAAAGACCAAGATCAAACCAGAGCAGTGTGAGAAAGTGATGTCCTGTTCGCGTAGATGTGCTGAAGTCATTCAAAGAAAAGACCTCTACACTTCCTGTTCATTTTTGAATACTATGTCCCTTAGGATTGTAACAATACTAGTGGTACACTCGATACCATTTTCGATACCAAGGGGAGATCCATGAAGGAGATTATACCTTGGATTCAGCTGGTGAATAAGTCGTTGTTAGTCAGGTTTCTCCACAGTGTAAACAGGGATCTGGTCCATGCTAATGGACACTGTTTCTGTCTTGATGATGGTTGACTTTTCAAACACATTTTGTGTCATCCTGTTAAATTAACGTGTCTTAATGATAGACGGGCAGTTAGTTGCTTAGCTCCGCCGTTTACATTACTGTTTATTATTAAGGCTCATTTATGCTCTATGTTAGATGCGCATACAGATATGGATGGAGCCTAATTTCCATACACTGCGTACATTTCGTAAACCGCAAGATGGATGAAATGTACGCAGTGTCAGGCATTGTACACAAAATAGTGCGGTGAGTAACATACAGAACTCAAGAAAAGCAAATGGGTACCACTAGTTGTTGACCGGCGCAGTGTGCGAAATCCCATGCTTAATGTGGGGAGCCACCCGGTCAAGCAAGTCATCAAAAGCCCCGACGGATATCCTGAACAGTGACGGCTGGCCCATAGAGGGCGCTAGGACATCGCAATTAATTATTTTTTTCATAATTACATTTAGTAATTATTCATATGTATATGTGTGTAAAAAAGGGAGTTTGTTCAGTTATGTTCATTTCAGCACCAATGTGTCAATCATTATCAACTATGTTACGGGAGGTTATTGATAGGAACCAAATAGGGACAATTTGAACTGTGTCTGTGTACATTATACTGACACACAATCTTCTCACTGTTTCTTGCCAGGACAGGTTGTATTTTTTTAGGAGAGAGTTTGTTTTATTTATGACAAAGCTCCCGCTGAAATAAATTCCACCAGTCTCCACTGAGAAAGTGACGTTGGTAGTCAATTTCTCTCATCTGTAAAAGCAATGACTGGAATTCTCCACACTCTACCACCGTCTACATGTCTGTGTTCTGATTTTGCCTCCTCCAGGATCGTTATCTCCTCCATCATCGCCATGTTCGTTGTTGTCAAACTTTATTGAAGTAACTTTTGAATCTGAGAGACGCCCTCTAGAGGATGTTTTGCTCAACGTCTATTTCAACGTAAAGGACGTATGGAAGTATGAGAGCAGTAACGATTAGAACATTGATAACATACGTCTCTATTTACGCAGGAAATGGGAGCATAAATGAGCCTTTAGACGCTAGACGCTAGTGGTTTGTAAACATCATCAGCCATTCCCTGGCCGTTAGCCTCGTATGCTAAATACTTCCAAATTGCACTTTTGCATTGATCATTTTCTACTAAAACATGTAGTGAAGGTCCTCCAGCAGCAGCACTACCTATTTTCAGTCAGCTCAGTGTTGTTAACAGGATCTCAGAGAGACAAGCTGTAGCTGCTGTCTGCAGAGCTGCTGGTTGACATTACGCATCAACTGGAGGAGGTGGAGATTGCACGGTTGACGTCAGAAGTATCGATACTTTTGGAATTTAGAATCTAATCCGATACTTATTTTTAAGTATATCAAGTATCGACTTTTTTTGACAACCCTAATAGACCTAAGAAAAACATGGTTTAAATCTTCTCGTCCGAAACAATGGTTACTGTTCTAATTAAGCTCAATGTTATTTTTTTCACAATATAAAGGTTAGGGTTAGGGGTCTTATTTTTATTTTTCACATCGTCAAAATGTGCTTATCATGCTACAAATGTGTTGTAGCCTATTACACAGTTCCATGTCCTGCGTGTGATGCATAAATAACTAAGCATTTGTATTTTTTCAGGTGATTTGTTGTGAGCCAGAGAAAATCATGATCCTCCTGACATCCCCCTCTGGTAGGTACTTGTTTCCCAATTAAACCTGATAATCTGGATTACTGTACATGGGTGTCAGCCCCACTTATCACAGCCTACTGTACTTGTAGGTCTGTTGGATTCATATGGTTAAAGCTAAGATGCTTCAACTGAATATAATTTAATAAGTTATCAATTTAGTAATATGAACAACAAAATACATCTATAATGTATAGAATATAGTGTGTATAATATGCAAGTTTTTAAAATTCTGCACAGGTTTACATCATAACCTCAAGGCCATCACTTGATGAAGAAAGAAATAACTAATTAGTACAGTACATGTACATTAATGTACACTGTACATAGTTCGTACAGTTTAAGCATAGTTTAGTGTCATAGAATGTTTTATTGTTGATATTCAATCATGTTAGTATATACTACAAATTGACAACCGCAACTAATCAATATATTGTATACTGTATGCCTGGTGTATATTACTTGTCCTTTATTTTTACTTTAAATCATTATCATAAACTGTTAATAGTTGATGTAGTTTCATTATTATCTCTGTGATTAATTGTTTTGATTGTGTTCTTAGTCTTTTTAGTTGTTACCAGGTAACATAGCAGGGTATTACATAACAATGGCCTTCCCATCATGCTTTGCACTAATTTAGGCAGCAATCCAGAAATAGAGACATGCTTGAAACTCTGTTTGTCTCTCTCTGGGTTTATTTGCTTTTTATAAGTGACCAAGACATTTTATTACGTGGTTAGAGTAAAACATAAGATCTGCAACCTCACTGACTTTTATGCAGGTGGAGCTGCACATGTGGCTCTCTAAAGATATTGACTGTGACTAAAGTTAATGAAAATGATTATTCATTTAGAAAACTTGCCAATAACATGAAGGAAAATGCAGATGTGCTGTGTTGGCCCATGGAACATTGTCAGATAACAATTCAAATGCCAGCTTGGGATTTGTTTTAAAATCCAAAATGACAAGAAGAAAGTATGGAAGCAATGAGACGCAAGTCCTGATTTTTTCTTTTTTTTTCTGGTGATCCATTTTCTGTCTGATCTAACACGTTTTCTCTCCTGTGTGGGAAAAAAACTGGTGAAAAGGTTTTTCCAGGATTTTTCCCCTATTTATTGATTTATTTTTAATCTTTGAAAATCAGTGAAAAAGTTTTGTTTGGATTTCTTTTTTGTCAGGATTACTTTTAAACCTGGAGTAGGCAGTTTTAGAGAATGAGGGCATTCCAATTAGCTCAAGACAAAGACGGGAGTTGTTTGTTGTTTTTTTTGCTTTTTACCTACTGCAGCTTTAAGTTGTAATACTATTTTTGACCCAAACAAAAAAAAATGCAATGGAATGGATTCAACAAAAAAACAAGAAAAACTTATTTTGACAAAAAAAATATTCAGCTGCCAAAATGTTTTTCACCTGTTTTCACAAACAAAATAGACCGTAGACGAATTATCCCGGCAAAACACATTATCACCTGATCTTTAGTCATAAACATCGGAGAGAAAAACGATTTATTTCAGACTTAGAAAGTGGATGACCAGAAAAATAATTTATCACTTGCCTGTCAGGGCTTCCATAAGAAAGCATGCTGTCAAAGTGAAAGTTATTGTTGGCTTTTTGCTGTGTCTCATACGCTGTTTTCTTTCAGATGAAGAGTCTCTTGAACTCGCCTGGCTTTGGAATCACAGGAAGTTCAGGGTGAAAAACACTTTAAGGGTTGCTACTGCAACATTTAGAAAAATTTAAATTTTGCAGGTCATTTATCTTTGCATTTTGACAATACTTGAGAGAAAGTAATACAGAAAGTAATACATCCGGAAGAGAGGAGATAGACAGAAAAAAGGATTTCTTTCTTTGTATTTATTAAAAAAAAACATTACACGTTTGTTGGGGCCTAGGCAGTTTTTGGCTGGGGAGAGGCAGTGTCAGCAGTCATTCCATCTTGCTGACTACAATGTAGGCTTTAATATCACTCATACTTCATATTTTGTCTTCAAAACAGCTAAAGATATCAGGTTATTACAAACATTACTACCTGCACTTTAAACAAACTAAATTATTATAATTGGTGATATTACCCCATGTAGTTTAGGGGTAAACAGGAAGAGGTTGTAGATCTATCTTTATACCATGATTGCCATTAAAGGCTATAGGTTACATTGGTATGAATAGATTTAAACAATGAGCTATGTGAGTGCTGCTGCCATGTCTTTGTCTCAGGTCACTTTGGTCAGGCTAATTGATCCCACATCTGTGTCAATGCAGTAGGTCCAGTTCACTCTCACTGTGGTAGTCCCCTTACTGTTCCACACACCAGTATTTGTGTGTATTTAACCCCTAAGCCAACAATTGAGCACTTCAATTTTTGATGTTTTTCCTATGCAAATATTATCTGTTGATATTGAAGTTTACTGCATGCTGTTTTAGTTAAATATATAATAATGGTTGTTGCTAGATATAACTGATACTGTAATGAGCTAGCCATTTTGCATGCAGTAAGCTGTGAATGAACGAATGTACAGTAACAAATACATTTTAGTGATCTGAAAGTGGATGAATGTATCGTAAAGGCGGTCTCTACCCAATAAACATACGTCTTGGTAAGTGATGCTTTTTTTTACATAAGCGGAGGAATCCATTTTAAAATAATATTTTGAATTTAAACACAGTAAAAAAAAAGAAAAGAAACACATGTGCTACAGTTTCCTATAATATAACATTCAGTTATGACTGATAAAGCGTTAAGTTTACTTTCAGACATTTTTACACATTTTTCTTTCCACTTCAACTGAAGTTTGACTCAACTATTCCCATTCTGACACCTTCATCAAAACGTCAGCTGGTATGGTCACCCGATCACAGTAGGGATTTAGCTTTTAGCTTTAGCAGAGCAGAGGTTATTGACCTAACACAGACAGCTACTCACTACTGTTGTTCTGTGGTCTCAGGTCTCTTCCAGTGTACCAACAAGCTCTTCCTGAGTGATGAAACCACAGGACTCCAGATCAAGGAGTTTGCACGTAAAAATGCAGCTAATGCTCTGTCAGTTGCTAACATGGTGATGGGCATTACCTCCATCCTCAGCAGTCTAAACGGGTGAGTGAACGCAGCGTTATTGGATTGTACTGATCTGAAACATCAGTCAGGCTCAGCTGCAGGATGGGCAAAATCTATCCGGCTGACGTAACACACTTTCAAAATACGATTTCCGGCTCAAAACGCTCCGTTGAAACGAAACAGACTACAACGGTCGGACATGTGAACAATTCCCGATCACCTCTTTCATCAGTTAGACACCTTTTTCATTGATAAGAAAGAGTTACGTTGTTTTTTAAAAACTCAGATCTGTTCAAACAACGGGGAACATGGCACTGCGGCGTTGTAGAAATACAGGCTCAGACCGGCTTGGACCCGGAAATCATATTTTGAGAGGGTGTTACGACTTAACAGCAGGATAGCTTGGCCATAATCATTGTAGTGTTTGTTTGTTCTTTCAGTTATAAAAAACAAAACAATATGACAAAATGAAGGATTTGACTAGGGTTTTTTCTGGTAATAACGGTAATATACAGTAAACACAACAGCCTTTCACAATGCATATTAATTCATAAAACAGAAAACCCAGCAATGTGTCACAACACACAAATTTAGAAATAATGAAACAAAATTGACAAAACGCATTGGCCCTCATTTATCAATCTTGCGTGAACACGGGCGCAGATCTGAGCGCAGAATTGGTCGTATGACAGGACTCATGTGTGATTTATGAAACATTCGTATCGGACCAATCTCAGTGTACGAATGAGCGGGCCTTGATAAATGCGGCGGCTGAATTCGATCGTCTTTAACATGTTACGCCCTTGAATATTCCTGGTTCGGAGGCCTGGCCCACTGAGGTCAAACATGGAGAGAAGGAACACAGGTTAGAAAAGAAACTTTTCCGACACAGAGATCGGCATCCTGACATCCGAGATGGAGCAAAAACGCTGTATGGAAAAGAAGAACGGAGGCAGTCAACCCGACTGCTGGACCTGCGCTCCTGCTCTGTAGCGGGGTTTGCCAGTGGGGTTATTAGGTATTCCGTTAGAGGATAACCTTTGTCCCCTAAAAGAACCATACCAAGATGTTAATCATCTGATCCCTTGTTTGATTTAATGCAATTTATCGAGGGTAGCCATTAACCGAAGAGATGACTTTGGCTCTGCAGTGCTCCTTGCTGCAGCCGCGCGCCAACATATTCATTAATTCATTCATCTTCAACCGTTTGTCCCTGTCGGTGTCACGGGGGGCTGAAGCCAAGCTGTTTAGACATATAAAAGAATCGTGTGTGTCCCCCTGGCTCCCTGGCCCCCACGTTTAAAAGCGACATTTATCAAGTGGTAGTTTTTGTGATTGATGAATGCGTAATCATTCATGGATGGTGCCTTCAGGCGCACATGAGTACAATCAATTGCTCCAACCACAATTTTTATTTTTTTTATTCGTTTTAAGAATCCGTTTTGATCTGTTCTTAATATGTGACTGCTTATGCTTAATGACAGCTGATGTTTGTTCATTATTTTCAGCCAGATTTTGCTGTGCTGCACCGCAGGCTGAAATGTGCGTACACGATCTCAGACCAGACGTGAGATTTGATCGTAGCTCCCGCTCATGTCCAAATTGATAAATGCCGAAGTTTGCCAGGAAATGGCCGTACGCACGTTTTTCTGCAGTACGTTAGTTTGATAAATGAGGGCCATTAACTTTGGGAAATGTTGTTGGTATTGTTTATATTTGTTCCTCTCAGGGCCACTGTACAGAAAGTAATGCTCCTAATCGTGATAATGAACTTTACTAATCTTAGTGTAAAGAGGCACATAAAAAATCCAAAGCAAATGATGATCCTTTTTCTAAAGAAAAAAGGGTTACTTTCAGCCCTTGAGCACTGTTGAGAAACTTCAAATACGTCCCCCTTTGAAATGGTTTGCCATCTTAAAACAGCTAAACCTCTCACTTGTTTTGTTTAGACACCATCATGCTGCATGTTGGCTGGTTCTGATTGGCTACCTGCTGGATTTGGCAGATGGAGCAGTTGCCAGGCGACTCGGTGCCTGCTCTGCACTGGGTAAGTGGGGTTCTGTGGTCAGTAGCTCTTACCAAAGATAAACTTTAATGGGATTGTTGGCAGGGCTCGCTGCACAGTCCTTTGTCTGTCTCTTTCTAATTTGGCTGCACAAAGTCATAAACAAAGGGAACCAGTTAAAGTAAACTATGCCACTGGAATACTTTGGGTACTCTGACAAAGTATCTAATGGATGACTCGTACCTATTCAATGTATTGTAACTAATTACAATTTTTATCAAATCAATTTAGTTTTTCTATGTTTCTAAAAACTCTGCAAGTTAAACACGTTCCAGGGTTGAGGTTTGAGTGTGAATGGCGTGACATCCCCTTTCTTGTCCCACCAAATGCAGAAACGAAGCACGTAAAACGTCGCAATGTGCCTTGTTTTCAAAAGGTCACAGCACTGTTTGTAGTGAACCAAGAGGCACACATAGCTGTTTAAAAGCTTCCAGTGTGAAAGTTGACATTTTCTCTGAAGCCTAAAATAGCTCCCAGGTGCATCACAATACATCATTGGCTGCACATTTCAGGGGGCTTTGTATCCCGACAGAGTTTTTCTGCATGACTTTGCAGGTGGATGTTGTTGTGCCCCCCCACATATTTTGTCACATGAACAATCACTTTCTGATTAAGCAGCCTAATTCCACAGGATCACGCTCCAATTGTCTTTTTTATCCTGTTGCTTTGGGTGCTCTGCATATCTGAAATTGCTAAAATTGTTGACCCTGGGCTGTGGAATTCCACTTCGGTCATTTGAGCTGTGGCCTGAATCACCTCATCCTCAACTGTTGAAAACATGCTCCGTGCTCCTGAGAGATAAAGAGACGAGGCAGTGGAGAATGTTGTTTACAGAATGGCCGCCTGTTGGGCTGACACTGAAATTTCCACTCAGAGATTTTACACATGGACACGACCCACACACTCATGTGTCAGTAATATTGGCGGTGTCTGTACTCGAGTGATAGTAAAGTATTTACACTGATTTTGACAGAATGTAAAGTCATGACTAAGCAGTGTCAGATTGTAAGATGTGTAATAATAAAACAGTTGGTGCTCAGTAGTAGCTTTTAAAGCCTATTACTCAGACTACAATATTTCAGTATGGATAGTGTCTGTGAGTAAGGCCAGTACAATTAGAATCTCCTTGTGAACTCCACAGAGCTACATTTAGTATTCACATTTTTCTTTTCCATGTTCAGGTGCCAAGCTTGATGATTTTGCTGACTTCACGACCTTCGGGATTGCCACTTCATTGCTCCTAAGGACATCTGACCTGCTGGACAACATGCTGTGTGTGTGTTACATCTTGTCTGTGTTTGTCCGCCTCTGTTTCTTCTCAAGCGGTAAGTTCCAAAATGAAGTGTTATCATATGCTGTTGTTTTTCATTTAAAAGACTTAGTGATGATTTATTCTTTTTTGGTTCCTAGGGATCCCATTTGTCTACCGTGGCTTGCCCTGCATCTACTCTTCAGGCATACTGGCCAGTGCTTCTCTGCTGTCAGGAGGAAACCTGGTCATGCTGCGGGTCATTGCAGTGGCCATGATCCTCTTTATGATCAGCCACAACTTCTACCCCCATGACAGAGTGCTGGAGTCCCAGGCCTGGAAGAAAGTAGTCTACGCTGGAGGTAAAGCCATTTAAAATTGAGATGGGAATTATGGGTCTTTGAACGGAGATAGATCTCATGGCCAAAAGTGACCGTATATGGACAAGAGAGTGGAGTTGGTGTGAAGCACTAAAGCCAGTTTTAATGACAGCCCTCAGCTATCCACTAAAGAAGGAAACCGATGATTTTCAACTGGCTGACCCCTGTCATACAGAACACTTTTTCTGTCAGTTGAGCAGGGAGCTCCGGTCGCTGCAGTAACAAAAAGCCGGTGGAAATGTGGTTAGGGAGACTGAACAAGCTATTTTTAGGCGACCTTTTATGAAGTTCACATGCTGAATCTGTTGACAGAGGTTATATTGAGGAAGACTTGAAACTATCATAAAGAGAAGTACGGTCATTATTCATTGACTTCTATACAATCTGGAGTCGCCTCCTGCTGGCCATTAGAAAGAATGCCGGTTTAAGCTTAAAGTGCAATTCCGGCATAAAATCATCCCATGGTCTTTTTCAGCATTACACACATCAAATAAGCCATCGAGACACTTTCTTCATGTATAAACTATTAAAGGAGAAATCCAGGACAGTCGCTAACAGTCGCTAACAGCCGGACATGGCTAACACTGATTAGCTCGGGGCAGTACAGTGAAGGCATTAAAACGGCTTTTTAAGCACTAGTATTGCTCAAAATAACACCACACCTTTACAGTAGCGTGATAAGTATTCCTACAAGACAAATTCAAGTCTATTACCAAATGCAATCCAAATGGAAGGATCCCATTGATGATTTACTCCAGCAAAACACAGAAACGTTGTGGTTTGTGGCAGTTTGGTGACATATAAGTTAATAAAGTGCAGAAAAAGACCATGGGATGAATTTACGCCGGAAGTACACTTTTAACTTCTGCTTTGACTTCACTTTTCAGACCTGAAAGTTATGTCCATTTCACTCATACAGTCTATGGTGGCATTTAGCCATGTGGATAGTTTCAGTAATACTTTCTTCTGCCAGTACATGCTGCTATTGAGTTTTTCAAATGTCATTCTTCAGTGCTTTTCCTCTTAACTTCTCACTCAACGCCTATATTTTTTTTCTTTCCCAGGAGTCGTCATGGTGTTCTGCTCTTCCTTCCCCCCTGCATGTGTCTACTACCTGCTGTGGTCCGTCTCTTACATTTTGTTCCCAACAGCCCTTTGGAGCATTAAAGTGTAAAGTGGGTGCTGGCTTTGTCCGAAAAAAAAATCCTATATACTGTAGGTTTTCCTCTGGCCCATTCGGGTGAACTGAGGCTTCCAGACTGCTGCTGCTCCCTACTGAGATGGAGGATCCAAGCTGAACATGCTCCACAGATGAACACTCAATTTGACCCTTTGAAGTGACACCTCCAAAACAGAACCCAGATTGAAAGGAGTTAGAGTGAGGGATGAGAATGGCATTGTAATTTTACTGGTAAGGATTTACCTTCATGCTGTCGTGGCTTTGAAGCCAGGGGGTGAATGGCTTGTTCCCTGAATTTCCATCAGGCTTATCTCCCTACTTCAGTATTCATCCAATCTTTCATCAGCAGCAGGGCTCACCATTTTCTCACTATGAAAAGAAATTATTTCAAACAAAATGATCACACAAATCCTTTTGGTTTTGGAAATGTTTAATTGTGTAATCTCACAGGATCACAAGTCGTATTATGATGCCCGCAGAGCATAGTAAGTAATTGTTTGCGTACTACGGTATGTATGTCAGGCCTTTAAAGCAATGAATCTATACAACATGATTTCTCAGCAGCATTTTTCGAGATTTAAAATGTCTTTTCTGGTTTATCTATAACACATACTGTATAACGGACATAAATACAGTACTATGACTGTAATAATACTACTACAGAAATCCACTTTTTCCATTTTGTTGGACACAAATCCAGTTACGTACAGTAAGAAACTTTCAAACATGACGGAGCAGTCATTCCTGTTATTGCATTTTGTGTTTGAATGTGTGTTTTAAACACGTTGAATTAAAAGTCAACTGACTCCAATTCCGGCTTCTGTGATTTTGGGACTTTTGTCAGATTTGCATATTTATTCTTCAGTATGTGTCATTTTATTTGCTCATTGTATGTGTTATCCTCTGTTTGAAAAGGCACTGCAGTTTAAATAGTAAATCCACAGTAAAACATGTCTCTTAGTGCTGCTCTGACCACAGCTGAATGCAACACGTGGGCATGATTCAGGTTGAATTTGCCCGTGAAGAGCAACAACACAAAGTTTGCAAATCCTGAAAACGGTTGGTGAAGTCAGAGGTGTCCAAATAAAAGGTATGACATCACTCACAAAGTCAAAGGATTTTGATGGTTTGAACCCTCTTATTAAGCAATATCAGAACCTGAAAACATGAACTTTTGTATTGATTTATGATATTCATGGTGAAAATTTTAGGGAAATCCATTAGGATAACTAAAAACGAGCTAGCACTATGAGATATCTAAATTAATATAGATAATAATAGAGTTTTATGATGGAAACTAAAGCAGAATTTCATGAATCAACACAAAAGGCTGTCTTCTTGTGCCGATATCGATCCAAACCCACTATGGTTCTTGAGATGGTTACAACAACCACTGTTGTGAAGAAAATATGGTGTAAAGTGCACACACAGACTATACAAGTAAATTAAACTTTTCTGTGTGGGTGTTTGTTTTTCAAACTGTGAGGTCACAGTAATGTATGCATGCCAAGTTCATTCCAGATACAAAAACTGTACTTGATGAAATAAAGATCTGAATGAATAATAAAATCTGTGCTTTTTACTTTTACTCTCTGTACATGTTGACAATAAAGACATGAAAGGACTTGCTTTTAGTGTCAATACTTCACCATTTCCTTAATGTCTGTTGTTTGTTGGGGTTGTATGAGATACTTCTCCATAGTCAATGTATTACAGACAGTAGATGATGAGCAGCACTCTCCCAATTTTGAGAAATGGAGGACTGACACAGGAGCTAAGTAATGTACTCATGTTGACGGGGGTTCCAGATAAATGTATTTAAGCTACTTGATAAAAGGCCTGCCTAAAAGGAAATATCAGTTTAGGTGTATGGTTTATTTCACAATTTCACCTTGCTGTCAGACTGCCCTGTTTAAGTTTATGCAGGCAATTGAAGCTGTTACCTGTGCTCTTGTCAAAGCCACCAGTCTCCACCGACAAAAACGGTGGTAATACCTAACAAAACACGGGTTGCTGATCTACCACTGACTCGATCTGTAAGTTAGATCATTAGTTCTGTTAGTTCCTTACCCTTTAAAACATCACAGTCAAAGAATAACACAAACAAACAATCAAGGCAAAGGTAGACCAGCAACCAACCACTGTGTTCTGCAAGGTAAAATGATTGTTTCTGTCAATGGAGTCTGGTGGCTTTGAGGAGCAAACAAAACAGGGCTACACAGAATTGTCTAACGGCAAGGTGAAGTGGTGAAAATAGCCTATTCTAAATACAGCGTACACTTAAACGGACACATTTAGCCTGTTCTCCTGCCTGCTTCTCAAAACTGGGAGCGCGCAGACCACCATCAACTGTGAGTAACACACTGACTTTGGACAAGTACCTCTTACAACCCCACTTTGAAAAAAATCTGAACTACAGTATAAAACACCAATTCAATGGTAGACATTCAACAGTACTCAGTGGATGTTAAATTGCAGTCATAACGTTTCCTATGCTATGTTTGGTAGGATATTGAGCCTATGGGAGCAGTCCTGCCTTTCTGTTATACTCAAATACGTCAATGACCTCAGGAACACAAATGTCTTTAGTAGCCGCCATATGCTGCGAAGACTCCAACAACTTAATGATGGCAGAGAATGCAGGTCGGTCTTTGAAACTCCACATCCAACAATACTTCATCAGATCATACCTAAAAGCATACAAATGAAACAGAATTAAGCTAAAGTCATAGTTCTACATTTTGTAATTGCCTTTAGTCACTTTCTTGCCAAAAGTCAAAAGACAAGATACTAGTCTTACATATGTCTGTTACAGCCATAAGTTAGTTAGCTTAATACAAATACTGGCAGATTGGTTTTTGGAAAAAAACATGATCTACAGTGTTTTAATTAGTTGTTTTTCTTAAACATTTGGATAGAGAAAGGCTAGCTGGTCCCCCTGCATTTAAATTGACTGAATTGCTTACACCAAGTGACAGTATAGTCCATGTTAAGAGGGTCTATTTTTTACAAGTTCACTTACAAAGGTCCTCCACAATTCTCTGGTCTCTTCATTCGATAAGACCTCTGTATCTTTGGAAGCACAGAAAGAGGCTCCAGCTCAGGGTATGGAGGAGAGCCTGAGATTTAAAAAACAAAAACAAAACAAGAGTAAATAACTCTTGAAAAACTAAATCTGGTCATATGTGATGCTGAAGATGGTGTGTCATGATGTAACATTACAAATTGTAGAAATGAGTGCATTTAAAAGATGCTAAGATGTGAAAAGGATTTGCTCACACATAATAGAACATGCAACGTTACCTAAAGTAATCAGCTCATACAGTAAAATTCCAAATGACCACCTAGGGAAAAGAAAATGTCAGCAAATGTTTTGACTCATTAGATATTTTGTGTGTGTGTGTGTGTGTGTGTGTGTGTGTGTGTGTGTGTGTGTGTGTGTGTGTGTGTGTGTGTGTGTGTGTGTGTATGTGTGTGTGTGTGTGTATGTGTCTTTCTTTTGGTAGCCATAACTCTGTCCTTACACGTCGCTCCTGTCGATGCTGAGCTGCATCATGATCCTCTCAGGAGACTGCCATTTGATAGGCACCTCTGCTGCCCTCTGCCTAATTGATGGATCCATTTTGCGTCCTTCAAATGCCACGCCCAGCCCAGACACCCGGGCTGAGAGGCCTGGACCAATTAAGATGTTCCTGGCAGCAACATCACCATGTACCAGCCTGTGCTCTGACATCAGGTAATCCTAAGGGAGCCACACGGACCAGTCTTTAATTTGGTTAAAATACTCATTCAAAATTCAAGAGAAACATGGGGGAAATTTGTATCATGACCTGCTGCGGTACAGACGATGTGGTCAACTGGACAAGACTACTAAATATAGCTAATTTTGTTCTAGTTGTTTGCTGGGAATAATTTGTCAACAAAAAGTGACTCACCAGGCCAGCTGCAACCTGCATCGCCACCAGAAACACTGACCTCTCAGAGAAGTTCTGGGATGGGTCCGCAATGTTTGAATTCTTCTAGAGAGAAGAAAAAGTCCTCAGCCTTGCACTCCATTTAGGGGTTGGAGATATATCATCAAGTATAAGTGCACGGTTAAAGTTGTACTTCGTAAGAATTGCGACACGTTATTTCTAGTGGCCTCTTTGGTGGTAAGATGTAATTGCAGGCAAGCCCAGCCCGTTCTTTCACAGCCTCCATCTTGTCACAGTCAACTTTATTGACACACAATCACCTCTCACCTACTTCCAGTCCGTCCCCTATATGTTACCCTCTTAAATACACACACACACACACACACACACACACACACACACACACACACACACACACACACACACACACACACACACACACACACACACACACACACACACACACACACACACACACACACACACACACACACACACAAACACACACACACAAACACACACACACGTTCCTATTACACTTCTACCCTTACTACAAGCCTGACTCAAATGTTGGAAGTTCCAGATTTCCAATTACAAGTGAACACAGCATGACCGTTTGTGACGACTTTCAGCAGTGTCACTAATATTGCGGCCTATTTACATCAAGACTAGTACAAAGTGGCTTAGTCACCAATCAAAGATGGCGGGGCTTTGGGGGTATGACACATGCGTCTGCAATTGCCATGATGCTCAATAGGTGGCACACTATCATAGAGAGATCATGTGTCACAGATTATTGGTCATACCCCCAAAGCACCGCCATCTTTGATTGGTGTCCTTGCCTCATTCCATAGCCTTGATTTACATCTAGGGAGGTAATGTCAACACAGACACGGATATTGGAATACTCAGCAAAAAGGCCAGCAGAAGTGCTTTCATTAGTGGGTCATAAGATCAATCACCATTGTTTTAACTCACTCTTTGATAGGTAGAAACTTAAAAGACAACTAAATCGATGAAAATTTTACGGAGTACAACTTTAAACCAAAGCTGTGTTACATTTCTGAGAGTCCAGAGGAAGTGAAGGAGGTTCCCCGGGCTGTAGGCATGTAAGACCAGATACATGGGCAGATGCTTAGTCCGGCTGTACAACATCCGCACCACGTTCTTATGTTTGCACACTGTAGCGTGGAAGAGGACCCACTTCACAAACTCCTTAGCTTCAGGCTGGTTGTGGCCATCTGGGGTTAATAATGAAGGGTTAGTGAGCAACCTTATTATATATATTTTTATTATTATTATTTTATTATACTGTATCCTAAAGGTCCCATATTACAAAAGCTGAGATTCTTGTCTTTTTCTTTATAAACGTAAGACAGGTCTAGGTGCTATATATATATTCTGTATTGAAACACTCAACCCACAGAGAAATGCACACAGCCTGTATTAAGAAACAGCGCCTTTAAATGAGAAGCCAGGGCTCCGGGACATCTGTGATGTCACAATTATACCATATATAAGTGTAAAGCACAGCTAAAGTGCCGTTACAGTCATTCCCCGACTGCAACGATGGCACAGAGATGCAGAGAGCCCAAAAATGCTGACAAATCAGAGCAGACTGGCTTTTTAGGGAGGGGCCTTGAGGAGACAGGCGCTACATGGAGCGTTTCAGACAGAGGGTGAATACAGGTATATTCAGACAGACAGTATGAAAAAATAATGAGTTTTCTAAACATTAAAGCATCTAAAAATGTTCTAGTAGAAATCCAAAGTATGAACCCACACATAACATAATATGGGACCTTTAATGCCCCTCTCCCTGTGAAAATACCAATGAGCTCCTCACAGAATTTTACTGTTGTTGTACACAAAAGACTCATGCTGTACCTCGGAGAGACTTAACCACCACAGCAGAGGAGGCTCCGTCTCTCTTCTTCAGCAGACCTTTAGAAATGGGGCCATGGCGCCCTGTCTGCCAAAACTCTAGTCCCTCAAGAACACACTCTTCAGGGATTTCCCAGGGATACAAAGCTGCCGGGAGCTTTGGAGTGTTTATAGAAGCTGCTGCGGTCATGGATACACTCTGTCCGCCTGTTAAAAAACACAACAGTAGAATACAGGTGTATTGTGAGTCAGAGATATAATAGCACCCAGTGGTGCTCTGAGGCTCAAATGAAAAATAACATTGTTTTTCAGTTGTTTTTATATAGAATATGCAGTTATTGCAATTCATACCATTTGCAAAATGAGCCGAGGTGGTCTGCTCTCTTGGTTTGTTCTTATGGAGTCTGTAGAAAATCAGAGCCACCACTAAAACTGTGCTCAGACCCAACAGACAAGGGATAATAATTACAGCAAGTGTACCTGCTGACGCCTCATCTGGTGTAGAAGTGAAAGAAGAACCAGGTTCAGGATAAGAAAAAGGATAGGAGTAGGCAATAACACAAGTTTGCAATGCGATAAGTGCCATGTGTAAGACTTACAGCACATGGGGAGTGAGGTATCGTTGCCACATCCATGAGGAGCAGCTGGCATTTCTCACATGTGAGAGGAATGGCAGATCATATCAACGGATGAAATTCAAAAAGTCAAAAGTGTATCCCCTGTGTAGAAAGTAAAACTATGAACTGAAAAATCAAACAAAGGATTAAGTCTAATTACTAAAAATGACTCTCAAGTTTTCCTACCTGACACCTGATGCCACAGTGTTCAAGCCAACACATATTTGTGAACTAATAATATAAATATGAGCAGCAGCAGCAAATTGAGGAACAACTCTGCTTTTAGAAAATGAACTTGGCTTGGTCTGCCTGCGAGGGCGTTGACCGACAAGGTGAGTCTGAAAGTTGACTGAGTGTTAATCATTAACAAATCACTTTTGAAATTATGACATGAACAGGTGTTGTACTACCTACTGCTGCCTTCAGAGGTGACTGACTAAACTGTGATTGGTATGCACACAGAAGTATTACGTTCAGTTTGTGTTTTGTGTTTCACGTGGGTAACGTGGCTTTGTTTCATCAGACAAGGAACACAATAACTTGCTTTTAGAGGTACAAATAAAACCAAAAATAGATAGAGAGACAGACAGGTAGATATATATATATATAAATAGATAGATAGATGGATAGATAGATAGATGGATGGACTTTACTGATCCAAATTTGGGAATTGTTTTCTGTTGCAGCAGCAGGTTGTATAGGCATTGTACAAGAACAATAGTAGGCAGAGCAGGTCATCCACTAATTTGAAAATTGGCATTTCGATTCCCACACACTGAATCCCAGTGCTGCTCCTGTGTGTAAATGTGCATCTGAATGGTTAAATTATCTCCTGATAAGCAGGTGGTACATTTCCAGTGTATGCACAAGTCCATTTACCAGGAGAGAAATATACACCAACAGAAAATAAACACAACACATAAAATAGCTCAATACAAAAAAACCCAACCTAGAAATACAGTACATCTACAGAATAATAACAGAACACACAATATAAAGATGATACTAGAATACAAAACAGTATATACTAGCCTACTACTAATATATGAATATATTAAAAAGCACCATACCTATGCATTTTAGAACATCATATATTATAATACAGTAGCACCACTGTTGCTTATAGGTGCATGGCTATTACAACCACAAGAGGGCAGACTTGTGCAAGAAATCGCCTACAACAGGCAGCAGCGTTGCCGGGGAGGTTTGCATTTCATGGAGCTAAAGAAAATGGCATAACGAGGCCAGAGAATCACATAGAAGTTGCAGTCCATTTCATAAAGAAACTATTGGACAAAAGTGCACACAAACTGAAGTTCAAACTGTAACATTCCCCACGTAAACAGATGTGTCCCCGGAGCTCCGCCTTGTTGAAACACCATGGAAACAAAATCCAGCGCATCCCGAGCACAGAAGCCCCGCCTCTTTCCTTTCCCTATTGGTTCAACAGAGAGGCTTTAAGGCCCGTCCCCTTAATCTCTGATTGGACGGAAGCCCCTGCAATCAGGAAAGCAACACGGAAAAAGATCCCCAAAAAAGTTATAGAGAGAAGCCTAATCGGATCACGACTGTTGCATGCTGCTGCGGGGTAGTTTTTACAGGAGAGAAAAACCCAACACGGTGCCTCTGGAGAAGCAAGGAGAGGAGCACGGGAGCGGGTAACGGAGAACAAGAAGCAGGGGCTCCGGTGCGGAGAGGATCAGAATAACCGGCCGGTTCAGAGGAGGTTCCAGGTATGTTTTTCCGTTTCCAAGGACTGCCTTTGCTGATGTCACCGCGGAGGAGGGCAGGAGAGGAGGACAGGTGCGCGCAGTGAAGTTGACTCGGATGAAGAGCTGTCACTGAGCCGAGAATTACTCTTTTTTGGGAGTTAGTTTTTTCGATGTTCCTGTATCTTTCTGTTTGGAGAAGTTTTCTTTTCAGGGCAGTCGGTGTGGCAATTTTGAGGTCTTAAGTGGAATATAGGCTTGTGGAAGTGACTGGCTCTTTGGTGCGTAAAAGAAACTGCGGGGCTCACAGGATCCGCCCGGCTCTGTAACCTGATATCGGTGTTTAACGGCGTGGAGGAGGCTGCTCTTGTTTTGTGTTTTGTTTTTTCAAGTGCACGTTGCTGTGAACTGGGGGGTGTGGGATCGAGACGCCCCAGCATCATCAGAACCAGCACTTCTCCGCTTCAATGCGACACTGACGCAGCTGATCACGCATCCCAGTCCCAAGACAGGTGATGCACGGGTAATTCAATGGGAGGATCGATCATCAACGGAGGGAGTTAAAGTCTAAAAAAAAAAAAAAAGAAGATTCGTTTCCCAGGAATGGAATACAACACAAGAAACCAGCCTCAACTTCTCTAATCTGCGATGATTTCTCCATGCGTCATTGCATCCTAGGATCACAAGCGGGTCTCGCTGTTGAAGGATAATCGTTATTGGACTCCGGGTTTACAACATCGACCGACCACAATGTCCAAGACGCTGAAAAAGAAGAAGCACTGGTCCACAAAAGTACAGGAGTGCACCCTGTCGTGGGGGGGATCCGGGGAGTTGGTCACGGTAGTTGAGGTGCGCGGCGGCGCTGAGCTGGGAGAGTTCCCCCACCTCGGACACATAGTTTCGGAGGCGATGGTTTGTCACGTCGGGAGGTTTCCCTGCAGCGGGGACGTGCTGCTGGAGGTGAACGGCACCCCGGTGAGCGGACTCACCAACCGAGACACGCTGGCCGTCATCCGCCACTTTCGGGAGCCCATCCGCCTGAAATCTGTGAAACCAGGTGTGTATCCTGTCAATCACAAAGATCACCCCCCTCTTACACACCCAACACACACAACCAAATGCGCACTGTTGTGTAAAGTGCTCTGAAATGGTTTACAGCACTGTGAGTGAAAAGATGAATGAGAGACAGGTGAGACCATCATTGATAAATCCTGGAAATCAATAAGAGGGACCTGGAGGTACAGCCTCACAGCTGAGCCCCTGTCTGCCTGTAGGGCTATGTTCTGGATCAGGTGTGTGTCTGCAGTCTTTGTGTATATTTGGAAGCCAGTCTACATGTTTATTTTTCCAGCTGGCTTAAGCATATCTAAATTGTCTATCTGCATGCCTCCTATTCATTCATGTGGAGTCATAGTTTCTACAGTGCTGATTTTCCTGCCAAACAACATAAGTGGGGAACAATCGTGCTTGTTCATAGTGCCCAGATCTGCAGGCACTACAACATTAGTCATTAAGCCTGCACATCTTTTTTTCTGAACATTGCCTGTAATCGTCTTTGTATCCGCACAAGTGTTGCCTTTCCTACTCCTGTGACTGTTTACGTGATCGCTGACACAAAGACACGCATGAAGGCACAACGCACTGCTTTAATGTCATTGTAATTCTCCATCTGTGAGCTCAGCTAAAAGCTTATTGATTGGATTTATGTGTCTGTTATTACCTGATATAGTAGTTTAATTAGTTTGTGCTTCTTTATGGCTCACAGATATGCTTAATGAGTGTGTGAAATGTGCCAAAGCATACTGACGAGTGGAACTCTACCAGCCATGTGGAACAGAAGGAAGGAGGGAGTCTCTGAGGAAGTGTGTGTGCGTGTGTGTGTTTGTGTGTGTGTGTATGGATTTGATTGAGGCACTGCTGAGTGTGATACTTTGCAAACACTTAGCCGGGATTTGTTAATGCCTTTGCCAGCTTAGGACAGCGTTGGTATGCTTGTGTTGAGGTGGGTCCAAGTCTAATTGAATCAATTAGGGCCCATATCCTTAAATCCCCAGGATGCTGTGTTAGCTTGGTGACACAGCTTGACACCACGGCTGATGGTTTTCTGTGAAGCAGATTGATCCTTCTGCTATATGATTTACCTGATGAGGGTGAATGCATGTGGTTGAAGTCAATATCGCAGTGTTCTTAAAGGTTCCACATTCTGCTCATTTTCAGATTCATACTTGTGTTTTGGGTTTCTACTAGAGCATGTATCCATGCTTTAATGGTTAAAAAACACAATTTTTCTCATACTGTCTGTCTGAACATACCTCTATTTGACCTCTTGCTAAAACACTCCGTTTAAGCGCCTGTCTCTTTAAGACCCCCTCCTGAAAAAAAGACCAGTCTGCTCTGATTGGTCAGAGTTTCGGGTCTTCCACATCTGCACATTCTGTGTGTCTGCACCCTCATTGCAGCTGGGGAATGACTGTAAGTCCTGGCGGCTTGTTTAAAGGCACATATTCTGAATACAGGCTGTGTGCATTTATCTGTGGTTTTTAAAATGTTGGCAGTATTTACACAGCAAATCGAGCTGATTTATGATCAAAAAAGACAATACAGGAACTTTAATTTCCTTTCCCCATCAGGGTCCAGTGCAGTGCTGTTCACTTATTGTAGCACTTCAAACACATCTGACTGTTTAATCTTTAGTTTCCTTGTGTTTGTTTTTCTCATTTCCACAACTTTAACTCTGGTACATGTGTTTTAGCATTTTCTTTGCGTTATCTAATGTTAGTATATGTAAAAGTGATGCTTGAGCCACATAGAGATGTGCAGTTTGCTTACCATAGGCTCCTCTGTTCCCCTCGGGGCCCCACTGTGTGTTTATATCCCTGTCCCCTTCCTCATGATTAATTTAAGCTTCATCCATCATTGATGGCTGCTCTGTGCCAAGATGAGGTGGCTGATGGGCGGATCCGATGTTGGCCGACCAGTGTGGATGTAAACAGGTACTCTCATGAAATTGCAAAGTTTGGGAGTGAGAACAGATGCTAAGAGTGAGCAGTGGAGTCAATTCTAGGTGAAATTTGAGTTTCCCAATAGACGGTGTTGAATGTGTGCCTTGTGTTTGCGTAGCACTGCAAAAAAAAAGAAAAGACATCAGTGTGAAAGGGAGCATTTACTGTACATTGTTTTAGTGTGTCTCCCTGTTGGATTTTTCTGCCTCTCCCTCCTTGCTGCCTAGTTTTTTTTTACTATATCGTCTCCCCTCAACCTTCTATGCCTTATCTTCACATTTTGCAATTCTCGCTGGTTTCTGATATTTTCTTCCCTTTGCTGCATTATTCTTTATTTCTCACTTTTGCTTTGGTACGATTCCTTCCTACCTAATTCCATCGCCAGTTATACTACACATTTTCTCCGTTT
Source organism: Echiichthys vipera (assembly GCF_963691815.1). NCBI lineage: Eukaryota > Metazoa > Chordata > Actinopteri > Perciformes > Trachinidae > Echiichthys > Echiichthys vipera. The sequence goes on from NC_139834.1 coordinate 7,514,980, forward strand.
CACTAGCCCCCTAATCCTCGATGTAAATCAAACACATCTTTAAACATTTGCACAACCTTTTCTTCTCCCTTTACTGAAGGGAGTTATTTTTCCTGCCATGCCAATTACACCCGCAGCTTCTAAATCAAACATCAATTTGCACCTTAAACTACAGCTGAGACTGCTCAACACTTGCAGTGTCAGGACAGAAAACAGAAGTTAGCCTGGAGTGGTCCTCTGGCTCCAGACCAGCCGATGCACTCAGTATGCAGCTCCCATCCAGAGAAAGGAGCAAGGCAATAGGCAGTAACCTTGAGGGGGCGAGAGTAGAGGCGTAGTGATACAGATACCTATTGCAGCTTAGAGACATGTGAGTGGGCAGCTCATTGATTAATGCTGTAAACAGACTTAGATCTGCTTGTTTTTGCCTCCTGGAGCTTAATGGACAGATCATTTAGCTCTCAGGTCCTGAAAGAACCTTGATATACAAAGCACGTCTAAAATAGAGGGAGGAGGGGGGGGGGTCTTAAAGATAAATAATGATAATGATATACTGAGGTGACAATGGCTCACAGTTTGCATTGCTACTCCAGGGATAATATCTGAACATGAATACATTTCTGAAGGCCAGGTCCAGATGGAAAAACACTTATCATAGGTCAAAGTGTTTACAGTGTGTGTTCTTCCCTGGAAAGCCACAAACGCGTTAACATTTCTTAAGATATCTTTGGTGATAAATGCACTCTAATTGTGAACAGTACAAGCTATGGTGGCATTGTGGTCGTCCCTCACTATAGCTCAATGTAACAGTCCTATTCATTTCCACGTGAAACATAATACATTGTCATTAATACAAACGCTCAGTGATGCCAGTATACATTAAAGTAGGGCAGTGAAGCTGTCTTTCTTTATAACGTTGAATGGATTGTCTACTAAAGAAAAATAGGTGTTTATAGATGTTTTTTATTTTCTGTGAAATATATCTTTATTCAAAAGATGGATTAGGTCCTTTCGCCACAGAGGAGCATTTTTATTTAGAGTGTATATCAGGAGCATGGCACATAATAGCTGTGCCTACAGTATCTAGTGAGAAATGAATTGCAGAAATGTGTAATATTATACAATTACACTTAATACCCAAGAAGAGGTAATACAGATGCGGCTTCAATTTTTTGCTTACCAATTTCATTTTCATTATGAATAATTCAGTATTTAGTTATTGTTTTTGACTCTTTTCAAGCATGCAGTCCTTCTTTTACTAAAGAGACTAGAAAAGCACCCTGAGGACAAAAGATGCCATAAGGAAAAAAAGCCTGAATAATTGAGTGAGGGATAATTACAGTGGGGTTTTAATCCCACCTGTTACACTTCCTTAATGGAGACTAAAGGATGGATCCTCTTACACTGTCCTACATCAACAACCTGTTGTTTAGTTCATCCCAGGAGTTGCTTTTTGATGAAGTGTTTGAATTTTCCTCCTCGATGTACCAGCTTTCCCTCCAATATAACATCACAATCTCCTGTAATGCCTTTCAATAACCACCTGAGAATTTGTCCAGACTTGCACGTAGTTGTGGTTTACACATTTGGCTGGACAGAGCAGTTCAGGAAAGCCAATCACACCATGGACTCAAACTAAATATGACTGCCTGTTCTATTCCTAATTAATTAATTTATTGTTTTGGCTATAAAATGTCAGAAAAAAGTGAAAACATGTTAACATTTCCATAGTGACATCATCAATATCTTTTTTTCCCTGAACAACAGTCTAAAACCCAAAGAAATTTGGTGTACTTAAATACATGCGTGCATATCCTGGGATTATGCCCCTCGGCCCATGCAGGTCTTATGTAATCCAGCAGAATGATAAAACGTAACCAGTTTCTATTACTCTTCGACTGAACACTTTTTTTAAACACCATGTGGTAATTTGTTACAGTTTCCCCGCCGAAGTAGACAATCTCAGTGTTCGTTTGTCTCGCTGGTGTTGTCAAAATCAGGTTAACACTTCATACGTTTGCCTTCAGCAGTGCAGCGGAGCAGTAAGCGCACAGGCTGTGTTAAATAATGTGATTCTCCCCACGGTGCAGTCGTTGCTCTATGACTAAGCTGCTCTAAACCAGCGGAGAGGAGCTGTCAGGATCTCTCAGGTTCTGTGGCTCCCTCTCCCCACAGTGAATGTAACTTCTGTTTCAGTCACTGCTTTTGCCAGCGCAGCCAAGGTTTGTCTCAGTATTTATCATGTAAAGAAATAAATTTACTGTAACGGCAAAATTAAGTACAGTCCTTTCCAAGGACAATGAACAATATTTGACAATTTGTCAAAAGTCCTTGTATGAAAATTAATCTTGTATCCACTTCCTCCTCTCACATCACGCGTCCCCTGCAGCTCTAAACATGGAGGTTATTCAGTATTCCACGTACAAATAGAGCCTTGCTGGCACCCTTCTCTGTGCTTCCTCTGCTGTATCCTATTATATGTGCGAGTGTGTGTGTGTCGCAGCTGTACACCTGATGTGACATTCACCCATCATCCCCTCCCACTGGCTGCTCTCCCGGCTCATTCCCCAAACCTGTCACACTTCTCCACCCTCTGCCCTGGCAGCACGTTAGTGGCGAGGAACGTTGGTGCGAACGGATGGGCATGCTGAAGTCCCTGTACGGCAGCGGCTGCTGTGAATACCAAAGCATCCCTCTGACACTGTTTTTCATTCCTCTGTGGAGTAGCCCTCTCCTTCTGCAATTCACAGCCTTGCACCGCCTCACCATCTTAGTCCACTCCCCCCCTGTCTGACAGCGGTTTACACCTCAGTCCTCCTCCTGTCCTGCATTTATTTACTACTTCTCCTGCAGTGCTAGATAGGCAAAGTCAGTCAGCATGATGGAACAAGGATAATAGAGCTTTGTCCGACATGATCATCAGTGCGTCTTGCATTAGAAATGCAAAGCTACCCAAATGTATCTCAGATGTTTAGTGACATGCGCATCCCTTTTCGTTCTACCTTGCTGATACTGTCCATAGAGTCGCATTGCAGCAACAAAGATAACTTTTTCAAAAGAGTCATGCCTGTCACTGGCAGGCACCATGACTTGGCATAAAGGCAGTGGAGATGAGTGCGTGCTGATTCACCAAGACTGACTCTTTCTACTCGCTGACTGGTCGTGCTGCGATGTCAGCAGAAGCAGCAGCAGCAGCAGCAGCAGCAGCAGCCGTGTCTCCAGGTTGCAGCTGGTGGAAATGGACAGTGTATTTTAGAGATACACACGCATGCACGCACACACACACACACACTTACTCAGAGACTCCCTCCCTCCTTTCCTCAGCTTGACTCCTAATAGGTCTCCCTCTAACAGCAAGTTGTCCCTACAGCTGTTCAGCCATTTTGAGATAAGATGAGGTCAACTTTTAAACAAGAGCACCCCACGGCAGCTCCTATATCATGAGAAACAATAATCTCCTCTACTGCGTAGACGAATGCATTTCATCCTGTTTTTGTTTTCTACCACGTTTACCAGCTACGACAGCGGTCCTGGAATTTATTTCCCCTTGTGAGTCATCACGGCAAAACATTTGTCACCACGACGGTGTTGCAATCCGGCAAGATGCAGTCACAAAACTTTACAGGTGTGTAGTTCAGATCAATATAAAGGTGTGTTCGAAGATCGGTCATGTGGTGAAAGCAAGGGTGTCAGAAGTAAGGTTGCAGGAAACAGGGAAGGGGCCCCCTCATTGTACACCCCTGGCTGGTTTCTACATTGTTTAAAGGGAAATTCCACTGCAAAATCAAATTCGTTCATCAAATTAGCCATCAAGACAATTTATTTTGTGTAACAACTATTAACGGAGATTTTCCGGAGAGGCGATAACAGTCTGCCACAGCTAACACGGATTAGCTCAGAATGAAAGTTGAAAGCATTAAAACCTCTTTTTTAACCACTAACACTGCTCCAAATCACACCAAACCTCTGCAGTAACATGAGAAGAGTCCCTACACATAAAACAAAGCACCAACAACGTAGTTAGTGAACCCGGAGTTTATTAAATGCGCACTCACACTGTCTGTCCGTACCGTGCCCCGTGCTTTAGGCTTTTAGGCTTGCCCCGCCCCCCCGTTTGTACTTACACTGCCTGGGCATCGCGCGAATGCCTCTTGTCTGTCTATACAACCTCACGCTGTAACACGTCACATGCATTGATTGACGTCATTGCGATGCGTCGCTTTGTTTACAAATCTTTCCATAGACCTCAGAGTTTTTGTGCGTCTTGTCCGACTGTTTTGGAATATTTTCATCGACCAAATCTGCAGTAAACACTCCACCTCTGCATCACACCAACGTGAACCTTTCGCCGCCATTGTTTTAAATGTCCGCACATAAAATTACGTCAGAGCCGTAGGCCTCGTGCTCGTACACGTGCGCACGCTCGTGCTCGTACATGTGCAGACGTGCTTTACAAAAGCCCACCTCTCCCAAGCGGTCCATGGCCGGCAAGCTGGCCGCAGCTAGGCGCGGTGCGGTTGCACTCAAACTGATCAAACGAACTAGGCTTTACCCGTAAAACCTGTTTTGGCACGGTACGGATGGACAGTGTGAGTGCGACCTAAAAGAGTGTTTTAAAGACTTACCTACTGGCCCCGGTACCAGCTCCTCTCATTGTAAAGTCTATTCAAGTAAGGAAGGAGCCAATTGATGATGTATATCAGCAAAACACATAAAAGTTTTGGTTTGATAGTTTGTTGAAATATAAGTGAATAATATATGGTAAAAGGTTTGTAAAAGTCCCACACAGCTTTCCCTGCAGCCCCGAAACATTACGCAGATCTCAGGGGGCAGGGGGACTTGTGTTGTGACGCACAGTGAGTGCAGGCACAGGTAAAGCCGACTAGCCTGCAGCTTTAGGTGAAGAGAGACAGAATGGTTTGTGTTTGTATCTTTCCCGGCTGTGAAACAAAAATGAAAACTTACAACCCAGAAACTTTTCACAGGCTGCCATTGAGGCTTTGTGACGAAAAGAACCACTAATCTGACCTTGATGTGTTTAAGGACATATTGTCCACAGGCTGATTAACAAAGAAATTGTCTCTATCGTGTAGCCGTGAGCAGCAGACCGGAACTTTGTTCAAAAAAATGAGACGGAAATGGACTTTTATGAATCAATATGCAGGTGCAGATGTGGATAGAGGGATACAGGCGATAGGTTATCTGGTAGTAGATTGAACTGAGTTTCCTCCAGATGCACACTCGCTGCCCTCAGCGGAGAGCTTATTTGAGGACTTTGTTTCTGGCTGGTTCGGTATGAAACATCCCTGTGGTGTTGCAGCAGAGGTAATAACCGGGACAGAGACAAGGAGGCAGCTGGCACATCACTGCTTCAGAAATTTTCCTGAGAAGGATTCTCTTTTGAAGGATGTGTTGGATTTAAACTATGAGGATAAAAAAAGAAACGACAAACAGGTTTTGAGGAAAAAAATGTGGTAAAAGAGGGAGAGGTGCAGACAAAAGAGTGAGAAGGTGAGGAAGAAGAAGATACAAGGCCTAGAGGCGGGAGTGGGACAAAGAAGACAAGAAAGAGCAATAATAATAATCTCAGTGCTGAAAACGATTACATTCCCATTTATCACGTATAGTATTATATACTATTGATTCTCTGTTGTGACTGTCTGAAATGATTCTACCCGCTGTTCATCAAGCTAACATTTACTATTTCAGACTTGCCACAACAGTATTTCCATCATGTCTGAAGGTAACCAGTCACTGTGTGAGCTGCCTGCATATATGTTAGTATGTGCAAGCATGCATGATAATGAGAAATTAAGGCACATCTGAATTGGTTCCCACTGCTGGTTGCTTTTTGAGGCCAAACATAATTATGAACAGCGTGCTTCCCTCGCCATGCTTTTGAACGCTGCCATAGTATCTTCTCTTCAGTTTTGCTCATAACCCTAAAAACTATTTCTCTTTTCCGTGACCCTGAAGGACTATGTAGAGGTCAGGGCAGTTTTGGCTTCTGTGGATTCTTTCTCCCATTGATCTCAGGCGTTTATTTTGGAGGGTAATGATAAGACTTAGACGGATCGCCTGTCTGTGTCTTGGAGACTTACGCATCCCTCTGCTGCTCCGGTTGGGATCTTTCTTTACACTCTGGGTAATAAATCAGCTGAGAAGGCTCAATCTCAGAGTTCAATCTCTTGGTCGGCTTGTGGAACTTCAAACTTGGCCCTGTTCCCGCACTGATGGGCCTTCGTCGATACTCATTCTGCAAGCGCAGCCCACTCAGCTGTTTAGTCGTGGTACTCCACCTCAAAGAATTGATTTTGCCCCATTCCGCTCTTGCCCATGACAACATCTTGTATCAAACAGAAGTAAAGCCCACCGCCCTCCTAAACCACCTTCACAGTAACCGGCTACTCAGACAGCTGCTGCTGTGGCCCCTTCTGCTCACAGAGCCGCAGGACTGCCGTTGCTTCTGCCAAAACTCTGCATGACGCATGGCGAGGGGAATGAGAGTATTTCATGTCTGAACACGGACACCTCCTCATTCCTGTTTTAATGTCATTTTCATCCATTTTATAGAATAAAATTAACATTCTCAGCACAGGTTTGATTGATGATCAGGCTAAGGTAGAGATGGTATCACTGGCTAAATTAAAGTCATTCTGAAGACGCATTTGTCCTGATGTGAACATGGGAGGCAGCCATTTTCTCACTATGTCATTAATGCATCGTCTGTCCTCCCTCGTCCCTCTATGGTGAGATGTCATGCTCTGTGGAGATGAGGTTCCCTGAGTGTCCTCATTAGAATTCATGGGGATCTGTTAGCTTCTCTAACAGGTTATTGATCTGCTCCAATCTCATCCCTGTTAAGACAACCGGCGCGTCCGGAGGAGCTGCTGCGTGTGCTCAACAGTCTGATCTTTATGGAAAGTTGAAGACACCAGGGGATGACGTCTTGCTTACAGTGTATTTGACTCACAGCTTTTATTCATGATGTTTTGCCTCTGCGGCGGGTGCAAGCGATCTCACAGCATCCAGTGATTGTATCCGTTTTGACAGCCTGCCTTCTCAGAATTCAGCTCATGAAGACGTTTTCCTATTTTCTGCTAATAAACCAATCCCAGGACACAAATTACAGAATATCTCTGCCCATCAAATGAGAAGAAGACCTGCACCCACTGCACTTGTGAGCGTGTGTTTGGTTGTCCGGTGTTGAGCTGTTTTTTTTTTAATGGCCAAAACCACACAGTGACAAATTTGCCCCCAGGCTTTGGCAGCAGCCTCCCCGTTGCCGGCACTCTGAGTTCTTTGAGCAAATTGACTCAAGAGATCACATGCACATTACTCACTGTTGGAAGTAAGCAGAGGGACGTGTCTCTCTGCAATCCTGACGTTGTAGTGATGTAATCGTTGGGGTATTCACTAGTATCAGTCATTCAAGCTCGACATACCATAGCAACGCAGATTATTTAAACAGCTTTCAGATGTGTTGCTACAAACACAATCGGCCGTGAAGAAAAAAACACTGCTTTCTAAGTGTTCTGTCTGTTTTAACTTTTTACTGTATCTTTAGGGCGTAACTTATTATTTCTTATATTTAGAAATTCGCTTAATGATTCCTGATCGGTTTCCTGAGAAAAAAAGTAGGAATACACAAGTTTTCAGTCGGAACACAGTGTAGATTAATTGAGAGAGTATTTGTGCGGCTTTCTTTTTTGTTCTGGTTTTCTTAGAGAATCGGTTCTCTGTTTCATTGCGCCCAAATTCCACTGCCTGCTCTTGATCTGCAGCGCCAGGTTCATGCTCGCTCAAGCTCCTCGTGGCACTTGCATCTCCCCCTGTGGCTGTGGCAGTGACAACAGCAGCAGTAACAGCGGGCTGCAGGATGCACAGACGGCTGATAAACTGAAAACTAGGGGTGGGCAGAAAAAATTGATTCCTGTCTTCTAAGATTCATAATCGATTCATAACTTCCTTCTTTTAAAAACTCCATTTCCATCTCATGGTGAGCACTTCGTGGCTTCCATAGAACACTGTTGTAGGAAGCTACCAACTGTCAGTCACTGCCAACCCGCCCGTCGATGTTGCAGTTTTACTTTTGTACAATTTTTGAGGGGAAATGGCCGGGATTCTAAGAAATAAGGCAGCTACTAACCTATGTGCATAAATGTATCAATGTTAATAGCATTTTTATTTTTGAAGTCACTGAGAATTGAGATTTATACAAAAAACTGTGGAAGTTAAGCATGAATAAATTACATTTGGTCATACGTAGATTTGCCTTTGTGTGTTATTTCAATCAGTTGATACCTTTCTCAAAAACAAGATATAATCTTATGCTTTCATGTCATAATTAGGACTGAAGTAGATCCTGAAACATGTACTAATTCCAAAATCGAATTTGAACCGAGAATAGTTTTGAATTGAGAATTGTTTCGATTCGAAAATCAATTCTAACTTGAACCGTGGCACCAAGAATTGGAATCGAATCATGAGACACCCAAAGATTCCCACCCCTACTGAAATCGCACCAAACACGCTTTTATTTATTTATTCATCCAACCCGCATGACAGATAGGCGTGAATGCGCAATGCCTGATTGATTTTTGCCGATAAAAAACCCCAGATCGAATCATGAGCAGCTTTTTTGAACGGCTATTGGAAACGGAGCCATGAGATCCGGCTCCCATCAAAGAGTCGTAATTCCACTCGCTAAACGGGTCCCTCTGTAACTGGCTTGTTGTTCCGTTCGGAAGCAGTGGCACTCGTTCATTCAGTGGCAAATACATGGCATTCCTGGAAATTATGGCCATGCTCCCTAGAAAAGTGTCTCAGTAGCGGGCGTTTTCACCCTTACTTGATGATTTGACAGACAGCTGCAGCATTGTTGTCACCCAACATGACTCTTTCTTGTTGCACGTTTCCAGAAGCATATATGTTTGACGGCATTGTTTTGCAATGCACTTTCAGAAAAACACGCCAAGCATCGATGCAAGCACTGTATAAGCTCAGAGGCATACGATTCAGATGGATGAGACAATTTGGAACCGCTCCTCGACTGGCACTGGTTCTCAATTCCCATTTGTGGGTTCACAAGAGTGGGTGAATAATCTCTGCAAGCTCCCTGTCCCCATGATGACCTTGAGCTGTGTGCTGTTGTTACAGTATTTTCTGATGCTTGCTGAACAGAAGCTTGTCATTGGTTTTGGCTCCGTCAGCTGTTATTTTTCCAGGGTTCACTCAGTGAGAACAGTTTGTTCAGTCATACATTCAATCACTAGAAAGTATTTTACTCCAGCAGAACATGTTCCGAAGGCTTGGATGACGTGTCACTACAGTTTTATTGCACAGTGAATTGAAACCGGTTAAAGATGTCAATGAATGATATGATTCCTTGATATCTGATATGGTGTTTTGAGAAATGACTTCATTGTTGTCAGTGCATGTGCTACAGATAAACAGACTGTTTATCTGGCTCTGGTGATCATGTGTGGAATGCAGTTATTTTGGTTTTGTCGAGCACAGTGAGAACTGCTATGAAGTTTCACCAGTGTATTGTTACCAACAGGTGCTTGTTCTGGCAGACATTTCACATTGTTTCCATGCCGCCTCTCCCTGCTTAGAGATCACAGTGAAAACTTCTACTTGAAGAAGACAGTTGTTTCTGTCATTAAGGCATTTTTTTCAATTCCAGGCAGTCAGCTTTTAGAAAAGGCACTAGACTATGCTTCATTCCCACATTTGAGCAATTAGAATGGTGGGAGAAGGATCGAGTGTAGTCTCAAAATACATTTTGTAGTCCTCAGAAAGTAGCTGTTCTTATTTTGAAGATCTTGTAAAGCTGTCTTTTGTCCTTTGTCCTTTGTCTCTATTCAAGGCCCTTACGCTTTGAGACTCATGCATCTCTTGTAAATGGTTGGTTTCAAGGTGGCGCGGTCTGGAATCTTTTACCCTATTAGAATTCCAGTCAAACTGAAACATGAAAATCTCCCAAGAATATATTCTCAAGTGGCCATGCTCATGGGATGCACCGACTCCCGAGGATTCATTCACGGAGGAGGAATGCGGTCCAACTGGTGTTACTGTAATGTAGATGAGCAACCTGTTTTCTCCATCTTGTGTGTAAAAAAATGTCTAGAGACTGTCCTGAATGACCTGTTGTTAACATGCCTTTTGGACCGAAACTTAAGTGTCTTTACACCATAACAGGCTAATTACAGAGCTGACTGAAGAATCAGAGAGTCGCTAACGGAGCAAAACGGCTCGCTCTGGCCGAGGAAAGAGTGAAAACTTGAGCAAAAGAACTGCCTTAAATGTGTTGACTTGAAAGGTCCAAAAGCTTGGCTTTGGAAAACGGAGATGCCTCAAGCCAGTCCAGGGAGGGCCAGGCTCACTCTGCTTTCATGATATCAGACTTCCTCTTGACTGGTCCAGGGGCTTAGCTGGGCTGTTATGGGACATCTGTGTGCCCAGGCTGCCTAAGAGCCTGTGTGTCAGAGGCAGAGAACCACAGCACACACTGATTCAACTATTCTGTTGACAGGCGCCACGGCTTTGTTGAGAAGTAGACACACATGCACACACAGACATGGGTGCTCAACACATGCACCTATATATACACACACATGCACACACGCACAAATGATGGATAAAGTTCAGATTCTTCTTGACAGTCACCCTCCCACCCCTTGACCTACATGACCCCTCGCATCGGTTTAGCACGAGACGGCCTCAGACTGGACATATGGGAGTGAGAAGAAATAGATCCTCTTGTCATGAAACGTGCAGACTGGTTTTGTTTCCAGCACTGTGATCATAATGAGCCGTGTCACGTGAGGTGTGCGTGTGTGCGTGTGTGCGTGTGTGCGTGTGTGCGTGTGTGTGTGCGCGCGTGCGTGTGTGTTATGCTAATGCCAGGGCTCTGTGCTCGCTTTGCAAATATTATTAGTGTGAAATTAAGGTTTTGCCTCTCCTAGGAGTGAAATGGCAACTGCTACAGCGAATAGTCAACTAATCCATTAGCTCATTTAAAAAAAAAAATTTGCATCCATTTTGACATTTGATGAAGCGTTGAAGTAATTCTTCATGCAAAAATGGCAGAAAGTGCTGTTTTCAGCCCCTCAAATATGAAGATTTTCTGCTTTTTTCCTGTTTTACATCATATTAAGCTGAATATCTTTGGGTTTTGGACAAAACAAGACATTTTGAGACATGCCCTTGGATTATAAACCACCTGGGATGGTATTTTTCACAATTCTCTGACATTTTATCGACCAAACGATTAATTGATTAATCTAGAAAATAAGATCAGATATTGTTGTTTGCATCTCTGTGATTGTTTTGCATCTTTTCTAGTAGTTTTACGGGCTTGTGGTTGTTGTTTGTTTTGTTGTGTGTGTGTGTGTGTGTGTGTGTGTGTGTGTGTGTGTGTGCGTGTGTGTGCGTGTTAATCCATCCATGGGAACAACTCTAGCCATAGACAGAGGATCATTCTTACTGTCTATTGCTATACATTTAAGTATGATGTCTTGTCACTAGCATCAGCGTTGTTGATTCATCATACCACTCTTCTGAATATTCTTCTGTCCTCCATATCTCAAGGACACCCACTGCCTCCACCGCACACTAGATAATTAATACATGCAGCAGTAATTTTTGCTAAATTAAAGTGTCAGAAATCAAACTCTCAAACATCAGAAAAGCACTCAACACAGATTTATGGCAGTATATGAAATTGAAACTAATGATTTGCTCTCTCCCTGCCACCTGCTGTTGAAATGAGATAAGACTGAGCCCCCCACACACACAAACACACAGCTAAAGGACAGTACAATTGTTTTTCATCTTTTGGTTCATTATTGTAGAATGTAATGTTACTACATTCCAGTCAGTCATATGTTTTTAATTCATTTAACTTTTTGACCTCTTTGAAAGCTCCCTCTGTTCAACTCCAACATCTGAGATTGGAGTCAGCTACCAACAAAGTTAAACATTGACAAGCTACAATATAAGCAGTAACCCCCTTTTTCAAAAGTGGGAAGGGTGGGAGATGTTATATTCAGGGGAGAGAGCACTTTTGATGAAGTGATAAAGATAAATTGTGAAAGTATAAAAGAACATGTCGTGATTTTATGATTGAAGTTGTTGCAGCAGCAATTTTTGAGTCGATACTATTGTTGTATGTTACATAGATTTGATGCTACGTTACCACTCAAGAATTAATAAAAATGGTTGAAAATCCCTCAAGAATATCACATTAAGACACCCAGACCCTGAGGAACATCATAGAAAAATCTATGCTATTATTTGGTCTGAAAAACCTTTGACATTTGGAGATTTCTGTAAGAGTTACATTTGTCGGTGATTGGATGGCGAGCACTTTTGTTCTGGAAACTGCTCAGAAGCCCCCTTATTGTCAATATAATTATGAAATCAATCAAGCTCATTGAATCCATAAAAGTCTCAGCTTTCCAGTCAGACCGAATTTATGCAAGTAAAAGACAGTTTAGGGACCACAGTATGCAGAAATATTCAAATACTGATGAGAAAAATGGCATATTTTCCCCTAAACTTCTCCCTAAATGGCTGCATAAAGTAGAAAATCAGTGATTCTACAGAGATACAGTAGGCTGCTTTTTGCAAAACAGCTGTCCGAAATGTAAAATACATGTGACTTGTTAAAATGAATGATCTAAAAACATTGAAAACCAGACGAGAGTTAAAACGGCGTGAGCAGCAGCAGCCTGCGCAGGTCCTTGATACCTGTTTTTGTCTTCCATCGCAGCCCTTCTGTTCTTTCGGTGCTCTGTTTGTTCTGGCCATCTGTTTGTTTACCCTGATTTATTGTCTAGGTTTTTATCTCCATGCTACAGTGAGCGCCGCCTCTACGATATGCAAATATACAACCAGTTTTGTCTCCAGAAAAATAACAGAGTGATATCAGGGTTGCATGAAAAACTGACGATCAAGGGTTGTAACAAGGCAGAGAAAAGGGCGCAACGGTGACGGTTGTCTTCGTTGTGGACGAAGCAAGCTGTTAAAGGGTCGATTTGAAGTCTGTGATTTGCTGTTTTCACTCTAATCCTCAGGCCTTCACACTACCTTAGAAATAGAAACACATCTGACACCTGTTCCCTGTAGGTTTGCTGCTTAGCAGAATGAAAAATGAGGCCACACTTAGATTACTAAGATATAGTTATAAATTTAACACACCATAAATATGCGTAGAAGCACAAATATTTCCCTAAAATCCGTGTTTTGGGGCTGGCCAAATATCCATATATAAGTCATTTCATATCTAGATAACGATACACAGGTACACCACAATATATCATGTTTTCTGGTTATTTCATAAATAGTTTATATGAAATAACTAGAGTGGAACAGTTGCTAGAGTAACTTGAATTACTTGATTACCAAAACGCATCAAGGCAAAACCTCTGCCTCGGTGATTCGCTTAATTCCTATCTCTCACGTCATGCGGCCTGTTCAGAGCAGGAATCCTTGTTCCAAGCGTCTCACTCTACCTGATAATATCCATCTCTAAGTCATTTTATGAATAAATCTATTTGTCTTTAAACCTGCTTGAGTAAACAATTCATTTTTTTAATTGTTTTAATAGAAATTCATGGTAAATTGTGAGTTTTTTGCCTTCAACACACACCTCGTCTGTCTCTCTCTATCCCCCTCACACACGCTCACACTCAAACACCCACACGCACACACACACACGCCAAATAGGCCCACCCCTGACATAATATCGTTTTTTTTTCAAAATTATATATTTTTTTATCCGATTACTCGATTCATTGATGGAATTATCAGTAGAATACTTGATTACAAAAAGATTTGATAGCTGCAGCCCTAGAAATAACCAAACGATAAAATCTATTGTTGTATCCTGTGTGAATTAGATACTTGACGGATGAAAAGTATTTACTCATTTTATTAACAATTTTAGTGAAAAATCCACATAACTTCCAAGGATTAGAATGTAAAGCGTTGTCCAAATAACGTAAATATTGGCATAACGTATCCCCAAAAGCCTGCTGTCACTCAGCTAATGATGTGTTGTTTCATGTTGTTTCTATTATTGGGATGTGCTCCTATTCATCCATCATTGGCAACTTGGTGATGCAGGGTGGCAGGGCGCATAAGTGGCTCCACATTTCCCTCCTCTCAACCCTTTGTCAACCCCCCCCCTCCTTTTTTCCCCTCTTTTTATCTCCTCTGTCCTTCTGTTTCTCTCTTGCTCATCTATGGTTGGTTTTATGTGGGAGACTGGCTAAAGTAGAGCAGCCTTTATACTCTTGGTCTGTGCGGCTGATAGGGTTTGCCTTAAAGGAAAGAGGGTCCGTTGATGGGAAGGGGAACAAAGCCCCTTAATGCACTACATATAAACATCATCAAAAGATGTCATGTTCACTGAACTGCGGTGGTGCCTCAAATGTTGTTTTGATGTGTAAATAACAAATATTTCCCCTCTCCAATTAAGGACATCCTTTGCCTAATAGGGAGCAGGTGCAGATAAAGAATCCTGGTACACATCAGTCTATGTCCTCGCTCTCATGTAAAACTCATCAGTGCCTCCCTTTTGTCTCCAGAGGAAAGCTTGCCCTATTAGCCCTGTTTGTAAAACTAGCCACACTTGTTTGTTGGTTTCGGGGGAGTTTCTAAGCAGTGTTGTATTTCCACCTGGAGCCTGTTATTCCAGATTGAAGAATGATGACGTTTTGTCTTTGCATGCGAGTTGCTCTGCCGCTCTAGCAGAATCACAGGTGGAGGTGGTCGAGTGCATTCTGCATGTGTTGCTGTCCTTGACAACCAGTATAGCTGATGACAGTTTCGAGGATGAAAGTATCGTGCCACGGTGCCTAACTACCAAACTGTATCAATTACACCTGCTGACATCCAAGCCCTGGGAATGGGGTATATAGTACATTGTCTTTCTCCCTTTAAAGATTTAAAGAGAGAGGCTCACGGTGCAGGGTTTAGAATGACACAGAGGCTTGCATTCACTTTAACCCAGCTCACCTGAGGACAGGTAAACTGAAACCTTAGACCATCGTGCGTTCACAGGGTAAGACGGCGAATGTACGAAGGGCTTTTTTGGAGGGGAACACAGAAGAAAGAATAGTGCCGTTAGATGTGTATGAAAGTGTGCAGTGCACGTGTGTGTGTGCACATTTGTGTTTCGGAACAGGAGGAAGACAGTGCAGTGAGACCAATTAGCTTGATCCCAGCCCTACTGGGGATCTCTCTGGGAGCAAGGTCTAACTTCCTCTCTAGCAATGCAGCACTGCGGCTGTACACATGCACACACAGACACGTTTGCTGCAGTGTTAAATAATATTCTGTGAAACCACACAATCCCAAAAACTCTCTGCTTTGTGCATTTTCTATTTCCGATTAGATGTCAAGCTTTTTTTCCTGCATCTCTTTGATCTGCTTCACATCCAGTACTATTTTCTCCTTTATAAACCCTGCTCTAAGGTGCCTCGCATAGTCTATTTTGAGGCTTCTTTGCTAGTCCTTTGGCATCAAAAGCTATTTGATGATACATTAATAATATATTTCCTTTAGTAATAACACTGTTGGTTGCTGTACTTGAGCTATGACGAGTTATCTGCACTCTGAACAAAACTGGGAGAGCAATAAGTCTGTAAAAAGAACTAAAAGGTGAGTTCATAATAATAACTCTGCTCTATGGCGGTAATGTTTGCCTTTGTGTTTGTTGGTAGCGACGGGGTCGAACACTCTTGGAAGTGCATGAGAAATGAATGCCTTTGGTGGAAAAGGGCGCCTTGGGAATCTCTGTAATGAGGACGAGAAGGCTTTTGACATTCTCCGTCGCAGGCTACAGGCTGTTTCAAATCAGTGCGGAAGTAGAATAACGGAGAGAGAGAAGAGGAAAACTAGGAGGCGGAGAGTGAGAGGGAGGGAGGACAACGGGAGAGAAGAAGAGGAGGATTAGGAGGGGAAGAGGTCTGAGCTACAGTAAGCCCTACGCCCCATCTGTGGAGGATGAGCCACTGTGTGTGTTAGTTATGGGAAGGGATAAATTTAGCCATCAACAGCACCACTGAATTACAGCCAATTGTAGATAATTGCTGGTCGGAAGTGTCACAACAATCATGTGTTGATTGGCGCCAATCCAGACACTCGGCGGTGTCTGTCTCTAGCTGGGTCATTAAGCTGCAGAGCAATAGTCACTGGACTCTGAACTTACTGGTGATTTCCTGTACAGACAGATACACAAAGCCATGCGCTGTTAGCAGTATGTTTACTGTTTCCACTCTACAGCCTAATTGAAAAAATTGAAAAAAAGTTTCCTGTAGTGGGGTAGAATTTAATGAATTGCCAGAAAGTAAGTGTGTGTGTGTGTGTGTGTGTGTGTGTGTGTGTGTGTGTGTGTGTGTGTGTGTGTGTGTGTGTGTGTGTGTGTGTGTGTGTGTGTGTGTGTGTGTGTGTGTGTGTGTGTGTGTGTGTGTGTGTGTGTGTGTGTGTGTGTGTGTGTGTGTGTGTGTGTGTGTGTGTGTGTGTGTGTGTGTGTGTGTGTGTGTGTGTGTGTGTGTGTGTGTGTGTGTGTGTGTGTGTGTGTGTGTGTGTGTGTGTGTGTGTGTGTGTGTGTGTGTGTGTGTGTGTGTGTGTGTGTGTGTGTGTGTGTGTGTGTGTGTGTGTGTGTGTGTGTGTGTGTGTGTGTGTGTGTGTGTGTGTGTGTGTGTGTGTGTGTGTGTGTGTGTGTGTGTGTGTGTGTGTGCGTGCGTGCGTGCGTGCGTGCGTGCGTGCGTGCGTGCGTGCGTGCGTGCGTGCGTGCGTGTGTGTGGGTTTCTGGGCGGATGCATTCCTGTT
Organism: Echiichthys vipera; assembly: GCF_963691815.1. Classification (NCBI taxonomy): domain Eukaryota; kingdom Metazoa; phylum Chordata; class Actinopteri; order Perciformes; family Trachinidae; genus Echiichthys; species Echiichthys vipera. Next base: position 7,531,804 of record NC_139834.1, read on the forward strand.
TTTGTGTTGTCACTTATCAAAGTCCAAGTGTGAATCCAAGTCCTGGGTGTAGATTGCAGCGTTCTGACCTTCTTTCTTCTCTGCCGTTCATTCCCTGATATATTTAGTATTTAGCATACCATTGGCACAAAATATTAAATTAAACGCTTAATTGCTTTGGATAGGAAAAAGTTGCCTGCAGCACTCAAGTGCTTGACATGCATTTACCCTCAGATTACCCTCAAAAATCGACTGAAACATACTCAGGTTGCTTTGCTCCTTTAGGAGTGAGATAACACGGTCTGTGTAAATATTCCAGTACAAACCAAGTGTTTGCTTACTGGTGACAGCCTGCAGCTGTAGCACTATTTCAACATCTCAGCCTTCCTATTCACATTCAACACTTTGGTTTGCAACTTCTTTTTTAAAATATAAAAAGACACATCTTTTAATCACCTGTTTTTTGTATCTTGCTCCTACGGATTATTCCAAGGTTTTCTCTTTACTGATTGTTTGCCCTTGAGTCTGGACTTTGCCTTATTTGACGCACAGCCAGCAAAACGTTTGATATAAAGATCAATGATTTAGGATTGGCCCACGCCAGCACAGCATGAGGGCAACATGTGATTGAAAGCACACAGTTTAAAGTGTCTGCCTGTCATGACAGATTACTCTCTTACTGGTCGAGCATAAATAAAGCATGTGATGGTTTAAGTTGTCCGTCCGATGTCGGTCTAGCAGTCACATGCAGGGCATTGGGGTTTTAACCTCGGCCCACGTGGATCAAACACAGTGGCGATATTCCCAAACATCACTGCACTGTGGTTGAAAACTGTCCAAGTTATACACAAAATCCCATCCGTGCAATGAACCTGTTTATTTGAAGTGGTTGCTCTTTGAAATGCTTTGTAAGAGAGTTTGACTCCAGAGCTGCTCCTGTCAGAAATGCTGAGGTGAAGAGTTGAAAGGAAGTGGGACTTTTTTTGATGGTCTCCAGCAGTATGATGGGAGTCCTGCTTATCTCGCTGGCAGGGGCTTTTGATGCACACTTACGGGCAGAGAGCACTGTTCTTGATGAATAACTATATGAAATTTCTCTGTATGATGTGTATATTCATGCTGTGCATATCTTTAAAAATATGCTTGTATGGGTTTAACAGTGTGAACTGACCGCATGGTTACTTCTTTAATGATTCATGATTCATCCAATGTGCAAAACAACAAAGTGAAACGAGGTTCTTGCACTGCTGTGTTCTGTGTTCTGTGTTCTGCTCGCTCGCTGTGCAAGCCAAGAGGAGTGGCTCACACTACGGTGGCAGCCAAAGAGTCACTATCGCTGCCTCAGGGCCAAGATCTCTTCTCTTAGACAAGGTTACACAGTTTTTAAATGCTCAGGGGTGTTATTACTCATTCAATATAATTACACAGCTATAGGAAATATATCTCTCTCGAGAAAGGGAGGGAACAGAGGGTGGGCTAATGGAGCCTATTGTCCTCCTGATCCATGTTCAGACTGCAGGGAGGGAGGAAGCACTTTGGAAGTGTGTGTGTGTGTGTGTGTGTGTGTGTGTGTGTGTGTGTGTGTGTGTGTGTGTGTGTGTGTGTGTGTGTGTGTGTGTGTGTGTGTGTGTGTGTGTGTGTGTGTGTGTGTGTGTGTGTGTGTGTGTGTGTGTGTGTGTGTGTGTGTGTGTGTGTGTGTGTGTGTGTGTGTGTGTGTGTGTGTGTGTGTGTGTGTGTGTGTGTGTGTGTGTGTGTGTGTGTGTGTGTGTGTGTGTGTGTGTGTGTGTGTGAAGGAGTTTAGGGTTGTGTGAGGTGCTGTGCGTGCCTGGCCGATCCTCTTCTTGGGGGTCAAGAACAACAGATATGTGTTATGCTGCACTCTGCTGGAACCCAGCTGGGGCGTTACTTAACCCACACGCACACACAGACATACGTACTTTGTTGTAGCTCAGTGAGCAAAGCGCAAAGTCATTGTTAAGTGAACTATGGATTAGCGTGCGTGTATGTGTAGAGGAAAGGGCGTAGACGTTTTGTGTGTCAGGAGCAGCCTCTACTGTGAGCAGCTGTGTGTTTGCGTGTTTCAAGTATGAACCGAGTTGGAATTGAAGTATTGATGTTGTGTTCGTTATCTGTGTTTGTGTCTCTCTCATCTTGCTGCTTTATTTGGCCTCCTGGATTTTACCCTAATAAATCCCAAAGAGAGTCCACTGATGCAGAACGATGTAATGAAAGAGCTGGGTTTATTGGCAATGTAATTGTACAATAACAGGTGCGTGCACGGGTGTTTGATCAGATCTGTCTGTGTTGGAGTTTTGCATGGTTATCTGTCATATTGTATGTGTGCTGCTCGGTAGAGGCAGCTGCAGCGTGTCTCTAGATTCCATGGGATTTTCATTTTCTCCATCCAGATTTTCTCTTTCCTAACAGACCTCTCAGGCCATTCTCGTTCCAAGGCTCGCCAATTTCAAGGTCTTTTTCCACGCATGCCTCAGTGCTGTCTCTCTCTCTCTGTTCCCCGACTAGTGTCTCTCTGGAGATAGGGTAAAAGTGAATGTGGGGGTTTTGAGTTTTGAAAATTGTATTCTCGCAGAAACTTGTGCAGGAACAGTTTGATTCGTTGTATTGAAGCTTTCCTGTTAAGTGCCTTTGTGTGGTACGCCCGTCTTCACTGAGCAGTAAGGTTGGCAAAATGATTAATACTTCAATTCTTTTCAATAACACATTTAAAAACAATATGATATCCACATTTTATCATATCGAAAGTACTGAAGCTATAAAAAAAAAAACAGGTCTACAATCACATTTCAACACAGGGCTTTGTGGGTTTGTGTTCTCTGACTCTTTCTGTACTGCGTGCAGGATGTTACTTTAAAAAATGAGGACTCTCTCTTATTGCTGTGGTATTGAAATAGGTATCAAGTATCATTTTTTTAATACTAGTATTGTATGGAGGTTTAAAATTCTGGTATCTTGATGACAGCCTCACTGAGCAGAAACCATTTAATCGTAAACATTCGAGGTTAATGCCTAACCTCAATCATCATACAAGACTTTCGAAAATCTTTTGTTACCATCTAGACACAACCGAGAGGGAGGTGTTTAATTTTGTGTGATCAATAAATAACAAAATGTTTTAAGTAAACAGGATAAACACATTTAGAATTTTTTACACAGAGAATAAAGTACCCTTGGGTACCGGTACCGACTTACCAGTGCTAGTATGAGTTGTGAAATGTGAACGTTGCCCAACGTGTAGGGGTGCTCTTATGTACTGACCAGCGTTGCAGTTACTGATCCTCTGGTAAATACTGCATCACATTGTGGCTCTCTAGAATCCTTACTGCTGCTGAAGGACAGAGTAGTAGTTGCAGTTCTCTGTTGCATTTTAAAACAACTTCACTCAAAAAGGCACAACCCAGCGCTGACCTCTGTGCAAACCGTGCCACAACATAGCGTAACACAGCTGAAGACACACACCTGATTTCTCGTTCCATTTTATCCCAAAGACATTGTCTTCTCTTGGCCCGCTGTCTGTTTCTGACCTCTGCATCCTCCCTCACCTCTTACCGTAGACATTCAGAAACACTGTGCGTTTAGATTCATAAGAAGCTCACATCCAGCTTCTGTCAGTGTGTATGCAGCCACTCTGATACCTTTATCTACCAATGCCCAGAGCTTCTGAGAGCTGTCAGCCCTTTTGTCCTCCTGCTGCACAGCAAGATAGGAGTAATCACATCTGAAGCCTTCATTCCTTCTCTTTTCAAACTTTTGATACTAACTTTATGACATTTTGGTCACTTTGAGCCTTGTGGAAGCTGAGCACTGAGGGAAACAATCAGCGGGAGGGGCACTGAGCATTCTTGTAAGTTCATTCCTGTGAACAATAGACCTTTTATGTTTGTCCACGCTCATTGTGCAGTCCAAGTGTCAAGAGACAAACACGGCCTGCTGCTAGAAAACATTAAAATCAATCGGAGGCCTTGAGGCATGACATCTCTTGTTATTCCAAGTAGCATTGATCAGATGTTTTTGCATTGGTCGATGCTCCTGTAGTTGCTAAGTGACCGCGGAAAGACTATTTGAAGCACGGCCCATAGTTGAAAGTTGAAATATTTCTATAATTCTTCACACTGAGCACAGAAATTATGCAAAGCTTCAAGTGCTGTAAGGAATGTGCAGCAGTTTTCTGAGAGGCGATTGCTTTCTTGCTGCCAGTTTGTTATAATGCATGCAAATGTGGCGGAGGGTAGACGCAGCTGAATTCATTTAAACTATTTCATTTTTCATGAAATAGAGTTTATTTACAGTGTAGTGCTGATGTAATTTGAGATAAAGTGGATATGTGCATGATGATAAAAAGTATGGCGTTGTGATATAGTACAGTGTTTGGATTCTCAAAAATTCGGGAAAACAATATTAAAAGCCCCATATTGTAAAAATTGAGATACAATTTTTTTATTTTTATTATAAAGCAGGTTGAGGTGCTTTAATAAATATTGTAAAAGTATCAACAAGTATCACACACTAAAAAATGCATACTTCACAAAAAATTATGGACTTGAAAAGTGTGATGCATGTTCAGAATGTGAGTAACAAAGCCGGTATTGATTTTTTTTCAACTTAATTTGCAAGCTGCACTTTGATGTCAGTAAACTCAGGATTTTCAGACAGATATTGCCTGATTGGAAACCTCTGACCGGACAGCGTTTCAGATGCCTGAACCTCGGCTGAGCTAAATTGGTCCCCAGATGTAGTGATCAGACCAAATCGATAAGCCGCAACCACAGGCTTGTTTTGTGTCATTCTTTCCTACCAACTTGGTGTGAGGTGGAAATGCAGTTTACATTGCTCACGTCAAGAGCTGCGTGCATCGTATTGATTCTTTAAAAAGTGATTGTGCGAGATAAAGGAAAATAGGTTTTAGTACTTCACTCCTGTAATCTTATCTACTGTGTATACAGTACAGACCAAAAGTTTGGACACACCTTCTCATTCAAAGAGTTTTCTTTATTTTCATGACTATGAAAATTATAGATCCACACTGAAGGATTTAAAACTATCAATTAACACATGTGGAAATATGTACTTAACAAAAAAGTGTGAAACAACTGAAAATACAGGTATGTCCTATATTCTAGTTTCTTCAAAGGAGCCACCTTAAGTTCTGATTACTGCTTCACACACACTCTGCTTTCTCTTGATGAGATTCAAGAGGTGGTCGACTGAAATGGTCTTCCGACAGTCTTAAAGGAGTTCCCAGAGACGCTTAGCACTTGTCGGCCCTTTTGCCTTCACTCTGCGGTCCAGCTCAACCCAAACCATCTCGATTGGGTTCAGGTCCGGTGACTGTGGAGGCCAGGTCATCTGGCGCAGCACCCCATCACTCTCCTTCTTGGTCAAATAGTCCTTACACAGCCTGGAGGTGTGTTTGGGGTCATTGTTGTGTTTAAAAATAAATGATGGTCCAACTAAACGCAAACCGGATGGAGAAGCATGCTGCTGCAAGATGCTGTGGTAGCCATGCTGGTTCAGTATGCCTTCAATTTTGAATAAATCACCAACAGTGTCACCACTAAAGCACCCCCAAACCATCACACCTCCTCCTCAATGCTTCATGGTGAGAACCAGGCACGTAGAGTCCATCCCTTCATCTTTTCTACGTTGCACAAAGACACGGTGGTTGGAACCAAAGATCTCAAATTTGGACTCATCAGACCAAAGCACAGATTTCCACTGGGCTAATGTCCATTCCTTGTGTTCTTTAGCCCAAACAAGTCTCTTCTGCTTGTTGCCTGTCCTTAGCAGTGGTTTCCTAGCAGCTATTCTACCATGAAGGCCTGATTCACACAACCTCCTCTTAACAGTTGTTCTAGAGATGTGTCTGCTGCTAGAACTCTGTGTGGCATTGACCTGCTCTCTAATCTGAGCTGCTGTTAACCTGCGATTTCTGAGGCTGGTGACTCGGATGAACTTATCCTCCGCAGCAGAGGTGACTGTTGGTCTTCCTCTCCTGGGGCGTTCCTCTTTTGAGACAGTTTCTTTGTAGCGCTTGATGGTTTTTGCGACTGCACTTGGGGACACTTTCAAAGTTTTCCCAATTTTTCGGACTGACTGACCTTCATTTCTTAAAGTAATGATGGCCACTCGTTTTGTTTTTCCTTAGCTGCTTTTTTCTTGACATAATACAAATTCTAACAGTCTATCAGCTGTGTATCCACCTGACTTCTGCACAACACAACTGAGGGTCCCAACCCCATTTATAAGGCCAGAAATCCCACTTACTGAACCTGACAGGGCACACCTGTGAAGTGAAGACCATTTCAGGTGACGACCTCTTGAAGCTCATCAAGAGAATGCAGAGTGTGTGAAGCAGTGATCAGAGCCAAAGGTGGCTCCTTTGAAGAAACTAGAATATAAGGCGTATTTTCAGTTGTTTGTTAAGTACATATTTCCACATGTGTTAATTCATAGTTTTGATGCCTTCAGTGTGAATCTACAATGTCAATAGTCATGAAAAGAAAGGAAACTCATTGAATGAGAAGGTGTGTCCAAACTTTTGGTCTGTACTGTATATACTGGCCTCTTTGCTCAGATTTCACTCAAAACAAAAAAACACCAAGGAGAGACTTTCTGTATGTGATGAAAATCATTTTCTCACTCAAGTGCAACCAGCTAAACCAGATGATACTGTAACCTTCATATGCTGAGCCTTAGGCACGGGTACGCTTATCTTACCTTCTGGTGAACTTGCCCTCTTCAGCTCTCCTCCTTGCCTGTCATTCTCCTAATCCAGCCCCCCCCCCCCCCCCACCCACACTCCCTCTTATCCAGTCAGGTAGCTGCAGTGCCCTCATGGGTTGTTCATGACCGTGAGAGCAGTGACCTCGACTGCTCGCAAAATTTCACCTGGGAATTGTGTGCTTGCAGATGAAAATAAATCTTAACGACCCCATGGCCTATAGATTTGTTGCCACGAGAGCCCTCGTGTGATCAAGAAAACTGTACTCTCCGCTTAAACTTGGAGTACTTAAAGAACTTAAACTTAAAGAGTGAAGAGTTGGAGAAGATTGTTTGGATGCAAGCAAAGAATATTCAAGACAACAATAAGCCTTCGGGTCTTTTTTTTTTTAGCCTTTTAGGAACCCTGAGAATTCAGTTAAATCAATAACACCAGCAGTGTAGTCTAATAGAGTTTATCAAGAGTGAAACACAATGACCATTAGGTAGACCTCCGTCATCACCACGCCCCCCCACCCCACCCCCTCTAATGAGACAGAGAATAAGATATCAGTCTGAACACATGAAGGTCATCGTGCTCCAACCTCCAGACCTAAAGGTGGCACGTCACAAACAGCAATCTGTGGGGCAATCACCGCTCGCTGCGCTCTCCCCCGATGCAATATGGCTTAGAGACAGCTTTTATTACTGCAAAAGGCAGCTTCTGTTCGCTAAAGCTTGCCGCATGAGCAGAGAGCGGTGAAGTGATTGAAGAGAAGATAACAGAGCAGAGGGGAGGAGAAGATGCAAAAAGAAGGAAGAGGAGATTCAACGAACAACTGTGTGACACGGCAGAGAGGAGAGTGTAGGACAGTCAAACCCAAGATTCAGTGCGTTAACATGCAGTTTAAAAACCTGATTATAATGGGGTTAAGAGCATACTCCGGTTTCTTAAACACCATGTACACACAATACCCTGGGTAAAATCCGAGTTCTCATACCCCGGTTAACAGAACGAGAGAACTCCTTCAGTTTCCCGATTATTCATACACACAGCGTTCCCCGATTACTGTCCAGTTTTGAGTCTGCACATGCGCCGGGGGTTATAACTCCCCCTCCCTACACCGTGGTGGTGGCTTTTGACCCGTAAATAGAATAAAGCAGAAAGCAACGGTGGCGAAAACAATGTGAAAATAACAACAGTAGAGCTTTACTTTTAAACTGAGGGAGGACTTCGCCATGGCAAGTAACATCACTACCAAGAAGACCCGTTTCTGTCCTAATTCTGTCCAAAAGTCGTCCATTATCCCCCACGATTGCGATTTTGACAAAGGTGAACCGGAAGATAAAGCCGTATTCCGACCAGCTATATGTTGGTCGTGTTACTCCGTCATTTTCCCAACACTCAACCCCCTTTCATGTATCCAAGGGGAACTTCATTAATCTGATTATTCATTTAACGGGGATGAGGCCATTTTCGGGTCACTGAGTGAGAACAGGTATGGATTTGGGACGCAGCTGACTGATAAAGGTCCTGGTGTCTCTGTGGTTCTGTGGTGTTGTTGGGTCTGGTCTAATGAAGCAGGACTCTCTGCCCTCTTCTTCTATCTATCCTCTCCCTTTCTAATAACCCAGGCAACACAGGAACAATGCACCAAGACATGCAGCACACTATACGCAGGTGAAATCAGAGCTCTGCTGATGATTCAGATGGGAATGATCTGAGATGCTCTGTGGCTGTACCCCCCCACCCCCACCCCCACCAACAGCCACAGCCATGTTACTCATGCAGCCCCTTCCATGGCAACACCTTTGATACTCGGACTTCCCTCTTGTCTTGAATGGCGTAATCTGCTGCTCGTCCTAAAATGACTGAATAAATCCATCGCCTCGGGTGGGGGGCAGTGTACTGTAAATTCCCAAGCTAAAAACTCTCAATCATGCTAATTATTGATCTATTTTGAGACCTACAGGTGCTGCTGCACTGTCTCATCCATGCAATCCCTTCACTTTTTCTTCTTTTTTTCCTGTGTATTTTATGTTTTCCTCTCTGTTGCCTCCCATAGGTTTCTTAAGAGCCAAAAATGTGGGTGGCTCCGGCCTTTGCTGTCTTTGCAGTGCTTGATGCCGCCTAACTCCAGCTAATCCGGGGACTACAGATGAATATATTTTAAGAAATGCTATTAATATCCACTGTCCCTGTCAAATAAAGTAATAAACTACTTTTATCCAAAATGGGCAAAGAGGTGGAGCATGGATGGAGCTGAGACAGGCCTATTAAAGCGTTAATTATGCAGAACGTTTAAGCCTTGATATGAGTTAAGCGTGTGAGTAGAATAAAAGTTCATCACTCGTACAGTTGTCATGAACAATGACCTTCACTATACAGACCAATTATTTTTTTTGTACCAGGCTGTAAACATTTATTTCTGCTGTAAAGTTTGGCAGTTCAAAATGGGGGTCTGCGGGGATTGGCTCACTTTTGGAGCCAGTCTCAAGTGGCCATTTGAGGAACTGCAGTTTTGGCTGCAGAGGCGTGGGGTTTGCACCAGAGTCAGGAGACAAAGGGGCATATGTCCTGCTCAGTGGTGGCTGCTGGTCTTTCAAGGAGGGGGAGCTAATTTTTCCGGCCTGCATCACAAATGTGTTTGTTTATTTATATGTAAATTCTACCCTTCGTTCCTTTCCAAGAAAATGGTCTGACATTGTCGTACCAACTAGGCGTCTTTTGGGACTTGACCAGTGACCAGAGCTAGAGAGCTGCTTAAACGGCCTTGGCCCAGCTGGTGAGTGTGAGTGTGAGTGACGGGGGGAGAAGCTCCACAGCTGCCGCTGCTCGTTGGGTAAAGAAACCGCAGAGTGACAGAACAGAGACGCCAAACACAACGCTAGTCGTTTTTAACAAAGACAAAGTCTCTGGGGATCGGTAAAGTCTCCGGATCAGTTCAGAACAAAGGAATGAAAAACTCGGAAAATGCCTCACTGGATGTTTATTCTTCAAAATCGCTGATTCCCTCATTTAGCTGTCACTCAAAAAAGGATTCCGCCTCAGACAGCTCATCCAATCATCCTGCAGAAGCCGAGCGTCCAGGCCAGCCCACTGCCCCATAGACCCCCATAGACGCTGAGCGTCCGATGGGCGGGACAAAGCCCAGCATTTATCCAATGACGGTCTAGTTTGGCTGCAGTGGAACAACCCGCTCTACGCTTCCCCATTAAAGTCAGTAGAAGCTGAGCGTCCGACTCTGTAAAGTGCTGTGGAGCTGTGGGGATGAATGAGAGGGAAGTTTAGCCGGTTACCTGTGATAAGTAGCTGATTTTGAACAAAAGATGAAGGCTTTCTAGTGCGTATTTAGTCAATGAAATGTACACACAGCAGTACATATTTCAACACTTTTTTTTTTTTTTGGTGACATTTTAGGGGAAGCTGAGCGTCTAAGAGCAATCGCCACTGGTCCTGCTCCAGATCACTTTATATAAGAGGTTTTTCAAGAGAGGGAGCCCTTGGTTAGGGTTGGGGCATAAGCTGAGGCTAATTGGCAGCAGGCGACCGGTATCCCATGGGGACAAACGAGAGGCCAAGGGGCCACACTACTCTCAGGGAGGGCTCTGAGAAAACATATGGCTACACTAGATCTGGTCTTGTTGATTCCAATTTTGAAGGAGGAGGAGGGAGTTTGGGTGCAGGACTGGAGTGGAGCAAGGATGAGAGGAGTGTGGAGAGAGGTGGGGGAAGCAGGGTCACAGATGCAGTGTAATTAACAAACGCTGCCAAGACACAGTGGTTGTCACCACCAGCCTGTTGCTCTGTGAGCGTGTGGGTGTGGGTGTGGGTGTGCAGACCAATACATCATTAATGAATAACACATTGTTACTCCGAAGACTAAAATATCATTCTTACAGGTAAACTGCAGCTTAGGAATTAACCATGTTAACCATGGTTATGGATGATGCCCTTTAAAATGTCAGTCTATAAATTAGTGTAAATCGCTTGTTTAACTGATGAATGCTATCCCAACCGAATTCACCTTTGAAGCAATTTATCATTAATATTCAAGGGACTACTTATTTGGCATCTGTAATGCAGCTCTCTGGTAATCAAGTCGAGTCCCGGTTGGCTAATAACGTCTGTTAGAATGATGTCTCGAGGCCGCAGCTGGTGAAGCACGAGAACAAAAGATCTGTCAAATGTGTGGTTAAGGACAACCACCACAATCAATGAATTACGAGAACATATCCCACAGGATTTGTTGTGGATTAGGCCAATTTCCTACAAGACGTCAGTAATCCCCGGAGGACGCCGGTTTTAAGTCTTTTCAAGGCTGCAGAGACACAATCTGGTCAACAACATCCCTCATGTTTTGCTCTGCATCATCCATGGTCTGTTTGACGCAGAAACTACCAGGAGAGCAGATGCAAGCTGGGTAGAATTCACAACAGATACAACCTGCTCGTTCCTGTACTTATTTTGTAATTTCCATTCCTTCAAGAGCATATTAACCAAATACATCTTTACAATATGTATATGTAACGGCATATAATTCCCCCGCTGCTCTTCGGAGTTATTATGACGGGAAGAGGGATTAAATGAGCAGGCCTAGTGATGCTCTCTCCACACATTGGCCAGATTACGACCGGGCATGGTTCCAAGCACACTGTTACTTGGTAATTGCAATTGACTGTTATATAATCCCATTTGTAGAGTTGGGTTAATATAAAGTCACATCCGCGGTATTAAGATTGGCATTCACATGATGTACATTCTGAAGCATGTGTGAGACTAGTTTTTTTTTCGTTTTTTTTTTTCATTTTTGAGTGAGCCAGCTGAATTATCTGTCCAATCTGTCTTAATATCTTCCACTGTCTAACCATCCATGCATTCTCCTATCCATTCTTTCCTCCATGCGTACATCCATAATCCCGTGCTTTGTCTGGCACCATGGATCGGATCGATTGAGCATCCGTTCCCCTGCAGATTTCTGCATTTTGGGCTTGTTTTTTCCACTTGCATCGATACTTCCTTTTAAAAGTCCCTTTTTCTTTCTCTGTCTCCATGACGCAGCAGCAACACCTCCTTCCATACATTTCCGTCCTTTTTTTCCACCACAGAGCACACAAATAAGTCCTGTTGGATAAAGGGTGCGTCGATTTCTCCTGAGCCATTGATCCAGGCGGTTTTTGAAATAGTGTTCCTTATTGAGATGTGTTAAATAGGGTTGTCCATAATGTGTCAGCTAGACATACAATAGGACAGTGTAGTGTTAAATGCTGTACTGGGGAGGCACACCAGGGAGACGGTGTGTTGCCAGCAGTTCTGCAGGAAAAGCTTACTCTGACATATCAGTCTGAATAATTGATGGCACATAAAGGGTGCAAACAAAGCTCAATTCTCTGTGGTGAGTCCAAAACGTTTGTACATGTAGATTCAACGCTGTAAGTTCAAAGAGTGCATCAAATCTATTGCCTTTTTCTTCATCCAGTACATCTGTGTGTTCATTGGGATGTGCAGCTGTATGCCCCACCGTATGGACTGTCTTTGCACACATTAAGTGTCCTGTAGTCCAACTAGGGACCATCCGGTTGATGATGGGGGTCAGAGAAGACAAAGCCCTGCACTCACACCTTCTACTCTCTCCCATGAGGGCTGCAGCGAAAGGAAGGGACAGGAACATGCTACAGCGGGTAATTGCTTTAGTTTTGCTGCTTCTCCCCTTTTCTCCCGTCTTCCCGATCAATCTCTTACTCATTTCTGCTTTTCTTCTATCGCTCACCCTCCTCTTTGGCCTTTGACTCACTCTGCTCTCCCGCTGTTCCCTCGCGTTCTCTGGCAGCAGCTGTTCTCGTCTCTGACATTACTTTCATTACCTTTTTTTTTTTTTTTAACCTGTTTCGGGCACACCCCTCCACCCCTCCTAACCTACTCGTCAACCCCCCGCCTCCTCACTGACTCCTGCGCTCATGGCTGTTCTGTTTTTCAAGAGCTGTTGGATGAAAATGCCAGATGAGGAGTTAATTGTCTCATTACGAAAGTGGTGTTTGGACCACCCTTATTAATTTAAGAGCTGATGAGGTAGTATTGAGCCAAGAGTGTGTGTGTGTGTGTGCGTGTGTGCGCGTGTGCGCATGTGTGCGTGTGCGTGTGCGTGCGTGCGTGCGTGCGTGCGTGCGTGTGCGTGTGCGTGTGTGTGTGTGTGCGTGTGCGTGTGAGAGATCTCTGTTCTTTTCTGCCCTCCTTTCTCTTTGTGTATGTGTGTGAAGGATGAATCATCACAACCACTGCATCATTGCGATGATCAACAGCTCTAGCTCTTGTTCGTACAACAGCTCCATCCAGGCACCTCTAAACTACTCCAATACCAAATCCCTCCCAGGAGAACACTGTCTGAATACTTGCCACGTATTCACAATCATTTAATTGGGGATTGCGTTCTTCTCAGTGCTTTAATGTTTGTGGGCAATTTGCAGAGTAATACCAACTAATAAACAAAAATCAAAGTATAAGACATTTTCAGAGAGAAAATATCAAGAAATTAAAAAAATTAAATAAAACATGGGATATATATCCCTCGTGTCATTTGCGCTTCATTGTGTGGGTGATAAATATTTGATGAAGTTTCATATCGTGGGGCTAAGATCTCATATTCAGGTTACAGCTTAGAACATCAAGAACCATTCAGAGCTGAAGTAGTTCTGCCTTTGGTGTCCAACAGACACTTTTTAGGATGCAGTCTGGATCCAAAGTCACATTACAGTCGTTTAGTTGAGAGGATATAGGGTGTTGTATAGAGCCAATCACAGTGTTTGTTTACAATAACGTCTGTGTAGAAAACCCCTGCATCCCGTGACACGCAATTCAACGGCGCTGAGCAAACGGGGATGAGGGACAAGCGGATGCATACTCTCATCTCATGTTTGCATGTTTGATGCTTTCATACCTCATTAATAGCAACCTTTTCATTAAAGTTAGCTAGTTTTCGTAACGCTAGATTTGGTTTCTCAAAGATGCAAGTAAATCAACACAGTACATAAAGTAAGCACAGCAGAAAGGTCAGATCAGTCGGATCACCATGATAATAATACATACGTTTTACATAGCGCCTTTCCAGATGCTCAAAGGCGCTATCACAACAGCAACTAAATCAAACAAAACAATACAAGAAGAGAAAAAGAAGTTTATAGGTAGGTGTATACAGGTATATTCAAATGGAAATCAGGGGTGGGCCATTCTGGTCCTGGAGGGCCACTGGCCTGCATGTTTTAGGCTTCTCCCTACCCTAACACACCTGAGACTAACAATAATCAAACTGTGACGAGCATCAGCTGCTTGATAACGAGCACATCAGTAGAATCAGGTGTGTTAGAGCAGAGAAAAACCTAAAACATGCAGGACAGTGGCTCTCCAGGACAGAAAATTGCCCACCCCTGGTCTCGATGAATTAAGGTGTACAACCAGTACTTCTGAACATCCTATTTTCACTTATGAGAAATGCTTTGAAATCATATGTATTTACTTTTTACAGCTTGAAGTATTGTGCAGAAACTCACTGGTTTATATGAACTGATTGTCTGAAACTCTATCCAGTCACTCAGATTTAGAGTCATTTACCTCATCACCTCAAAGTAGATTAACAAAGGACATATGATGTAATCTCATTAACGTTTGTACAGCTATTGTTTTCAATTAGTCACATGGCCTAGATCCAGGTGCCTCATAGCTGCTCCGTTCAGTCTTTTCCTTCCTGGCTTTGTGAGGAGCTGTTTTGCTGCAGCACGACTTCTCTCTGAGGAACACGACTGGTTCCTGGGAAGGAGGGGCCGATGATTTCATGCTCGCTTTGAGGCTGTCAACAACTTGTGTCAGAAAAGGACGTTGTTTCGTAGATATGTCAAGGCCTTCATTACATCACTACATAAGGTGGAATGAACATGCCTGCTTACACACACACACGCACACACACACACACACACACACACACACACACACACACACACACACACACACACACACACACACACACATAGACACACAATTCCATTCAATTCAACTCCATTTTATTTAAAGTGCCAAATCATAACAAAAGTTATCTCAGGCCACTTTACAGAGTAGGTAAAGACCACACTCTATGACTTATTTATGATTTACATAGACCCCACACACACACACACACACACACACACACACACACACACACACACACACACACACACACACACACACACACGCATTGTTTGACGCAACATCGTATGTAAAAATGGGGAACACAGGAGTGGTCATAGATTAAGTAATGGATGCCATTTACTGTGTTGACCTCTCAAAAATGCAGGTTTGTGCAAAAAATATTCACAAAAAAATTCTCTATATAAACTAGAATTACCACTTTGTGTTTGTATGCCTCAGCCAACCAGTCAAGTTGCAATTTATATCCAAACTGTCCAGACTTATATAATATATGCAGTGAAGGAATTTAATATATGGTATTTATGTATTTTTGGACATGAATGCTTCAATCACCCAGCAGCAAAGAAGATCTATACAATCCCCGCAGTTCCACGATTAGTGTCATGATTAGTGTCACAGATTCAGTGTCCAACCAAATGTCTCCCCTTCGTCGTTGAATAATGAACAGAAAAGCATTATGATGTCACAGTGAAGTTCACTTTTCACCTTTATGGTATAAAATCTCACTATTCATGCAAAGCATGAATTCTTGTGTTATGGCTAAAACTGCGTTATCTGAAGTCACGGTGACTTGGAAGTTTGAAGAAATTCCCTCAAGGCGTTCCTGAGAATTCACGAGAATAGGACAGACAGACAGCCAGAAAACATCGTGCCTCCAGCCGCAACTGTCGCCTGCATGGAAGCATATAAACCATTTACAACAGTTCTGCAATCACTTAAACGCTCAAGTGTAAATCAGTAGATGTTACCCTTTCTGAAACCCAACCGTGGCCGACTCCTCCATCCTTGAAGAGGTTCTTTACAAATCTGAAGCCCCTCCCATCAGGCAATTCAATTCTGTCATCACTGGAGTTTTCAATTGTTCCCTAAATAAATAACACATCTTTCCGAAACAACAGACTTTCTAATCAGCTGTAAAATATAGTTTTACACACAAATACATGATTTTAATCACAAGACCGTTACGCCACCTTAATGCAGCCTGGTTACAATAATATTAAGCATCAGACTGGACAACGGGTAATAATTCAGAACAGCACACCTGGGATAAGAGTAAGGCAGAACAACCAAGTGTGCGCCCTGGAATGAAGGACGAGTTTTTAGTGTGTGTGTGTGTGTGTGTGTGTGTGTGTGTGTGTGTGTGTGTGTGTGTGTGTGTGTGTGTGTGTGTGTGTGTGTGTGTGTGTGTGTGTGTGTGTGTGTGTGTGTGTGTGTGTGTGTGTGTGTGTGTGTGTGTGTGTGTGTGTGTGTGTGTGTGTGTGTGTGTGTGTGTGTGTGTGTGTGTGTGTGTGTGTGTGTGTGTGTGTGTGTGTGTGTGTGTGTGTGTGTGTGTGTGTGTGTGTGTGTGTGTGTGTGTGTGTGTGTGTGTGTGTGTGTGTGTGTGTGTGTGTGTGTGTGTGTGTGTGTGTGTGTGTGTGTGTGTGTGTGTGTGTGTGTGTGTGTGTGTGTGTGTGTGTGTGTGTGTGTGTGTGTGTGTGTGTCAGGTCCGCTCCAGCACAGTGATTTCAAATTAACTTGCAATGCAACAATGAAATGAAACGTGTTAGAGCCAACAATGCGGACTAACAGTGTAGAGTGTAAGTAAGGCCATAGAGGCTCACCTCTCCTCCACCTCAGACGCTCACACAATAGAGTCTGATTCTGCTGCCTGTCTCCCTCTGTTTGCTCTGCCTTCCACAGGCCACTGCACACAACTAATCACTTTAGAACTGCTCAGCTGAGCCGTTTAGATCATGGGGAGGACACAGGATCAGGGAATTCTTAACCTTTTCTTCCAGTGTCACACAGAAAACATGTCGAAACTTCTCCAAATAATTTTTAAACATATCTAACAAACATTTCTTGCTCTTAATACATTTACATTCATAGTTTCTTGCATGCAGTCTTCATCTTCCCTGCCTTTGTTTGGTGCACTGCTGCATGTATTGGTGTCAGATGTTACCAGCACCTGTAGATCATCAAGGGCAGGAAATTGTTGATAGGAGTGTGTTCCGCATCTCTCGCATGCAACAGGACGCACATGCACATAGACGAGACAAACCAAATAGGAACCCTCTAAGCTGTAACCTCCTGTGGCAGTTCCACTCGGAAAAACAGCCCCACAGCTCTACTACAGGTTGAAAACTCCACAGGGAACCTTAAATTGTATCCCCCCCCAGTAACTGTATTTATTTTACTAGATATGTGTAACTGAACATGAGAAGACTCCAGAGGTCTCTCTTCAAATTCCTTAATGTTGTCTTGTCTTCACTAACAACAACTCCTGCAGGCATCAGAAACGTGTACAAGAAAACACAAGTAGCTCAAATTGACTTGTAGTTTCTGCATGGCATCTCTGTAGCCGTTGTAGCCCCTACATGTAGTCACATTTTTTAAGTAGGTGCACATCAACTATGGTGTAACTAGCTGGGTTTTTTTGATACAGGGCTATATAAGAAAATGCAAATTCCTTGTATGTGAAAACCAGCTTGGTAATGGGCCTGTTTCTGATGTTGGTCTGAATGTGGACTCAATCCAGAAAGTGCCAGTGATCAATATCTTCCCACCCTACCGCATGTCAAATCATTTGGCAAAACAGTCAACCATTTATTATGATGGATGAGCTCTCCCACACTGCACATTCCCATTCATGCCTCATCTTTACGACAGTATCAACATAATAGGGCCTGTTAGAATGCAAGACATTTGCTAGTGCTTACCTCCCCCACTAACCACTCATGCCCTTTGTAGTTTCACCCCACACCCAACCCAGCCAGAGTATAATTACCAGTTGGGGGCACATTGTTGTATCTTATCTCGCTCCTGCACAAGGACTCGTCAGACAGTCGTGACATTTTTGGGAAGGTCATTTCTCAAAGAGCAAAAACAAATGAGAGTGACATCCTGTGAAAGGCCATGATATAACATGAGATCTACAGCTCACTCTTTGACAAAAGTGATTGTATCCCAATTACATAAAGCTCTTTGGTGCTTTGTGCGACACATGCTTCTCTCAAGCGGGTCGCAGTGATCTTACGCAGAGCGCACAGAGGCACCGCGGCTCCGTATGCTTGACCTTGACTCCTGCTGTCGATACGTGTCTGAGTGAGGGAGCAGAACACCAACAGCATCCATCATGAACACACCCTACACTTCACACATCTCAGCACTTAAATGTGCATTAACATTAAAACGATGTGTGAGAGCAGGATGAATGTTTGCTGTCAAACTGATTAGATTAAAAGTGTGTCTGCATTTTGAGGGAAGGATATATTTATCTACATATGTGTGGGTATGTGTGTGTGTGTAGGTGAAGAATCTTCAGACTCATGTGTTTAATGAGAGAATAGCCTTGGTTACAAAGTGGGCGATGTTAAACAGGAGAGAGCGGTTCGCATAGAGACCTTGAATGTGTAACAGTGAGTAATCGTGCAGGCAGCAGGTGCAGGAAAATATGCAGGTTCTTATGTGTCCTGCGTCCTCTTTTGCAGTCATCCATCGCCCGGCTAAGACCCTTCCTTACCCAGCTTCCTCATTTAAACCACAGCTTCAAATTCACACCATGGCCTGGGATTGTTTTTAAATTACTCTCATGTCCCTGTTGGCAATCACATCTCCAGTCTTTGCGTTGAATATAGATTGCAAACCAGAGAAGGCGGACAAGTGACACGCTGCAAAATCAGGTGTGTGCGCTTGCAGCAGTAGCTCTTGTCACAGCTGACGTCAGTGAAAGCACACACATTTTTTTTTTAGCTCTTATTCTGTTTATTCCTTCTATTTAAAACATCCCACCGTTTTTTTTTCTTTGAGCATTTCCTATAGGCTATGTGAGTAGGGTGAACATTTATTATATTTGCCCTTTTTGTTCCTAAACAGTATCCGTAAAAAGAAAGAAGCAATGGCCTTGGCGTGAAGAACACGGATGCTTTACAGTGGCGTCACTCCTCTCATTGAATGTTTCATAGAAAAGTCAGGATGTGATCACAGATCACAGGGTGTGTACAGGTACAGTATATTCAAACAGACGTTATGAGAAAAAGTTAGCATGATATGGGACCTTTACTTTTCACTTTTTTACACCTTCTTATATAAAAACCTCTTCACCAACATTCTCAGCCTTTACTGTATGCACTCAGGAAACCTCCCTTTTGCTATCAAGGAAGGTAAAAGACTTTGCAGGACCTGAATCTTATCAGGCAGTTTTGGGGTTAGCTTTTCCCTCCCCTATTCGTGTTTGTTTTCAGCAGGGTGAATAGAGGATGTTAGTCAAGTAGACCCACGGGGGAACAATGAGAACATTGTGCAGTAGTGGAGTTGCTGTAGCTCCTTGACCACCTCTTGTTTGCTTGATTCTGTATACAGCCGAGATTGCTAATACATCTCGTTGTGAGTGCCTTGTTACAGGAAGTGGAGATAAAGAGGGAGAACTCAAGTGTAAATGCACTGGCATGCATCCATATCTCCTCTCATTGGTGGGTTTTTGTTTTACCTTTGCCCTGAAAGTTTGACTCATACTCATAACACTCATGGAGGGGGATCGCCTCGACAGCATGTTTTTCCACCTCAGAGAATAAGTCGATTTAATTTAGGCTTTGTAACCTTGAAAACGGCATTCATTTCTCCTGTAT
Source organism: Echiichthys vipera (assembly GCF_963691815.1). NCBI lineage: Eukaryota > Metazoa > Chordata > Actinopteri > Perciformes > Trachinidae > Echiichthys > Echiichthys vipera. The sequence goes on from NC_139834.1 coordinate 7,551,286, forward strand.
GGATTTTTTTTTTTTGGACGTGACTGCTTACCACCCCTCTTCCCCCATACTGTTGTTTGCCTCTCATTTTTATCCATAACACCGGCAACGCTGGTGGCAGGCAAGCAAGGTGAAATACAGACTGCAATTGGATGAAGTGCAAGGCTCCCAGACAGACGTGAGCAGGGTGAAAGGATTGGGAGCCCCATGCCAGGCAATCTCCCCGATAATGGAATGTGGCCGCCTAACAACATTCATAAATATTCAGATGAGGGGGGAAATGAGGCTGCCCAAGAGATTGTGTGGTGCAAGCTGTCAGTGGCATGCGCAAGAAGAAACAACACTGCTGTGTTGGTGTGCTGAAGGGAAGAGGCAAGGATCTCGTTCTGCCATGTAGCGAGAGTCAGGAATGTGGGGGTGGTATTGCTTGACTTTAAATATGAACCATGTTGAGCTGAGCTCTTCTTTCTGAATGGGTAAAAACAAACATCCCGCTGGCTCCAAGAAGTGATGTTGAGGCCGCCGCTTCACCTCAACAATTAGCATACACTGCAGTTTCCCTTCAAAGTATGTGTCAGAGCCACAATTAACTTTGCAGTGGATAGCCACATTTTGGTTAAGAAACGCTATCCCGGTGGGTCATAGATAAATACAGGAATCCTAATGACCAAAAGACTGTGCAGGATTAGTGCAGTTGGAAAACAGTCACTTATATTTGTGCTAATATACATATATAATATGTAGCCTCAACCCAATTACATGGAGCTCAGTTTGGTGCTGTTGAGCAAACACGATCGTTATCTAATATTATCGCAGCCATATCAGCACAGATAGCGCTGGTGTTAAACATGTGGAAGGCTGCATCCTCTGTAAATATCTGTGATATAGAACTGAAATTGAAATATTAATTAAATATAATGAAAGATTCAGATCTTCTCCTCAATGGGCTGAAAATGAATTAACTTCCAGTTTCTGACTGTCATTTAGAACAACTGGGGGAAAAAGGACATGGCCGCTAACTCTGCCTCTTTGGCCACAGTGGCATCAGTACTTGTATAACTTCCTGTCTGTCAAAGCTTCTGTCTGTCAGGGCTTCAATGGATGTAAGAGTTTGATTGAGCATGGAGCATGGAGCATGGCTTTTTGTGTGCCGATGATTGGAATGTGTGGCACATCTTCTTTAATCTTTTATTTATACCCAGTGCCAAGGACAAACTTTTTTTGTGCATTGAGGCACAGCTATTACAAGAAAAAAGAGCAAAACGGGGTAAAAGTGAATTAACTTAGCTGTGGATGGAAATCATTTAGGCCTAGTTAAGATCATTCTCATGGCTATATGGGGGTACATTGGCAGTTATACTTGATTAGTTTTTGAAACAGGCTGACTAATAACAGATTTCTTTTTTTCAAAGGAGCACCATAAATTAGAGATCAGGTGTTTTTTTAGCCATGAAAGCAGCAAAGCTCCAGGGATGGTAATGGTCTGGCATGATGAATCCTACTGATTTTGGTGTCATTTTTCAAACATTATACCTGCTTAACATCAGCATGTTAGCATTAAGCACTGCTGTGATTACAATAAGTACAGCCTCACAGAGATGCTAACACATAGGCCTTAAATACACACATGCAAACTAGACGTAAATACATGCATTTCACTGAGAGATGCCAGAGTGAGGCGGTTTCCTTTGGAAAAGTGTCCCACCCAGTTGGGGGTTCAGTGCCTTGCTCATGGGCACAGTATATATATATATATATATATATATATATATATATATATATACTATTATGTAGCTATTATTACTATTATGTAACAGTCCCTGTTGTGTTCCTTTTCAGGCCCCTCTTGGACAGCTCTTTTGGAACCATTGAAGGTTGCTCAACCATCTTTTTACCCTGAGACTGAATATTGTGGAGTCTGATTTGCATCAGTGCCACTGTTACTGAAAGCTATTTAATGGATGACTTATTTTACTGAACCAATCACACTCGCTGAGACTGAAGTCGCATTTGATTTAGAAAGGGTAAATAAATCAGTCCCTTATGACTCAAATCAAAGAAAGTGTGGAAATGTTATGTGGTGTGTATTTGTCTGTGGGACCTGAAACATCCAGGAACACATTGTGGCCTCGTTGTTAATAATGTTGCATATTCAATTGTCATCTGAAATCAGAGCTTGAGTGTGTGGCATTAAGACCAGAGGAAGTGGCTTTTGCTGAACTAGCGGTTAAGAATTGCGGTCTTCTGGAAAAGTGAGCCATAAAATGGGACTACATTTCAGAGTACTTGTGTATATGCGCATGTTACTGTGTGTGTGCATGTGGTTATGTGAGCTGAGGAGGGGGATATTTTGAATGATATTTTTTATAGACCACTGTGGTGTGGTTGCTCCTCTGAACCTTGCTTTAGATTATATGTTTTAGTCAAACAGCCTCAACAGCTCTGCGTCTAGAATATCCCAAATTCCTTCCAAGGCAAACCATTGCTTAATCTCTGAGGGAGCAACTATTTCAAACAGCTTCAAAACAAAAAAATCAAAACCGGCAAGATTAAAAAAACGACAACCTAATTCCATTTTCTTATTTTGTCAGAAACTCGCCCCACTCAGGCGTCATTCTCTGCTGGCACCCAGATAAAGCAGATCAGCTGGCATAGAAGAGGCTTCCATGTCCAATCTCTATTTTGCCCTCCCCAACAGTGTTTTGTTATTAACCATCTACTCAGCATGCTGTAGGGAAAGCAAGAGAGCAGAGAGGAGGAGGAGGAGGATATGAAAGAGAGACAACAAGCTGCCAAGTGAGCCAACATACCACTCTTTCAAGGACATTAACTCCTTTGACTCAGGACACTGTCGGTCAGACTACAGTGTGTATGCACATGCACAGGGCAGAAGTCATTGAAGCCCTTGGGTCACTCCTGTGTGTTTATTTTTAGTTCCTAGCCACTATAACTGGGCAAATCCTACGGCTTAAACCATCAGGGGGCCTCAGTTAAGAGGAAAAAAAGGCAAAGCAGCTCTTTTGCTGGGGTGAGCAGTGGCTTCCATTGCATAATGATGGGTCAGTAGTCACTTATTAGCTAATGATGGCTATCAGACTGGGAATCAAAACCCACATAAAAACTTAACAGGCAACTGCACTTTTGGCCCACATAGTCGTGGTCATGTTATATTACTTTAATCATTCATATCTCACTATTCATAATATTGTCTCATTCAGCCTGAGTCATTTTACACGGCAAAATGTAAATGCTGTGGGTAGCGAGGCGATGAAGTCTTGAGTTGCTCCATTTATCCGATTAACACCTCAACCGAGGCTTAAACAAAACAACACAAACTAAATTCAGATGGATCCACAGACCCACAAAGAGAGAAAGAAGTTAAAGCTGCGGACTTTAAGGGTCGTGATTCTGCAGTGTTATGGCTTCTTAAGATACCAGTAATGAGAATTTTCGCATTGCAGATAAAGACTGATGTTTGGAAGAGAGAAGTAGGCGAGAGAAAAGGGCAAAAAAGAAAAAAAAAACTCTTTCAATGCAATGGACGGGAACAAGATAACTTGGAAATGAAAAGGCTGGGGACATAGAGGAGGGTAAAAGGAAGAGAGGCACATCATAGAGGTAGTGAAAGCTCTCAGTGCTGCCACAGTGCAAGCTGAATGACAGCATATCAGATAGCAGCTGAATCGTGGCGGCCTTGCTGAACCACTCTGCCAGGGCTGTCACAGCCATGACTGGAGGGTAAAATACACTATTGCATGTGCACACAAAGGAAATCCTACATTTTTGTTTATACACAATGTAGCTGTACCCTCCATTGTAGCACAGAGGTGGGGTGATTATTTCTATAATTACATACCCAGGCCAGTGTGGAGATCTAATCTCTCCACCTGGTCCTGGGTCTTCCCCGAGGCCTCCTCCCAGCTGGACGTGCCTGGAACACCTCCCATCCTTACTAGATGATCCTGAACCACCTCAACTGGCTGCACTTCTCCCCCTCTCTCTAAGGGAGACTCCAGCCACCCTCCTGAGAAAACACATTTCGACCGCGTGTACCCACGACCTTGTTCTTTTGGTCATGACCCAGCTTTCATGACCATAGGTGAGGGTAGGAACGAAGATTGACCGGTCAATTTAGGATCGAAGAACTTTAAAGTTTCTGTAAAAAAAATATTGTGTCCAGATTTGCTGAAGCTGTCACTACTGTATGTCCCCACAACACAATGAGACAGGCGATCTGTAAGATAGAAATGTCCTTCTCTATCTGCCCCTAATGTCATATGCTAGACCCACTGCGCCCAACCAAACCAATCAGAGTGGAGACACAGCGTTGAGAAGTGCTCATGAACTCTGATCAAACTGTGAAACAAGGCAGCGCTGATCAAGAATGACTCATGATTCTGCTACTGTACTGCATTTTTTTTTTAAAGCATATTTTAGTGTACTGTTTAGCGGTAAGATGAGAAAGTTTGTCCTGCTGGTCGGCTGGTGGACGGGGCTTGGTTTTGTTCTCATTTTACAGCTTAACAGTACACTAAATCATGATTCTGAAAACACTTTATGTGAGAAATCAGGTGTGGTGGAAACTAGCAGATGCTGTTAGCAGCACACAGAGAGAGGGCTCTAGGAGCAGGCAGGAACAGCAGAAGGAGGTAAAGACATAATACTTTCCCCAGATCGTCTCTCTCATTGTGCTGTCAGGATAAAATGACAGTTTCAGCAAATCTGAAAAAAAAAGTTTACAGAAACCTACTGAATTCAGCTTTAAAGATAATATTGAATAATGTCTTCATTTATCAAGTTATTTTAGTAGAGGGTTACGCAGCCTTATTTCTTCTCTCTTTACATCATTGTCATTTGCTCGCTGTGGCCCTCTAACCTTGTGATGACATTGTGAATTCAAAAACATGTTTGCACATCACACTGCAGTGGATACATGTGTCCACTTTCTTGTTTAACCATCAGCCTGCATCTATCTCTTGTCCTATAGTTTTGTTAATTTTCTTACATGCCCATTTCAGCAACAATTTTCTCCACCACAGCTGCCTGATGCACTATTGACAGGGCTGAGAAAACAGTCTAATGGTGTGTATAATTCCAAAATGGTTTCTGTAATTGAATAGCGCCTTGACACTAATTAGTTCTAGCTGTTGATAATACAGCCAGCCCAAATTCTTACACAGTGCCTTCTATTTAATTAACTAAAAGGACTGATAAATAAGGAGCCAATTGCTGTCAGTCATGCCGTGCAAACGTTAAGTAATGTGCTTTTCTCATAGCTCCTCTTGACTCTCCTTATTGTTGGCTAATGGCTGGCTAAACCGGCCACTCTGCCCATCGAGGGTACTGATGCATGATAGCTTAAATGCATTTAGAGCACTACAGTTTGTCTCTTTATTTGGCCCACTTACAGATTGAAAATCGGTTCATCAATAAACCACTAGGTTGGAATGTTGTGGCGATGAGGTCTATTCCCCATCACAGAATTGTTAAAAACTTAATTTTCAAGTTTATTATGTATAGTTATTATTATTATTATTATTTTATTTCAGTCTATAGTGAGAATGCAGAAAGCTGTGGTACCTTCCAGATGCTGAAATGAATTAAAATGAGGGAGTCAGGCTCAGGCGTCTACCTCCACCACTGTTTTTTTTCTTTATATCTCTGCTCTCTTATTCTGTTTCATCGGTGCATATTGCCTCTCTGTCCACATCTCTCAGCCTCACCTTGTCTTTCTGCAACCCACCCCCCACCCCTCCTTTTCTCCCTTTTCATTCATAAACCTTTTACCTCTCCTTTTATAGATTCAGTTCATGGCCCCCTTTGAGGCCTGCTTGGCTCTTGACATACAGTACATGACCTTTAAACCACTGGTCTCTTGAGACCCTGCATCTCCAAGCCCTCTCCACTTACACTTCAGCCGGCAAACGTTGCAAATGCTGTTTCTGTTTTGAGCATTAACATTGCAACACTGCACTTGGTTGACACAGTCGGATGGTTTGGATAGAAAATCCTCTATGTTTGGGGATGAATGATTCCTTCCTCCTTTCAGTTAATAAACCAGAGTACATTTTCCACTAGTCCCTGTTGCATTAGGACGAAGTCATTTGCAGCTCTCTATGCAGCCTACTCTTTCTGTGGAGCTCAGTCAGAGTAGTAAGACCCCCCACCCCCACCCCCACCCCAAGGATGCCACTGGCTACCACTACACCCAGCTGTACTGTGGTTATAACATGACTGCATCACTGAGGCAGCATCTGCAGCCCTGTCTCTCATCTCCACTCTGAAGCCTTTTGCAGGCTGTCAGCTTTGGAAGATAACTGATCTGCAACAACATGCAATCATTTCAAACCCTTACCCTTGCGGCAGAGGCGGTAGCATACACTCCTCTGTGATGGATGGTCTAAGACAGGTGTTGGAAGTGCTCAGGAATGTCGGACCAAATGTCTCACCCACATGACTCGTGTTGTGAGCTGTTTGTGGAGGATGTGTTGAAAAGACGTTGCCTTGTGTTTGGTGCTACACAAAAATGACCAAATACCCAAAAGACTCTGGCTTGAGCTTGTCAAAGAAGCTTAGCAACTGGGATCTTATTGTGTCTTAAAGGCAAAACACTATGACTAAACTCAGTCATTCTAATGCAGTGCTTCATGAGCTATTTTGGGTAATCCCTCTCTTCAGTGTCCAAATCAGCCTTTTTTTGTCCCATCAGACCAGAAAACAAGGTGTGATTAATGATAAGGTAATGACTTCGCATTCATCAGCATCTAGTGTTAAGTAAAGACGTGAGATGAGGGGCAGTAATAACCCAGCACAAAAATGATGGAGTTATTAGCCCCCTGGCCTCTTCTTAAGTGCTATCATTACACACAAACACAGAAATACATCCACATCATACACGACACACTACTGTGTGATTTATAGCATTTTACATCTTGTACGGACTTGGACAGGCAATGGTATGTCCTCTCTAATTCACAAAGGTCAAGTTTCTTGAATGAGAAATGAGTCTTTGCAGGAGCTGTTTTAAGAACTCACTGATCTTAACTGTCCCCCTCCACTCAAAAAAGTGTTTTTCTAATGTTTCTGTCCTCTAAAATGTCTGACATTGACTTGTATCCGAGCAAAGTCTAGAGACTTGTTTTCACATTCATCTCGTAAAGCGATGTTTGTGCACTTCTTTAGCAATTCACTTATCCTGGGCTAGCTTTAGTTAGTATGTCACTAATCCATAAACCAATCACTGTCTTATATAGGAAACACTATTCGACTTGGGAGCGACTTCGACACAAACCGGCAAAGAATCCTCAAACCTCCAACTTAGAGTGTACTATCAGTACAGAGAGAAAACACACTGCCATCATAGCTGTCAGCCACTGACAGTTACAAGCTAACAAACAACATAAAACTAATCAAAGATGCTAACTACACTTGTACTACAAGTTTGCGCAGGTACGAGCAGCAGTTTGCAGGGGAGGCCAGATGTAAAATTCCTCAATGAGGGAGAAAGAGTAGATATGCTTCCAGCTCTATCTCTGAGGTTTTTTTTTACTTTCTATGTTGGGAAATCCACGTTAAACCTAAATATTAAAGATATCAGAGTCATTTTAAAATACCTTAACATGTGTCTGTTTAGAGTGGGGATCTAAGGACACATACGATATATTGCCAATGCAGCTGCCTGGCTTGGAGCAATCTTATTCTTTTTCTTTTTTATGTTACATGGGGACTGTTTGCTTCCCACTTATTCGGAATGTGTGGAAGATCTCTGAATGTGGGAAAGCTGGCCCCTTCCTACTGCAGTTTTTGTCATGGCTACTCAGAAGTGCATATATCACATCATTGAGCCCCTGTTGACGAGGATAGCCTGGGGAGAGAGGTCAAGGATTGGTGCAATAGTGTAATAATGAAATGTGGCCTGCTCAGATTGCAGCTGGGAAATCTAGCAAGGTGACGGCCACTGCTGTCAATAAAAAGGCATTTCCACACAGTGACAACACATGACAGGGCTATGTTACATTCATTCTGTCCCAGTGTGTTGCTGCAGGTGTGCCGTTTCAATACAAGTTATTAAAACAGTAACTGAAGGCATCCATGTTCTTACATGGAGATCATAAGGGATCATCCCAGCTGGGATGCACATACATATGAACTGTATGCTCACCGCCTGCCTGCCCTCTGCTGTACAGTTAGTGTCATAGATACATTTTTCTCTTGAGTGGAGAAATGGTCAGCTCTCTAAACTTTATTTTAGTGCTTTTGTTTTTTACCACAATGAATGAGAAGAGTCCCGCACCTGCAAAGCTCAGAACTGGAACCGACCCGCTACCCGCAATTATCTCCAAGCCAAGTCTGGGAGATTACCTACTCTGAATTAAGAGCTTAAAAAGTCCCTCAAAACAGCATTTTAAGAACTACCATCATTCCCAGTTCTTATGGTGCGGACAAAATAAAAAAGACGGGGTTCTTGGAACTATGGAAATGTTCCTCCGGTACAAAAACGCCTACAGTTGCACTTTCGTCCTTCATTATAAAGTCTACATCTTGGAGAAAAAAACATCAAAATACAAATACACTGCTCAGTCCAAGCCCTTTGTCTGCTGTTGTCTGGCTGTTAGAAATTGCTTAGCAAATATATTCACAAGTAACAAACCTGAAGTGGTAACCACAGGTAACACACACTTCAAAAGAGGCATTCTGGAAATGGGTATTTGATATTGCCAAGATTCAGTTTTTTTGTTTTTTTTGTCACTATAACTGCAAATCTTCCTTGAAATCCCCACAAGAGCTGCTGTCGAATTTGAAATGGATCTCTTCAGCTCTCACTACCACAACATATCTTAAAGTCAGAGTAGACGGGTGGATGTCTTGTTGAGCAGCTGAGCTTCCAGTAGTATGACTTCATGGTACGTTGCAGTGACAACTTCACACAATGTACATTTACACCTCCCAGGCTTGTTAAATCTGCTGTGTGAAACAACAGCATGGCTCAAACATTGCCTGGTTATATAATGGTTATTAACCCTAGATTTTTCACATTACTTACAACATAATTAGGATGTGACCTTGTGCATATGTTTTGAAAATATTGAAAATTGTTTTATCTGTGGACACTAATACTTTTTGGTTCTGTGGAGAATTTGCAGCAGCTTTTGAATGTGATCACAACAGAAATTAGAAAATTTAAAAAGCTGGTTTGACATTCCTAATATAGCATATGTTATATTAGATCACAAAATCAGCTGAAACCTCATATAAAACGTGCAAGCAAAGTCGGCAAAGAGCATTGCAGTTATTTAAAGAACAAGGCACATTCTTAATGGCAGAGTGCTGTACATCCATTATTGTTCACTTGTATTGCCATATCTAAATGACTATGGTGTAATACTTCAATGATACTACCATCATTATGCATATTACAATAAAAGAGCCATAAGGATAGTTAATAATGCAGAAACGCTCTGTTTTTAAAGTTAAATGCCTTGAAGTTTATGGATCTAGTAGAATAAAACACAGCACAAATAATGTATAAAGCCAGAAATCATTTAAAACCAAGTAACATACAAAAACTGTTCTTTGACAGATAGGGTTGTTATAATTTGAGAGGAAAGTTTAATTTAAAGAAACTTTGTGTTTGTACAACTATGAAGAGTATGTGTATTTCAATCACTGAACTCAAGTAAAGCAGAAACCGTTTCTTAATACATAAAGATGTATCAAATCATCATTTTATTTATAAAATATTTTCCAGTATACGAATGAAGAAGAGCTGTGCTAAGGGTTAGATTTAGTTTAGGGCCACAGGGTGATGCATGTATATAAGTATGTTTGTGTAAGTATATGTATATAATAAAAGTTTCAATTTTCGATGTTTAAAAACATTTAAATCCATCTATTCATTGAGTTTGCATTGTTCATTATTCATTTCATTTTATTGTTTTCATTTTACGATCAAACTGGTTCAGTTATTCCATTTTTAGATAAATGTCTAGCTCCAAACTAACCAGTACCTGCCAAGCTTCTACAGGGAGTTTATGCTCACATCTGGGATCAAAACGTCTGCGTAAGTGCAGCAACATAGTCCAGAGGCAAAACAAGCCAAGATGGCTGTGATTAGGAGTGTGAAATGAAGACTGAAGGGATAATGAAACGTCCTTGAAGAGGAGGAAAAGAAGGAGGTCAGTCTGTACTGATATTGAAAATCCTAAATACTGCTTTGGAGAGCAAAGAAAAAAATCAGGTGGGGTGGATATGTGGTAACGTGTCACACTGGGTTCAGGGACATGAATTTAAAGTCACAGATATCCATACCTCCTATTATCTTTCCGAGCAGAGGTTTTGATCATGTGTCCATCCGTGGTTAATCACAGTCTCGTACAGTAGCTGTGATAGCGCTGTTATGCACTCCCTCGTATGTGAGGAGATAGCGGTGAGACGAGCCACATAAATGGAACGTAATTAACTAACGAGCTTTGGGAGTAAATGCCTTGTGGGTTTATGATAGGCACCTTCCATCCTTTCAACCCCGGTTCGGTTTCATCAGTGGAGAATGAAGAAATGCTAAGTGACACCCAAAATCCCACCCCAAAATTTTCTTATCTTCCTGTCATTAAGTCCCTGCGGTTGGTATCTCTTCTTTCCACCCTCACCCTAAACTCAGTAATGACAACAGCGAGCAGAGCTATTAAAAATCACCCTGAACATCATGCTTTTTTGTTTGGCTTTGTAAACCATTGACACAATAGCCAACAGGACAGATAGGCCGGTCTTTATAGCATTTCCATCCCTTCAAAAGGCTGCTGCAGTATCTGCACACTCAGGCCCTGTCGGGCTGAGACACCTGCCTGGTGCGGCCCAGCCACTCTGCAGACAGCTTGTCAATATGCTGACTCATTTGAAAGAGCCGGGTTGACAAGCCTTTGAGAGGGCCCCAAGCAAAAGCGTCCCGGGAGAGAGGAGAACAGAGATTGGAGAGTCACTCCACAACAGTTCTCATTTGTAGCTCAGAGCAACATGGGTGGCTAGCAGCATAGAAACGTATGACAGGTGCTGAGCATCAACATCTGGCATCAGTGCATGTTTGTCTTTATATCAGCAGCTGCAGAACACACATGATGAGGGATCCTACAAGTAGAGCCAGAATCAAATTCCACTTAAGAAATTATATTTTTGAAAAATCTAAGATGTTACCACTTGCTGCTTAAGACTGCATGTGACAATAGTGTCCTACATTTTACCATCAGTCTTATATACCAGTCGTGTACCAGTCTGTGTCTATGTGGTCATTTTGAGTCTATGTGATAATTTTGCATCTCTTTGTAGTTGTTTGGTAAATATTTGTGGTTTTGCGTCTCTTTATGGTCATTTTGTGTCTCTTTATGGTGATTTTGTGTCAGTCTGTGGTCATTGTGTGTCTCTTAGTGGTCAATTTGTGTCTAACTGTGGTTATTTTGTGTCTCTTTGTGGTCATTTTGCATCTCTGGGGTCAATTTGCGTCTCTTTGTGCTCTTTTCCCGTCTCTTTCATAGTCATTTTTCAAACTGGCTCTGGCCCAGGGGCCCAAGGGGTCAAGGTCTTGGCCGTTTTCAGTTATCCATCCATGCATGTACTGTATCAGAAGTTAAGATAGATTAATTTTAAGAGATTTAAGGCTCAGTCATACACACACACTAATTCAGTTGGCAACCCTTTTTCTCGAACGATATAATTAATCACTTGGTATGATGTATTCATGTAATCTAAACTGTGTGAGTGATACATTCCAAAGTGGGTTTTGAGTTTAAACACATGTATTCATATAACACCTTCATTAAGGTTGTTGAGTTTAATCAGTTTATCATCAGTTTCTGTTAGTATACCTCATCTTTCCTCAAGAAATCCTTAAAATCAAGTTTGCTTCATGGTCAGAACCGTTTATCATCGGTTTGGATCCCACTAAGTCCCCCACACCTTGTGATCAGAAGGATCCGTCAACATTTTCTCTTAACTCTCTCTCCCCAGTCTCCTTCAAGGGGCTCAAGCTTCTATTTATTCCTGGTGGTTCATTTGAGCTTAATCACATCACACCAACTAGCAGCCACCGGGGTACGGGCAGAATTAATGAGTGTGAGGGACAGCCAGCAGATGGATGGGGAACCAAGGGCCCTTCTAGGAGTGTGCAAATAACGCCCGCTGGTTAGGAGAAGAAAAAGTGTCCCTCTCGACTCAGTCACACTGAGAGTAATGACAAGGACGGGCTGTCTGCAGGCAGACTGATTGTTCTGAGCTGTCCACACCTCCGAGAAAGTCTACAGAAAGCCTCAGGGCTCTGAGAAAGCTGGCATGTCATTTCTATCTCACTAGTGGGACCTCAGAAAAAACGCACTGCAGAATGAAACATGACCTGTGTGATACAGACAGAGGTCACCACCCAAGGTCTGAACAGGTCAGCGATGGTAACTTGTGTTGTGTATTATACTCTATTTTGGTTGGATAAACTGTCTAGTAAAACACCCTGGACTCATGTCTCTGCCACAGAGCAAGGGCCTGAGAACAATTTTACCACTGTATATGACAGATAACTGGTCGACTACGCTCATTATGGTGAATTCTAGTCATCTTTTTTTTTTTTTTACTTTTAATAAAAAACTGGAAGTTGAGTTACATGACCTCCCTTTTGTGGATGCGTGTTTGTGCCACAGTTCTTAGACTCCTGGAGGATTTTTTTTTTTAAAGATTTTTTTCTTGCCTTTATTTGATAGGACAGCTTGAAGAGTGACAGAAAACAGGAGAGAGAGATAGTGGGCAACATGCAGCATAGGGCCCCAGGTGAGCCACTAGGCGCCCCGACTCCCAGAGGCTTAATATTACCTTTGTAACTGTCAGTAAGGGTTGAAGGGCTTGACTTTAGAGCTAGTCCGGGCTCAAGTCTAGTTATTTTTTCTTGCACTTTTCTTGGTTTTGTACCCTGTTGGACTCGACTTTGAGAACTGGTCAAGTAGTTTCTGGCTGCTGATTCTTCAGTTATACAGAACGTTGCAGATAGATCCATCCTAAATCGCAGAACAGAAAAAAGAATCCGTTGAGGCTCTTCTCCCGTTTTTCTAAAAAGTAGGAATAAGTTTCAGTTTTGATAAACTCAGCTCAAAGTTCTCAAGGTGACTGTTTGGATTCAGTTTGATGTCATAAACATGTTTTATTTACTCAGACGTAGCCTAAATTGATTTTGATGCAGAGCATTGTACAGGGCACCTTTTATTACTGTACCTGTACACTCTAATATATGTCCAGTGGTAGGCAGCCTGTCAGTTAAGTGTAATGAATATGAATGGTGCTTGTTTTCTCTGGTAATTTGATTCATGTGACCTGCTGAGAGTCCTCTTCATGGTTTTGTGCACACGTGGCAGATCTCACGTCACATCAATTCATATACTGGTGCAGAAATATATTATGTTCTCTGTCATCATTTCACAAGGCAGGAAAGCTCAATGTACATGCAGTCCATTTACCGTGATTTTCACCTGTTCCACTTCTGTTTTTATGCTTGGAGAGCTACTTTTAACGTCATCTTGAGATGAAACTGGGAATGTCTTAAAGTTGTTCTTGTCGCCTGACCCGTGGATTTTCTAAATTCCAGTGTCACTGAATATAATAGGTCACTGTGACACGTAATATAAAACAAATGTTAAACTTAATTTAATGATTAACTCTACGCCTTTTCTCTTTTTTTCCATATGGATCCTCTTCTTCCATCAATTCAAAACCGCTTGTGACCTTATCAGGTAAGAACAGTTCTTCTATTTCCCCTGTTGAAAATATGTAGTGTATGTGTATATGTGTATAAGTATTTACTATACGTGTGAATGCTGTGGTCTGGTTTGCATTCTTAACCTGCAAAGTGAGAATGGAGACCTAATTCCAGGACGGTTTTGAGTGTACAAACTCTTCTCTTAACATATCTGTGTGTACTCTTCTCATGCCATGATTGGTTATTTCTTTCATTCCTCTTGCATGGTTGACCAAAGCAGTGACCAAAATATGAACTGAATCTAAGCAGTAGTTGAGCGTTTTCATGCATTTTACATGAACAACCTCCTGTGGCTCAGTCTCCTCCTGGTTTTGTTTATTTTCTTCACTGACTCCCTCTTTACTTCTTGAAAGCTAGTAGATGCTATTTCTAAGTAGGTTAACACAGCATGCCCACTCCTTTGAGCTGCAATGTTATTACTGGAATGGTTATTTCCATCTAGTTAAGTCTTGTTGTGATTTGACTGTCTAGAGCGGAGCGTTGGCGACCTGTCGCAGCCCTGCCGTTTCCTGAGAAAGAAATTATGAAACAAAAACCTCCCTGGGCCACTTCAGTCTATTGCTCGGGGGACTGCCAGGGGGTTGTGATCTTTGCCTACTTTGTGACCTGTCTACAACCAATTACATGGACAGACTACAAACCCCAGAGACCCGAGGATACGTCATAGCCTGGAAATTAAGGCCTTTTGCAGCTGCTCTCATCCAGCCAGCTATTACGGTACTGGGTGGTTTAGCATGCTGCCATCTTTCAAGGACAGTCGGGAGTTGACTTGGCCTCTCTGCGTGCAGGCAGGCCTCAAGTGCACAAACTACATCCTCTCCGCTGTGCATCAATCACTTTGAAAGTAGGCCATATGGTTACATCAAGTCCTTGCTAATCATATGTATGAATGATAGGGGTTGTATTCGCTATTTGCTTTATGACAATGGTTTACCCTTGTGGTTTCTGTGTCACAGTTTTTGACATCATGATTGTCAGAGGAAATATCACAGTTTCATGGTTTTCATGTTTATTAATCAAGGGTTTTGTCATTCAAGTTTAAGTTCAATACTTTATTGCCATGTCAGAATAAATTCATTGGAATTTGTCTTAGTGCCAATAAGGTTACAAAGGCAGTACATAAACAGGAACATACAGTACATAAAATACAAACATAAAAGTACATAAATGACAATCACATAGACCCTCATTCAGACCAGGACAAAAAGCTACTCATGCTATCCAGTTGTTAATACTCGATGTATCACCCTTTCAAAATATATATATTTCTACAATGCCACAGTGGTGTGTTTACAGTTTGAACAGATCTGAGTTTTAAAAAAACAATGTAATTGTCATTTTACCTCTTTCTTATGGATGAAAAAGGTGACTAACTGACGTTAGAGGTGATCGTAATTGTTCACATCTTCGACCGTTGTGTCTGTTTATTCCAACGGAGCGGTTCGACCCGGAAATCGTATTTTGAAAGGTTGTCACGTCAGACAACAGCCAAATTCAACACTATGGAAGGGAAAAGCATTATTTTGGTGCCTTTTTGTACATAAAACATGCAAGCCTTCTTTATATTGAAAAAATAAGGTTCTGCATGTACTGATAGAACTGTAGTTACATCCAAATAACTACTCCATATTCCTCACAGAAAGTAGTGACAGTCAAGTTGTTGCTGATGGATGCAGGTTGCAGCATTACTTTGTTTGCTGTTCTAGGCCTTTTTATACTCCCAAAGAAATGCTGTTGTGACATTCTGGCAAACGTTCCTTGTTCTGAATGTGCGTTCTATATTTTTCCATATCTGACAGCCACACCTGCTTTCTGCAGTTGTTGGCCAGGTGGGGAAACAGGCAGAGCTTTAGAGCGTTCTGCAAGTACTTTTCCCCTACATGCCAAAAGTTTCTTATTCCTCCATTCTCTGTGTTCACTGCTGAACTGCATCAGTAGGCATTTTCCACAGGAGACACTTTGACATGACACAGTAGGAAAAGCACAGGTGTAAATAGTAAAAGTAAAAGTGGCCGAATTCCATTTAGCTGCCTCGGTTTCTTTTAGGGTCCTGGTATTGTGCTCGCTAGGTCACTGTCATGGCTTACTGGCTTTTCTTGCTATGACGGGACAAAATTTCTACTGTGATAAAGACCCACTGCCTCCGAGTTGGCAGTGATGGAGAGTCCGAGTTGGAAGGGGGGAGAGTGTGACCGAAACTGGGAGACAGTCCACTCTGCATTTTCAAATCAGTGTTCAGAAACCGGGAAATGTTGCTACTGGTGTGCTACCTGTAAATGTTATATACAGTTTTATAATCCCTAATCCCTTACTATGACACTAGCTCCTCTCTTTAACAGGGAAAGTAGGGCTTTTTTGATAATGTGGGCAACATGTTGTGTTGTTCATTTTGAGTATTTCCGCCGAAAGTTCTCTGCAGATACTTTAATGTTGCAGTTAACAGTCACGTAAGAACCTTGTTATTGTTGAAAGAGGGGTTGAAAGAGCCCAGTTACACCCACGTACAGGCTGAAAATGAATTCCGACTCTGTGATCTGAAAGAAAGTAAGTAAAAATCAAAGGGTGCATTTGTTCATTCATTCATTCATTCATTCAATTTCCGTTTTATTTATAGTGCCAAATCAAATCGAAAATTATCTCAAGATACTTTCCAATATAGACCCAGAACACACTATTATTTATGGTTTACAGAGAGCCAACATTCCCCCATTAGCAGATATGTGTGTTAGAAAACATAAACCTCTTCAAAGACCAAAGAGTCCAGCAGGATCATGTTTTGCAACTCTTAACAATGTTTTGCATCATCATCATCATGGATAGAGATGTATTCAAGAAAAATGTTTTTGCCAGGGATTTAAAGAACACACTCCCCTAAGTTAAAACAAATGTTATATCTTTTAACATAGTTAACCCTGTTTGAAGTCGAATAAAACACTTGCAGTTGCACAGCAACACCAAAAGAATAAAGAACTGTATGTGACATGGCTTTTACTTCTTGACAAAATAACCTGCACAGTGTATCTGCTCACAAAGTCACCAGGGCTGAAATCCCCAGAAGACATCAGGGTGATTGATGCTTCTCTCTGCTGATTGCCTTCCTCCCCCAACAAAACTCTGAGGCCTGAATGCAGCCTAGAAATGAAAAGACAACCTGTTTAAACCATTCTGACACTAATCTGACGTCACAACATCGCGCTACTCAAGTGCTTTTCTGTTTCTCGCAAATAACTGTCTCTATGATTGAGAAGAGGTAGTCTTCAGTCAGTCTTTGACGTCCGTATTATGATTTACCTTCTTCCTTTTGCTTGACTGCCTTTCTGTTTTCTATCAGACAGGTTGGCAGCATACTGGACCCCTTGTAGCGTGACCACCATCTAATATTTATAGTGGGAATGAAGGTTGATGGCATGCCAAACGTCACGTGAAAAGCCTGTGGAATGTTGTTTGAATATACAGTATGCAGTGTTGGCCGGCTGGATTTGACACACAGTGATATCATAGCTAGGAAGATGCAAATCTGTGGTACTCTGCCTCTCGCCTCCCTACCTCTTTTCTATTCTTCTTCATTATTATTCTCATTCAAAAGGACCCTACAGCAAGCTGCATCCAATACGAGCTGGCGTTCCAACATTTATCCTTGCAGAATTCAATTACTGTTCCACCGTTTTGCCTTTCTTCCTAGCTCTCATTCATCCAAATCCTTACAAACACTTTTATCATTTTTCATAACAATTCCCCAATATCATAAATCTGAGCCCTATATTCATTTCTCACCATGCTCAGCATGATTGTTCCGGTTGCAGGAGGGGAGGACAGATATAAGTGGCATCCATCACAGGCTGGTTCATCACTTTGCTTGCCCTCAGACAAACAAAGTGTTTAGAGGCGAGCAGGGCTGCCTCGACTTCAGTTGTCAGGGTTTACAACCACTGTCTGCTTTTCCTTTATAGCAGGCTTTTTATCTTCTTTGTGCTTTATCAGTCCGAGGGACCCTTCTCTTGGCTCGTTTCTTATCTTATCCAGGGGTCATAAAAGAAAACTGCTATCCCTGTTGACAATGAGACGGCTCCATTTCAGGGTATGACTTAAAAGATCTTGTTTTGATGCTATTTTCTGGCTTTCAGTTTAAAGATGAGTTGTATTCGTTGTCACCATACTCTAGTATTCTGGAGCTGGATTTTTATTTGAACAAAAACACAATATTTTGAACGTTTGGAATGATCTGAATTCCTGGAATAATACCTCCTAAAATTTATCAGGATTTCAGCATTAGTCATAAAAGGATTATGCTTTTTCATTTATGTAACTGTATCTTATAAAATGTATACTCAAGCAATCATGTTGTATGTTGGGGTTATATCACAGCTTAGGGGCGTTGTTCTTTTATATAACGGTTACCAAGTATGGCAATATTGAAGGGATGGACATATCCCCATTTAAACCATTTCTATTCTTAAAAAATCATCCAGAAATAGGCTCTTCTGGCTGGTGGTTGCTTTGGAACATACTATCTTGACTTAATTTAATCAGGTACAAGGCCCACAGTGCTGAACTGGACCCTAAACTGCTTTGCTATCTCAATCTTGTTGTAACTAAGATGTCTCCTGAAAAAATAACTTTTCAATGGCCAGATTTAAGCAACAGAGACGGTTTCTACTCCCCGTTGAGTCTAGCTTACGTTAGCTTGTAGAGATTGTGAAGTTTCTCAAACTAAATAAATACCACACATATACACACTGAACTGCTTTCATAGCTCAATTTTGTTAAAAATAATTTCAAATTGTTTTTTTTATTGAGTTTTCAAATAAGAACTGTAGTGAGAAAAAACAAACAAAACGGTTGAAAATGACAGAGGGCTATTAGACACAATTGCATGAATTCCATACATGGATCCCATCTCCAGTGTGCGTTGTTTATAATATACATACATACGTACTTCATAGACAGTTTTTCTTTTGCTTCAATTTGTTACATTTTAAATAGTCAACCCATGTAGAGATACATATCAAAAAAAAAGAAAAAGAAAGTCAACAAGAGAAAAGACAGGAGGAGAAGAGGTGGTCTAAGGTGGTTGCATCAAATTCACTTATAAAAAACTCTAAAAAAATCGCAAATCTTGTTAAAACTGGTATGAGTATTAGTATTTTCCATGGACAGATTTAGCTAAAATGTCCATGACCATGTAGGGTTAGCTTAAGCTAAAGATAGCCATCTGTCACCACCGTGTCACCGACACACAGGCACAGCTGATTGACATTTGCACTTTGCATCGGGCCGAACGACGGCCCTTAGCTGTGGTATAATCCCAACAAACCCCTGCCTGTCGTGAGCTACTACTTAAATATATTTAGAATAGAGTTGAAAGCCTTTATTCTCATTTTCCAAGATCCAACACAATTAGCAGTGCTACTCCTGCTCAGTGCTCAGAGGAAAAGCACCACAAAGAAAAAAACAACTCAAGCAAACAAACATTCACAGTCAACAACACAGGTTCAAACATATTAAGTTAAATAAATAAATACAAATTAATAAAAGACTAGAGTAGGAGTTTGTACTGCACTAATCTCTGTAAGGAGATTTCTGCATATGAATGCAGAAATCGTCGTCAGACCGATAGCCGATGGGTTCCAAGATTGGTATTGCACTAGAATAAATGTAATTATTGCACAAGATCCAGTAGGTTTGCTCTTGAAAGACACCATATTGCATGTGATGGGTAAGTTAATAGTTGTAGGACTTTGCTCATGGCCCAGGGAAAGAAACTGTTCATAAGTTTGGTGGTCCGTGCTTTGATGGTCCTGGTCAAACAGGAGGTGTCCGGTATGAGAAGAGTAGGTTGTTGCTGAGGCAGTGGTTGGCTGGAGAAGTCTGCCAGGTCATTTGGATGTTAGCATGTAAATGTAGTGCATCAAAGGCATGAGCATAGAGTCTATGTACAGTCACAACATAGAAGTTTTTTATCCATTCGACGGGGCTCTGAGGATGACAGTGTCAGTCGTCAGTTCACTATTTTGGTGCATACTGAAATAACTCAACTATTGGATGGATTACCATAACATTTGGTACAAATACCCTAATCATTTTTACAGTCTTTTGTACAGAACAGTTTTAGATCCCTGATAAAATATAAAAGTCTTGCATCAGTGTTTGGTGTTGGTAGAGTGTCAACAGTGTTTCCTCCCTAAATGTGATATTGTGTCTTTTCATCTGTAAATAGAAAGCAATCTTAAGAACAATATGATAATCCAGTTTAAACTTCAAGCAAACTTGAAAGAGAGACAGATTTCCCCAAGGAACAATCTGTGTTGTCCCGCTGTGAAGTCTTATGATTTCTTAGTGTGATAAAATGCATTTCTTCAGTTTCGTCTGTATCTTGAGATGAGCTTTTTTTTCCAACCCTCACCAGCTGGTGATGTTTGGAGTTTCATAAACTCTTTATCGACTGACAAAAGGATGTGGCTACGGGGTTGCTGAATGATTCCTCAAATCACATCCTTTTGTCAGTCGATCGGTCGGTCCACAAACCGTCCCGACCTTTCTTGGGCACAGATCTTGCCCTTGGGTGATGAAATTTTTGTCAAGTGTGTGTGAATGCAAGAACACGTCGATGCATGCACAAACAGTACGTGGTCGCAGCTATTGTGAATTCAAATTTTTTGGGAGGTTTCTAGTTCTGATTGGACACTGACTGTTAAATGTAGCTGTGTGTCACATTGGGCAAATTTATCAAACAAAATATTGATTTTTGTGAGTAAGTGCCTTGGGCATTTGTTTTTAACCTAAAAATTCTAATTATTTTAATGAATAATGAATGGATTTTAATTGTGAGTGGAAATGTCATTTGATTTAGAGTTATAATGTCAATGACTGAATACATAAATGAGACAACTTATAATCGACACTTTTTTCTTTCTCCATGGGCAAGAGGTCAATAACCTCATTTAGCTGTCTTCGAAGGACTAATAATAAAGTGATAAACCAGCTCCAGTTGTTCCTGACAGGCCTAATAAATGTCATACTGAGATAATTACACTGGTGTACACACTGGCTGCCCACATGTAGCACAGTTCCTTTATCTCTGTGTTTTCCAAGTGTATTTGATCTAAGGCCGGTGAGCAATGTCGAAGCAGGCCTGAGGTCGATCGAGACAATTAGTTAAAAGTCGTTAAGACAACGAGGGATGCCTCAATCTGTGATGAAAACTGGACTTCTGGGTAATGACGTTTCCTTCGCTGCCTCTGCTGTCTAATTGAAAATGTATTTATTCCTCTGAATTAGCGCCTGCTCTCAGCTTTCCCCTCCCTCCCTATTAAGAAGATTGGCTGTGAGCATTTAACTTTGTCCGCGAAATGGATTGAAAAAAAAAAACCCCATCATTGCCATGGGTTTGCATCGACTTGATTAAGCGGCAGAATGTCTTTGAAGTGCCAATGTTTGATTTCTGCACATGTGGCGGCGTTTCCCCGAGAGGGGCTTTACTGGGCCAGGGCGGGCTGAGATGTTGTATGATGTCAGGCCATTTCAACTGAGCAAATTTAGTTTATAATTGCCCCTCTCTCTTCTTCCCTCTTTACAGCTGATACAGATTCAAATGAGGGGACTTGTGAAGTTACAGACATCTAGTGTGACCTTGTGTTTTAATTTCATTTTAAGGACATATTCATGATAAACATTTTCTCATGGAAGTATGTCCCTCTTCCCCTCCTCCTGCTCCTCCTCTTCCTCCTTTACTTGCTACAGTATGTTAACCAGGGCACGCTAGCATGAGGTGTGGAGTGTAACAGATGTCATTAGGCATGCTTCTGTAGATTAGCTAATCACAGGCACCACCTGGGTGTGCTGATTGCTATTAATCCACTATTGTAATTGAAAATTAGGGGTTGCACCACAAAAGCATGCTGTGTCTTCATTGGCCCTAATGGATTCCTTACACCTGCCTCATGACAGACTTGTCTTTCACACTGAGAGCAGTAATACAGCATCAGCCCCCAAGGTGCAAAGCTGTGGGAATACTCAGTTATAATTGTGATTTCCGCTATCTCTAATTACAGCAGTGCTATTTAATCTCTAAATGATATTTTACATTTGGAACAGTAGTGCAAATGCAGGAAGCAGCAAGTCTAATTTTAAATACTTTCCAGAGGACATGCAGTGTAACTGCGGCAAACCTTGCCTCCACAGTTCAACCATGGATATGAATCAGTGTGTAGAGTAATAGATCGTTAGATAGAAGTGACAGTGAAGATGTTGTGGCATTTTCACACACAGCAGCACAACTACAGGATTTCCAGACCGTGTCAGCATGTTATCAGTCCTTGCTTAATGAAGAGTAACATTTTTCTGACATTTGGCTTCCAGTCTTCCTCGAAGGTGACATTAATGAGGTGCTGCTGACTGCGTTATGACTGGATGGCAGGTTTTAGGGATTTTGAGGATGCACATAATCTCTGTAAACGTATGTATTTCAGGCAAGTCCCCTAGGCACTGACTTTGGTCAGGCAGCACACTTCCATGAGTTGGAACTTGAAACCCATCCTTTGAAGTAGGGCTGGCCGATAAGACGATTTACGTTGTCAAAACGATATAGTGTGTATATATTGCTTCTATAGCAATGTGGAAAAACCAGTGGCTGAACTGCGATACGACAATATTGTCCTCGCTTTACGTTCTGATCCTTGCACATTATGTTCATTTTGCACTAAAGTTCTTAATAAATTGAGAAAGTACTGGTGGTTATTTCATATTGACTAGTTATTTATTGAATTACCAGAGAACATGCTATATTTGAAACTTGTCAAAATAACCTATATTTTGTTAGAACATTTTGGCCGTACCGCCCAGCCCATTGCTGAACGATGTCCTGCCACCGAGCCTCAGTCCTCACCCTGCTGCCAGCTCTTTGCTCCCTCTCCCACTGATACTGTAATCCTGTTCTGAAACATTCTCAGGGAAAGCGGATTATGGTGCATA
Source organism: Echiichthys vipera (assembly GCF_963691815.1). NCBI lineage: Eukaryota > Metazoa > Chordata > Actinopteri > Perciformes > Trachinidae > Echiichthys > Echiichthys vipera. Next base: position 7,574,018 of record NC_139834.1, read on the forward strand.
GTGGTATGCATTTCCCTACAGCTGTATCTCACAGTTAATTAAATTTATCATTGTCTTTGGAAATGGTTGGTATTATCATTCTCTTTACTCCCCACCTGGGACGTGTGCTCTAGTAAAGGGATGTCCTGTTTGAGTAATTAAGCCTAATGGATTCCCCTCACCTGGGGATTCACATCCTTAATCTGCTCATCCACCTGTGGGCGTGTGTTTTTGATCATGTGAGTTTATATAGATGATGCACTGGAGTGTGTGATTTGTGATCATGCATTTATCTTTAAGCTGTTTTTGTGTGCTATTGGACACAGGGTACAAATCTCTTGCATGAAAAAAATGTTAAAAGTGCACAACCACACACATACACCCACTTAATAAAGATGTACTTTATTAAGTACACCTTTCTAGTACAAGGTTGGAGCCCCTTTTGCATTCAGAATTGCGTTGATTGTTCATGGCAGCAGGACAGCAAGAAAAGGCATTTTTAAAAGTTCAGCTCTCAGTACCTTTGAAGCTTATACCTGAATCTCTGTGGTTTGTTGCTTAGTTTTTTTGTTTGAACTTTCAGATATCTGCTTTATTGTACTTTTCCGTGTTCGCTAACAGACGTATCGGACTCATGTGAAGTTACTGCTGCTGAAAACCCAACAATTAGTGCAAAGGGTCGCAGATCGGAGTCGAACCCGGGCCACTGCCGCGAGGACTTTTAGCCTCTGTATGTGGGGCGCCCCCACAATAAAAGCTTTTAAATTATGGGGGTCTTTTATTGTGAAGAACTAATATTAAATGAAATTTGTTTATCCATTTTGCAGCAGCTGTTTGACCACTCAGACTCACTGGCTCCTAAATAGCAACAGTAGATGACGTAAGAACAGAAAGGTCTGTAGTAATATTATTATATACAGTATTTATTAATTCAGGTACATTTTTTGAAACGGAAAATATAAAGACGGCCAAAATACTCAGAGCTATTATGGAGCTGTAGCCCCAAACAGCTACACCACTGAGGACGCACATTCAAGCAAATAGGCCTGTTTTAATGGAAATGCAAATCTCATCCATCTGGGCTGATGTGCTGAGTCAAACTGAGTTGCACCAAGCCAGCGGATATGTATGAAAAAATGACAACAAATTCAACCAGGTGCTGAAAACACTCACAGAGATTTTGCTCCATATTGATTGGACTTTAAACTATGCTCGGTTGGTTCAAAGGGCCCAAAGTGTAACCCCTGTTAAGCTGTTGATAGAAGGCAAGGTAGATCCATGCTTTCATGTTGTTTATGCCATTACTCTGACCCTACCATCTGATTCATGAGACGAGGAAATAACCCTTATTTATTACAACCCACCTCCAGACTGTGTGACACTTCTTCACAGGCAGTGCCATTTTTAAATGTTCATTTTCAAGTAGACACCAAAAAAATTGGAAATGCCAACAAGACATTTACAACCGTGCCTCTCTTATGTGACAAGGCAATGAATTACTGCTGGTATAGTTATTTATTTCTCCCCGAGACAGATTTGAAACTTGAATAACCAAAAATCTATTTCTTTAAGATTATATATAATAATTTCCATTTTCCTCTCAAGGTGCTTTTAAAAAGAACCCCTGGTCAACATCACAATATGTTCCCCTTTTACCTGCTTTCCGGGCTGTAGTCAAGACCAATTTTATCAAGTCCAAGTCAGGTAAGTTCCAGACCAGGTTTCTGAGTCAAGACCAAGTCCAATGGCAGTTCAGTAGGGCCGTAGTACTTGGGTCTCGAGGCTTGTCAAATCTTGCACTTGTATTACTCTTGTGCCTGGTTGGACTTGGAATTGTCTTGGACTGTCTGGATGCTGATTCGGGACTATTTGCGCAAAACATTGCCAACATTCTCTTTAGAAGATGGATCAACTTTTTTATAGATCCATCCTAACTTTATTCTCTATATTAGCATTGGAAAAACACTATTACATATTATGGTCTTGAACATGACTCGATTTTCCCTGGACGCAGTCTTGACTGTCTTTGAACTTGGTTGTGACTCGGTCTCGACTGGACCTGGACTTAACGTGGACTCAATTGAGTTGGTCTCGACTAACACCCTGCAGTCAAGACCAAGTCCAGACCAAATTTAGTCCAAACTAGGCAATAGCGTCTTTCCAATGCTAATAGTGATTAAGGAGTGTGGATGGATCTATTGTCTTCTAACAGCAAAAAATTCAATGCAGAGAATTCAGGAATCGTTCTGCACAACTGATCCCAAATCAGCAGCCATGAACTTGAGCTGTTCTCAATAGCAAAGTAAGACAAGTATATGATTTCAAAAAAGACCAAAGACCTGATTTAAGTGCAATAGGTCCAAAGATGGAAGATTTATGAAAAAAAAAAAATCATTGAAAAGAAATAAAGAACAAGTAAAGCTGGCCGTATCCGCTTTAATAACTGTGAATTGTGTGTGGAGCCGTCACTCTGTATGGTCACACTGTTCCCTTCTCTTCTCCCCCAGTACTGCCAGCGCCAAACTTGTTTTTCATGGCACTCGACACATAAGAGCAGGGTTGTTTTGTTGCGCAGTGAGACACACTTCTCCACGCTAAGACAAGGCAAAGCTTTCAGCTGTCAGGAGAAACCTCGAGTGAGTGTGTGAGGAGAGCACAAAGGAGGCAAGGGACGCTCGTCTTGCAGCTCCAATTCGATCTGTGCAAGGGGGCGTTGAAGATGGACACCCACTACATATGGAGCTGTAAAATGTCTGTAAATGTCTCCGCCAATGCATGCATACATAAAAATGTTTCCATCTTACCCTCTCCCACATCTGTGTCCTCATGTTAACTATGTGTATTATTCACTGCATTTTACTGTAATATCCTTATTTCTTTGTTTTACTGTACAGTGCATCTCCAGTGTATCGGAAGCAGAGCATCTGTGGTAAAATAACGCAGATAATTATTATTATTATTATTGAGTGAGCCAGTGGGAGTGAGTCAATGTGTTTATGGTCAAGGGTGATGATGTCCTCAAGCATCTATTGACATTGCAATATGCATCTAAAATAATCTCTCTATGGGTTTGTACTTGTAGGAATCGGGTGAGTTGGTGTTTTGGGGGGGTTGGGTTGTGGTTGATGCCGGTCTACTGGGTCATTTAAACTTTTATAAGCTTACTCACAGATCTGACTCGCCCCTGAACCCCATTCTTTTGTCATGATCTAAACCATCCTGCGCTTATTAAGGTTAACCTCTCAGGGGGTTGACCTATTCTTTTTTTTGTTTGTGTGTGACTATGCAAGTATGAAAGAGAGCAGATCTTGGTGATTCAGCTGAAATTATCACACATGGAACAAATCAATTTAACAGAAATCCCAAATCCCCCAATGGAAAGCTTCAGCAAGCTATCTCTCTGACATCATTCTAATAACAAAGACCTAAGGACCAACGGGAAGAGGCCTCTACTCTATTAAATCAGTTGTGAAGGGATCGGTCCCTGAGCAGCACAGCACCATGACTCACCCACTCAGGCTGTGTGTCATTATTGCCACGCTCCGTGTGCCACTTCCTTCCTGACAGAAAGCCCCTTATATTTTCGAGATGCTAATAAATCGGCCTCGCTGGATCATTGTGACATTTTCCTTTGGATATGACAAATGTGTATGTTTTCCTTCCGACATATAGTCACAGCCTCTCTCTGTACGAGTGCAATGCACCCCACAGGGAGCAGGTTGAATACACATGCAGAGTTGTTGCCATGCACGTGCTATACCTCTGACACTTCAAACACCCTCAAACACATACAGTATACACACATGCTTTGATCAAGCCACACTAGAGCCAGATTGATATATCGACCTACCACAGACAAATCAGTTCATATCAGTATTCACGTAAATGTTTTGCGATATGCCCCGATATGAAAACCTTTTTGTAGAGAGCTTATGATGCAGAAAACAATGCTTGGGGCGATTTAGAAATAGTGTCATATAACTATTTATTTGATATTTAATGGTCATCGACTGATACTGAACTTGTTTATTTAGCTATTTTATTATTCTTTATTTTTTCTGTGTTCATAGAATACTTAATCAAATACACTGTACACATGTCCGTCTTGACAACATTTCAGGCTCACAAATTGTTTCTTGCTTTAACCCCTCAATGTAATATATTATTTGTATAGTAAGGTTAATTGTTTAGGAGAGCAGCATTCTGATTACCATGATTCATATCCGAGTGCAGTCCACAATGAAAAGGTCTATTTTCACTCCAGCTCCAAAATTCGCAATATCAGTATCAGCCTCAAACAAATCCCATATCGGTCGGGCTCTAGTCCACACGCTCTGGTGTGTTTATACATAGGCTGTTGGCTGACTCAGCCAAACTTCCATCTTGTAACAGAAAGCACACAGATGTCCATTCGATTCCACACACACACACACACACACAAATCCATCAATCATGTGGAAGAACTATTTATTAACTAACGTCTGCTATGCGCAACTGCAAGGATACAAATTTGAGTCATCAGAGAGTCTTGAAAACAGTATGAGGTAAATATTCACTTGCCATTCAGTGCGTGTAGGGAGGTTTTTGCCTGTGATTCTCTTCATATTTGCTCACTGCTGTCTGGCTGCTAAATCCTTTTCATCTGCTGTGAGTGACTGATGTGGCTGCCCTCTCCTCTCTGGGCATCTGCCCGGCTTATTGAGCAGCCCCTTGTGTGTGCCTTCAAAGAGATACTGATAAATCAAGGACTAAATCTCAGTATCTAGTGGCCGAGAAATGTCCATAGGCTTAAAGTCATACACCTACCCTTGTGCACAGTAACCCTACCACTATAACTCTTACCTTTCTCTGCACGCATACACACACACACACACACACACACACACACACACACACACTCACACCTATCAGAAAGAGGGATGTAAGGTGGACATGGGGCTTAAATGACTAACAGTCCAGCCAGCTAACTCATTTCAGTGATAGGCGAGTATCCTGTTCTGCAGCCAGAGGCTCCAGCACATGATGGATGGATGTAATGTAGCAGAGTGGTTTCTCTTCATGCACCCCATCCCTGCCTGACCTCATGGAGATGCACAATGGGCATCAGGATGTGACTGTGTGGATATACCATTCCTTGGACCTGGAATTTCTTTTTGAAACACAGCAACATGTGAGAGTTGTATGTTGAGGAAGTGAAGGAGCAGCCAAAGACCTCAGTAGAGAGGTGTTTGTCAGTGATGAAAGGGGACAGTCCCTGAAGAGGTTAGAATGTTCATGGTATATTGAGTATGCTCTTCTGTGTAAAACACATTTAAAATAATTTTACTTATTTGTTTTTAACATGCCCTCTTTTTTCTTGATAAAACAGCCTCACCACAAGGTCCATTTTGGAGCTGTGCCAGAGCTTTTGATAGTATCACACAACCTTCATCACTAAATGGAGTTTTCCCAATTGTCGTGGAATCATAGCTGTTTGAATTTATCAAGACTAAGTTTGCTTTTTTGATTGCTCATGAAGGTCAGGAAGGTGCTCTTCCTCCCTCAGGTTTTGCACGCAAGTGCGTGGAAGAGCAGGGAGTCCCAGAACATTTCCGTACTGCCAAATGAAATTTGAGAAGAAAATAAAGATTATTTTTGACAAATTGGTCCCAACTGAACTATATTTTCTGAGCACTCTCACAGCTTTTTATCCATTGTGGCTTAAAAGTTGGTATTGAATATTCATTCTTGACTTTAAAGTCCATTTAGTAGCTGTAGTGGAGCCTTTCAAACCCCAGATTGAGGGTGTATTCACACCTAGCTTGTTTGGACCAGGGGTTTCAAAACCTGGAGTGTTTCACCTGCTGTTTCGGTTTGTTTGGGCTTATGAGGACGCAAAGATCTGGTGCAGGGCAAAACAAGTGGGCCTATATTTTCATACCCCCTGACCATTGCAAAAATATTTTTCATATATTGCATTTGTGGCAACAGTTGACAGTTTACAGCATTTAACCATTACATTGAAACTAGGAATATTGAATAGAAAATGTGGTTCATTTAACCTATATTTATATTTTTTTGTACTTATTATCCCATAAGAATAACGCATGACTCATATTTTTGAATTAACATTTAAAAAAAAGATCTCACATAACCATTGCACTACTCCAAACTACCCCTGGGGTAAACACTGGCCTAGAGAGGTTTGTCTTGGCTCACTTCCACTTGAACTCTGTAAGGCAAGGCATGCCAAGGCATCTTTATTTATATTGCGCATTTCATACCAGAGCAACTCAATGTGCTTTACATAAAGACAAAACATTTTTTAAAAATAGCATAAAAAACAAAAACAAAAAACACTTAAGAACAGGAGCATAGAAGAATAAAAAAAGAAAATTGATAATGTTTAAAGTTATTAAAAAGAGCTCAGCTATAAGCCCATGAAAAGAGAAATGTTTTTAACCTGGATTTAAAAGTGCTCACAGTTGGAGCTGATTTTAGATCTGCTGGTAGTTTGTTCCAGTTGTGTGCAGCATACCAGCTAAATGCTGCTTCACCATGTCTAGTTTGAACTCTGTGCTCCACAATCTGACTGTAGTCTGTAGATCTCAGAGCTCTGCTGGGCTTATACTCTACTAACATGTCATTCATGTATTCTGGACCAAAACCATTCAGTGATTTAAACCAGTAGCAGAACTTTAAAATCTATTCTGTAGCTGACTGGGAGCCAGTGAAAGTTCTTAAGAACTGGGGTGATGTGATCTGATCTCTTTCTGGTTCAAACCAGAGCTGAACTGAAGGAAATTTTGGTTCATCCAATTTTTGACTTGCTCTAAACAGTGACATAATGACTCCATTGGACTGTAGTCATCTGGAGACAGTGCGAGTTATATCCGTGTCATCTGCATAACTAGGATAGTTGAAAAACACGTCATACCCGGAAGAAAAAAAACAGCAGCTCTGAGGAAGGCTGGAGTACAGCCGAAACTGTCCGCTAAGAAAAGATAAGAGGACTTCCTTACCATATAACTAATTTGTCTGACTAGAAGAAACTCTAAATTTCAAAATGGATAAAGAAGACATTAGAAATACAATCAATCTATCATAGTTGACAGTAGAATTCTGCCGAATTTGACCCAAAGGCAGCATATATAAGTTGAACAGTAGGGTTCCAAGGACTGACCCCTGAGGAACTCCACATGTGATAGCCACTCGATCGGATTGATAACCAATTGTCACAAAATAACTCGGCTCCTCCAAGTAGAACCTGAAGCATTTTAGGACTGTCCCGCTGAGTCCTCCTCAGGTTTCCAACCTGTTCAGCAGTACACTGTGCTCCACAATGTTAAAGGCAGCACTGAGATCCAACAGGACCAGAACTGACACCTTGCCTGAGTCAGTGTTCACCCTTATATCATTCAACAATCAAAGCTGTTTCTGTACTATGGGGAGGTCAGAAGCCTGAGTTCAAGAAGTTGCTGAAATGATTAAAAACCACTTTCTCAACAATCTTGGCTATAAAGGGATTATTTGAGACAGGTCTGTAGTTGGTTAAAATGGTGGCATTCAACGTTCCCTTTTTTAAGTGTGGCCTAATGGCAGCTACTTTTAGGGGTTTTGGAAACGTGCCTGATTGAAGTGAGCAATTTCTTATTTGCTGCAGATCTGTTTGGACAGAGCTTACAGTAGTTTTCAGTCAGATGGCATTGTGTCAAGGCAACATGTCGTGGATTTAAGATGTAGCCGTTTGTTTGCAGCCAGAGCGCAATCAACCCTTCCCTCTGAAACAACCATGCTTATAAATATAATATAATCAAGCTAACTGTCTGAAGAACAGTTGTTGTGCTTGTGGTGGCATGTGCCCATCTCAGACTGCATCAGTTTTCTATTGTTTTCTAGTCCCAGTCTACAGTATTGATGCCTGTTTTGTTCATTTCATGAACACTGGTATATTAACAACACAACTGCAATGAAAACAATTCACACTGCTGTTGCTCCATAATTGTAATTTTGCTTTCTCAATCTGACCAATATAAATCACTGATGCTGATGTCTAGCAGATGTCTGCAAGGCGGTGTGCTCACTTGACGAATACATGTAATAATTGATCGACTGATTGTTTAATGAATGAATATCTGTGAATATAGCCCTGGTGTGTGCCTGCATGTATCAGCAGGATGCTCTTTGAAGATTTGTGTGAGTCAAAGATCAAGACAGCTTCTGTGTCAGCCCGGCAAGAGATGCACACATCATATCTCCTCAGGCTGTGCTTTCTAATACAATGCCTTCTGCTCTGTTGTGCATATTATTTGCGGATGTGCCTAAAACACCACTGCTGACTTTCCAAGACCTTTGAAGAGAGCCTTCTGCACTCATATGCAAAGCTCACACAACAGCACATTTGAGTTGTGTTAGCAGAGCAAATACCTTAAGTAGCTACCTGTTACATGTAAATCTCTCTTTACACATTTCATACCAGCAGATTTTAAGTTTTACTGCATTGTCAAGCTTTGATCTCTGATATGTTACAGTGCAACCTGGGTGTGTTTTCAGACCTTACATCATCCTTTTTTTTGGTTGAAATGTTGAGTGAAAGACGGGGAGGAAAAGAACAACAGAGAGAGACTTTTGTGTCCCCGGGGGACTCTCTCTGATGCATCGGATGGCATATTGTCAGTGACAGCCCAAGTTATTAGGGCTAAGAGCGCATCACTTGACTTGCTCTGTGGAACCGTAAACCACAGAGCTGCAGAAGCTATCTCTGTAGGGTTCCTCTCTCCGGTCCTTCAATAATACACTGATTGATCCCTCCCCATGTCTATTCTTTCATTCTCTCAGATCTACTGATTACAATGAAACCCTTTGTCTCCCTCTCCATTCGATGGGATGGAAAGATCAGTCTCCATCATAGAGATGAGGCGAAAACGCTGTTCCACTCTTTGATCTGTGTTTCTCATTCAGTCCATCTTGAAGCTATTGTGTGTGTGTGAGTGTGTGTGCACATGTATGCTCACGTACAGTGTGAGTTTTTTGTTTGCCCGCGGGTTTGCATGCAATATGACCACAGTCCTCTCCTTCTGAGCTTGCTGCATTATGTTTGCATTTTTATAATTTTATCTTGTTTGTTGTGTCTCGCACGGGGTTAACCTCACTATTGGAGAGCTGTGCATGTTAGAGTGGACTAGAGCTGCTGGGATATAGGAGCCTAGAGATGAAAGAGAAACAAGCTAAAAAGATAAAGGAAAAAACATTCACTTCTTCTTCTTCTTCTTCTTCTTCTTCTTCTTCTTCTTCTTCTTCTTCTTCTTCTTCTTCTTCTTCTTCTTCTTCTTCTTCTTCTTCTTCTTCTTCTTCTTCTTCTTCTTCTTCTTCTTCTTCTTCTTCTTCTTCTTCTTCTTCTTCTTCTTCTTCTTCTTCTTCTTCTTCTTCTTCTTCTTCTTCTTCTTCTTCTTCTTCTTCTTCTTCTTCTTCTTCTTCTTCTTCTTCTTCTTCTTCTTCGTACTCTGTGAGGATGAATTAGCTAAATGCTACAGTCTGATATGCTGTTGTTTAGCAGTTATAATGTTTCCCATCTTAGTGTTAGCGTGCTAACATTTGCTAAATATCACTAAACACAAAGTACAGCTGAGTTTCATAAAACTGAAAACATAAACAGGCAAATTCAAATTTGACCCTAGCCTGGCAATATATGAAAGTTAAGGGATCACCAAAGTTTTCACAATTGATTCTATGGTGTGAATGTCTGAACCAAATTTGCTAGCAATCTATCAAATAGTTTTTGATATAGTTAACTCAAAACCACAAACCTCAATAATGGGACTAGATGAAAAGACAAAGGATCATAACTATGAATGTCAATAAATGCTTTGCCAACTCCATTCGTTGTCAGTGGATAAGTCACAACTCTGACCTTCTGGTGGCACTACATGAGGAATCAGCATCACAGGATAGTTGGTAGGATTCATCCTCTGGGAACCATGAATGTCTGTAAAACATTTAATGGCAATCCATCTGATAGATAAAAAAAAATACAATATGAACATCATGGTGGTGCATGAGGGAGAGTCAAGGGATCACCGAACGATTAATTACTATCCATCCCCTGGGCACCATGAATGTCTGTACAAAGTGTTGTGCCAATCCATTTAATAGCTGTTATAGTTGACAAATTCATTCTGGACTGAAGTGGTGAACAGATTAAGTGACATTGCCCTTAATTAGACAAACAACATAGTTGTTAATTCAGACTAGCATAGTTATTCCCAATTTCCCCTCCAACATACTGTTAGTCAGCTGTGGAAACCCTTTAACCACTGCACTGGTGATGTGAGTATCCTGAGCTGTACTGGATCTGACAGACTTCATGGCAGATAGCAGCGCTCAGGTAAGGAGTTGGACATGGATCCTGGACGAAGGAGGTAAATGTCACAATCTGTCAGTCTGCCCCACATCACAGGAAGTCGACAGGGGAAGGGAAAAAGCCCCACCAGCTCAGGATGACCGCAGGGATGCTATGACTGTTCTTTAACCTCCCCGCCCCAGCTAAGAATCCAAAAGGGACAAACAAGAGAGATTCGACCTTAGCTTTATTTCTGCTTTCTGTTAAGTGTCTTCCTCTAAGCCACAATGGGATTAGAAAGGACACTTTCAAGGTTACTTCTCACTGTGGGGAAAAAAAGCTTGACACTTTTCTCAAATGCTGCAGGACAGAGATTGGAGAGAACAGGGTACCTTGAATAAAGGTGAACTAACCTCTTTAAGCAATCGTCCATTAAACCCACTAACACACGCTCGCTGGATGCTATAAAGTTTAAAGACTGTAGACATACAGTACATACTCGTGTATACATTGAAATGGTGTGCACTATTAGATGAGCCAAGAAAGCACTGAGCCAGTTATATCTCAAACATGTAACTAATAGATATTTAGTACAGTCGGCCAACAATAGCAGGCAAGCTATGGGGAGCCAAGAATATATTTCTGAATGCTGAGTGCTTTGGGACACCATCTGTGTCTATTGCCAAGTGAGCTGATGATTATCACATTGACTATAATAAGCCCGCGACATTAAGCCTGCACGCAATGTGTAGCAAGACCATTCCTTTCAATTATCTGCTAAAAGAGTTGATTGTGCTGCGTGCAAGCATACTGTCATTGTCCTTGTGGCAAGGCAATACCAAAATATTATCATGACGAGCCACTTCTCCAGCACTTCACCTTCACATTTTGTGTTATTGATAGGAATTTGATAGTCAAGGCTTTTTCATCTAGTTAATTGTTTAAGTTAGTATCCATCAAAGAGTGAGTCAAAACAATTAGGATTTAGCACGAGAAATACGATCTGATCTGATTTCCTGCTGTAAAATCAAATGTGGCGCACAGTTAGTCATGCTTCTTACGTCAGTGAGCAGGGGCTGGTCTGTCCAGTCGGAGCTTGTCACTACCGCATATGCGCTGTTCCATTTGTACGCGGAAATCGGGAACTTCCGACTTCTGAGTGCATCTTAGGAATTCCGAGTCAGGCTCGGTCTTATGTGTCGGACCGGTGTAGGGACATTTCATTACTGCTGAATCATTGTGCTGAATCACAATGGAGGATCAGAACCTCAACAGAAAGAGAAAGAAGACCGTTCATCCTCAAATCCAAATTTGTGACATAATGTTACTTTTTAACCTTCAATTTTAGATTTAGTAAATAGGCCACAAAGTTTTTTAGTTACCATATCAGAAGACATCGTTCCGCTTCTGCCTTCAGACCTCCTATCTGTGTGGGGCATGTGAAGACATCACACAGCGTCGCACAGATGAGAGCTGCCAATCTACTGACAACATACAGTCGACACTGTTTGGTTTCCAAAGGAACACTGGGAAACGAGGTCCCAGAGGTGTGCCTGCAATAACAGCTTACCCCCCAAAGCTGCCGCTAGAAAGAGTGTATCTCAATTCTAACAGATTACAACTTTAAACATGTTGCTAAGCAAAAAGTTTTACAAGACCCAATTGGAAAAGTCGATCTTCTACTGTATAAGGAGTTTTTCAACCATGTCATTAGCCATTTTATGCAAGATGTGCAGACTAACCTTTTGTTGAGATACCATCCCACTAATTGGATTTTAAGAGGCATGTATCTTACCTAATTGGAGAAAAGGGCGATTGGGGACATTGATTTTCTTCATGTAACATTTTACATCCCAAAGCCTACCTCCATCCACAATTGATCTCTTGAGCTCTGCAACCACTAATTGACTTCACACTGACTCCTTTTTGCCGGACAATTACAGCTCTCAGCTTAAACAGTGGCAATAAGAGCAATGGAGCTTATCTCAGATGGGAAAACACTCCAGGCCTCTCCCTCATTTTGAGGGAAAATGTTTAAAAGGACTGGTAGTATAGTTCTACCACTTTCCATGAACATGGGTTATGTGGATGGACCATTGACGGTGAAACCCAAAATGTCTCTCTATTTTTACCTGCTGCTGTTTCAAAAGAAAATCAGACATGCCAGAATTGCTCATTTAAGAAGGAATCAAAGAAACTGGGTGCATCCTGGGTGTGGATGCCATAAACTGTTGATTCTCCCTCTGCCTGTCTAACAGAATGAAGCAGGACATTTTGTCAGCCCGAGTTGCCAAATGAACATAGCAAGGTGGTAATTAGCAGATGGCAGGGGCTTTCTCGCTGTTTCTGCAGCTTCACTACTGTCAGAGATGTGCCTCGTTAGATGCCCAGTGACACCCCTGCTGGTGACATCTCTGCATTGGTTCAGCTCTCATTTAAGAAAAGTATTGTGTCTATGCAAGACCATTGTATTTTGACTGACCGTTTACCGGGTGCCTATGTGAATGTCTTTACTTTCTTGTAAATTGTTTTGGCCGCAGTGAAGTGAGGGCATGCTGGTGTGTGCCAAGAAGCGAGCCAAGCTGCAGGGATTTCACAGAAGAAAGGTCTTATTGCCTTTTTGGCAGAATGGTTCTTGTGCAAATTCATACAGCAGTATGACTGATACTTTCACCTCTGTGTCTAATGTGCAAGTGTATGCCAAAAAGTTTCTTTATTTCAATATTTCTCTCTTTGCCAAGTATTTAAAATTTTTCTGTTCCATTAAAATTCTAACTCATGAGTGTAATTGCATCCAAAGATGGCAATTGTGGTCCACCACTTTGGTTCAGACTGAAATATCCCAACAAGTATTTGATGGATTTACATTAAATTTGGTACAAATATCCATGGTCCCCAGATGATGAAATCTACTGACTTTTGATGTTGTCTGAATTTCCTTCTCATGCCACCTTAAAGTTCTTGTTTTTTGAGTGGAATGATTTGACACTTTTGGATACATTTCCAAGCATGTCCCCCTGAGGATGAACTGTAATATCTTACCTTGACTTTTCATTTAGTGCCATTATTAGATCAAGAATTCAATGTGTGTGATACTTTGCTTCTTGAGTGATTACCCAATCACCAGCATGCTAGCATTGTCTTTATAAGATTTTAGCTCAAAGAACCGCTCTGCCAAAGTATAGCCTCACAGAGCCTCACCGATTCTTAATCTTATTTTTACTGAATTTTGCTGTAAACTTGGCACAAAACATCTAAAGAACACCTTATTATTCCAAAAGATTGTGGTTATTTCAAAGACATCGGTGTTCTGTAGCCTTTGACTTGAAAAGTTGGTACCTAAATGGTGGTCCATTTAGCTAAACCTGTTTCGTAATAGTCAAAGTACTGAAGCCTTTGTCCTGGTCTTTTGGCGGAAAAACAACTTATTTCTCGATGAAATACTCTTTGCAAAGAGATGTAATAGTTTTGACTTAAGTTACAGAAAATGACAGATGGTAAAGTGAGTCCAGAGCAGCAGTTTCTCATGGCAGACACCGACATCTTAGTGTCCTATGGGACTGGGGAAGAAATGATGGGCAGCAACATGTGCTTTCTTTTCATTTCAGTGGGTGTATCTGTGACAGAGAGACGGAGAGATTGGGTGTTTTGTTAGTAAATCCACATGAAATGTTTTAACCCCTTACTTAGATCTTTTATTGAGGATGGCATCTCCTCTCCTCTTCTCCTACTCATTTTACACACATATGTGTTAATACTGAGAACTTGTAGCAATTAAGACAGTTCCTGAGTGAGGATTTGATTTTTATTTACCTTTTTCCAGACTGATCTAAGAGGCAGAGGACAGCAGGCTGCGGTGAAGGCAGTGACAGATAGACATACACATGATTTGAAAGCAAAAGGCTTGTGAAATGGTGAAATGAGACCAAACAAAAGGTTAAGTGGCTAGCAGTGCAAGAAAGCAAAGGTTGAGATGCAGCGAAAGCTTATAGCTATTCAGAAAGTGATTTCAAACATAGGTGTGGAGGAGCCCTTTGGGGATCTGCCAGGGCTGATGAATCTCCACAGTGAGGGAGGTAAAGATGCACAGTCAGAGATGGAGCGACAGAATAATGATAAAAGTGCAAGGGGGTGTCCATGTGTGTTTCCATGCATCATCCTGACTCCTCCCTGAAAATATTTCCCCCTCCCTCCACCCTCCTCTCACTTGCTCCCTCTGTTTTAAATGATTTGCCATCCTTGAACTGCAACCCCTCTTTTCCCCACCGACTCACCCTGTATGAGAGAGTGTCTAATAGCCAGATGACAAGGCACAAAGGCTGCCATTGTGTCCCGCATGCCTCGCACTACCAGCCTAGCAGGCCAGTGATGCACTGCCTTGTAACCTAGCGGGAAGCTGAGAGTTGCCGCTCCCTCCCTTTTCTCTCTGTGTCTCTCCGTCTCTGGAGATATGATGTAGCGCACTAACACAACCTGACAGGCGGGCCACAAAGACTACCCTGTTTGAAGCACTTGAGTGGGAGTTCGCTTTAGGCAGGGGAGGTGATTTGCATGTATTTGTTTGTGTGTACATAGAGAAAGAGAGATTGATTTTGTTCACCCAGTGGGGTACCTGTCCTCGGTTGCAGGAGTCCCTCAATAACAATTAGCTCCATGCATTGTCCTTACTGAAACCAGCTGAGCTTTCAAAGCAAGTGCGTGAAAATGGATCCACGGCAGCAACTCTAAGCATGCCAAAAATCCCTGGGGGTAGGCAGAATCCCTCCCATCCTCTTTAACATGGGAACAGGCCTGACCCGGTGTGGGAGAGAACGGGATGTGTATTGTTTGTGTGTGTTTTCTTGGGTTTTTCATGTCTCATAGTTCTGGGAACATGGACCGCAGGCTTGTGGCTTTACCAGTTGCGAAGCGTAGCCAGACCCAGCTTTTGTTTCCTTGACCTAAATTCCTGACATTCATTGTGCCAGTAAAAAGTCTAAAGTGTTACATAATGGAGAGCCATGCTTCTATTGCCCCGGCCCTCCGGCATGCTGCAGTTACTGGACTGTTTCAACTTAAGCAAAGCAGCAGGCACATTCGGAAAGTCTCGGAATTCCAAAATCAATTGAATTATTTGTGTGTGTGTGTGTATGTGTATGTGTATGTGTATCTGTATGTGTATGTGTATGTGTATGTGTATGTATGTGTGTGTGTATGTGTGTGCGTGCGTGCGTGTGCTGGCAGAGCAAAAGTATTGAGTTATGTTGAACACCCAGTTAGCAAAAACATCTAAAAGCTTTTAATAAGAATATTTTCGAGAGCACTTCGACCCCCTCAGCCAGGCCACATATTGTTGCTGATCTGCATTCCCAGCAGTAGTCGTTTCATCCCCTAAGGGTATAAATAAGAGAACTTTATTTAATTTACTATAGTTTTGAACTTGGCAAGCGATAGCTTTTCATTCCCCAGCAGCCAAGTCAATCCTTCAGTACTTCCTGCTGAAAATGGGTATCATAAAAAAAAATACTGCTTAAGTTTTAGAAAAGAGAAACTTTTTATTTTATTTTTACTGTGAGAATATTTTATCTGAGTACGATTATGTTTTATTCTGTTTCTCTCTGCAATGGTTTACCTGTTTGAACCCTGTCATTAGTTTGAAAGATGGGATCTTTTGTGTGTTTGTGTGTTTAAACAGATTAGGGGACAGATTCGAAGTCTACAATGGCATATGAGTTTGCAGTGTCACGCTTGACTGTGTAGTGTGGTAAAATACTCATCATCAGATCATCAGAATGGGAAAGTCATGTATTAACAAACTCTGTAGGTGTCTTGCTGGGGTAGGTGTATTCTCCTGCTGACTGATGTTCCTCACAGTAGCTTAAAGCCCATTTCACATCTGAGTCTTCTGCTTGATTGTATTTTATCAATATTTCCTGTTCTGTACAGGATCTTAGCACTTGTGTCAGAGAATCTGGCAGACATTGACAGGAAACGTTACCGCACACACTCATACCTTGTAGAGCTGTGTTCGAGACCGCATAAAAGAGAAAATCAGGAGCTAGATTGTGATGAGACATTAAAAATCTCGTTGCAAGTTGCCGTGATAGCTGTCAGAGCAACTGCAACATGATGCTGTGTGCATCTAGGGGACCCTAGTGCAGTATGAGGCTAATTGTGTACTCCCTGCTAGACAGCTTTGAGGAGTCTGCGCTGGTTATTGATGCCCACAGTGTAACTGAAGTCACATTCAAAGCAATCTGCGTGTCCCTTCCCGCGGAAGAAGCCCTGCACAGCTGGAGGGAGAGTGCTACTACAGCAAACACAAGAGAATTCTCTCTCTGTTTCTCTTTTCTCCCTCTTTATCCCTCCATTTCCTCTCTTTGACATTCTGTTGCTCAGAGGAGAATGGTAAACGTCCCTCCTCACTGAAGTTGACGGTGCATCCGCCTCATTTCTTCAGACTTGGCTTAAAATGCCAAGAAGCAACAGTCCTAATGTTGTGTTCCTGCTTTTTATCATGCATGCTTCTGGATTTGAATGAAAGAGCCCAATTAATTCATGTTTCATCACAAACGACTGCTTCCGTATCTCTGCCACTTAGCACGTAGCCTTCGCAGGTACAAGTAATTGCGGTCTGGACAAGGGCCCTTTTGATCTGTGGCTTGTAGCGCATGTTGTTGTCTGTCGGAGGAGTGTGGTGCAGCTTATGAATTTAAAATTTCAGAATGTCTTTTTGACTGTCTCAAAATCAAATCATCCGAGTGGGCGTTTTTTTAAATGAGCACTGTGATGGCCTCCTACGTGATTTAATTGTTGGACTGACCCAGATTTCTCTCTCCTTTCCACTAGGTAAGGTGTTGAACACTGATTTGCGTCACTACCTCAGCCTGCAGTTTCAGAAGGGCTCCCTGGACCATAAGCTCCAGCAGGTGATCAGAGACAACCTGTACCTGCGCACCATCCCCTGTGAGTAGCCTCTGCAGCCTTGGGCACACTCGTCTGCGCTCTCTGTCTGGGCTCTGCTTGTTGCCCTCTGACCCATCCAGATGGAGCCTAGTCTGTCATCTGTAGCTCTATGCCTGCACCATCCTACTTGTTTATTTCCTGTCATCTTTTGTGTTTGTTTTTTAAATACCCTATATAATAAGTCCCTTTCACACATTCACTGCAAACCTGAAATAGTCCAGACATTATTCTGAGGATGGATACTAAACAGACTTCACCCTGCCAGCTTCCTAGTG
This sequence comes from Echiichthys vipera, assembly GCF_963691815.1. Lineage (NCBI taxonomy): Eukaryota > Metazoa > Chordata > Actinopteri > Perciformes > Trachinidae > Echiichthys > Echiichthys vipera. The sequence continues at coordinate 7,591,535 of NC_139834.1, forward strand.
CACATTCTTTGTTGATGTGTTGATGACTTTTCTATCATGTGGCTCACACGAAAGCAGAAGAAAACAAACACCCGAGAGTGAAGAAAAGGGTGATTTACACATAGACGGATACCAAAAGAGACATTATAATTTGTGTTGGTAAAGGTCTGACACGGACAATCTCCTGTTGTTGGGGTCATGTGAAAAAAGGAAATTGTGGATAATGTCCAAACCTTATACATCGGACATCCAGAGATAACTGCTTTAATTTCACTTGATTCCCTCCTTTTCTGCTCAATGACAGTCCACCCAAACTTTGCTATTCTCTTTATGATCTCAACATAATTAGTAAAAGTCTTAATGTGATGTCCCATGAAAACCTTAGAAGACTTTGATACAGAGGGCCAACATTATCTACCGTGAGCGAAATATGCCTTGAGACTTCAGGGCTGCTAGAGACCAAAGTGTATTGGAAGCGAGAGGAATGACACACTTTCTCTTTTTTTTAATGTTTAATTTAACGGAAATGAGTTTTGAGACTGTATCTATTAAGTATTGAATTTAGAGAGTACATATAGTCAGACCTTGCATATCTTACAAAAATAAAGCTGACGTAAAACAAACAAAAAATAAGTTATTGCCGTTCATCACTGTCTTAGGCGTCGGTTCTTATCTGTGTTACTCTGGGTTAGCATTTTGAAAGCTCTCATTTCTGATGTTTTGCATGTTTATTATCATTTCTTTAATCTTTACATACAATCGAACAACATACAATATCAATACAACTGTTTGGAACCAGACATGACCAGGACATACACCTGTTCACGCACACACACACGCACGCACGCACGCACGCACGCACGCACGCACGCACGCACGCACACACACACACACACACACACACGCACACACACAAATACACACTCAACTTTCACACAAGCAAGACAGTATATCAATACAAAATAAAAATAACAATAGTAAAATCAATAAATAGAATGAATAATGCATTAATAAATAGGTCAAATACTACTAATAATAAAATAAAAAAGGGAAAGTCATTTTAAAGGCATGTTGGCAAGCTGCATTTAATGTACAATAAAGCAGTAATGACTAATTACACTGTAAAAAAAAAAAAAGTTTTTTTTTCAGCAGCTGGGGTGCCAATGAAATACTGTGAAATGACAGAAAACTACTTTGCCATAAAAATACGGTTATTTTCCATAATTAAAATACAGTTTGTAGTTGCAATTTTAACTAAATTTTCCTTATTTTCGTGTTGTTTTTTACGTTTTATTACAAACATTTATACGTTTTACAACAATGAAATTACCCATGAAGATAAAATAACATTGTAATATGAATAATAATGCTTGAATTTACAGAACTGTGCACTTATTAGTTGGTTTTATTTGGCATTAATCACTGTAGTAGCATAGTTAGCTATGCTCTAGTGCAAGCCTTGCGCTGGGCCCAGTGCTCCCAGTGCGACACACACCCCTCGCGTGAAAACACAAGGCAAGATTTCACTGTTCCACTACCATATACCATCATCTGACAGCCTGTGGACAGTTTCTGATGAGACAACTTAGAGCTGACTGGTATTTGTCCACTTTCTCATACATCACAGTCATGGTGGTATGTAATCCCACCCAACTCATATAGTTTCTCCTCCTTTTCTTTCATGTCTGTTTATTTGTTTTCAGTATTGATGCTTTGGCTGTGGATGAAGAAATCCTATCACAATTACCATTTCCCAGCAGGCCATGCTCTTTTGTAAATGTTGACAATAAAACTAAATAAATGAAGTAATTGTAGTGATGATTTTTTTCTATTCACGGCCAAAGTATCATTACTGAAAACAAATAAACATACATACAACATATGAGTTGGGTGGGATTACATACCCCCTTGACTGTGGTGTATGAGAAAGTGGACAAATACCTGTCAGCTCCATTACGTGTCCTTTCAAAAGAAATGTTAATTTAATATAATTAATGTTACCATCTAGGACATAACAGTAATTGTAGCCATTTTCAATGAAAACATTAGTCAATTAAAAAAGAAATTATAGTAAAATAACAAAGTAAATAATTATTTTACTATTAGTTTCTCAGTAATTTTAAATGATTTATTCCTTTTTTTATTATTTATTATTTCCTTTTAAAGTAGAATGTTACAGTTCAATCATTTTCAGAATGATTGTTGCAGTTAATGGCGTTAAATAAATGACAAATATTTGTGAAATCATGATATATTTATGAATGTATTTTTACAATGAATATATGTATTTCTAATGTTTTTTATATAAAAGAACAGAAATATTGTGTGTTTTCACAGTTACAGTGATTTCATGTTATTTTACATTTGACAGGTACAAATCTCATCTCTTTTTGTAAATTAAATGGTATTTTAAAAATACAGAAAACATCTGTAAAATAAACAGTAAAATTCTGTTGTATTACATTTTTTTATTTTTTTTTTTACAGTGTAGCGATGATGAAATAACCAGCAGGGCTTTCTACTTATTCATCTTGAGTGAATCTGCCCACAGTTCTGCTGTAGTAATATATTATACAAGTTACAGCACAAAACAAAGTCCCACTGCTCCTTAGCTCTTTAGTCGCAGCATATAAATCCTTAACATCTCAATCTCTTACCTCTCAGTAAGATTATTACAGTTGTTGAAGCACTGACCGTACACATCATATTCTCTTATTATCCGATTCTGGACATTTAAGCCCACTTTACAGACTCAGCATCGAGAGATATAACAACTAGGGTCATGCATATCCCATGCAACACACTGCAGTCTGGCTTCAGTAGCTCAGCATATGTCCCTTGTCCACTTTGCTCATGCAAGCCTTGGCGGTGGCTTATCACAGCGCACTGAGCCACAGTGACCGCGTGAGGAGCCTGAATAGCCTCTCCAGCATGGTGCCCGTGCTCGTTAACAGCAGCCCAAATGGCATCTCAGAGTAAGAGAAGCATGACTTCCTCCTTGCACTGCACTCAGTGAGGCTTCATTAAGTGTCACTCCATCCTCCCACAAAAGATGGCATAAGCCGAAGACAGTGCCGAGCGGCCCAGGGCTCCATGAAGCCTGGCTAAGTCCTGACCCCCAACTCCTCCACCAGCTACTTATAATAATATCCCACACAGCACGGCAATCAGCTCCAGGAGTCTAATTGTACGATTTAAAAAATATGAGAAAGGAGAGCCGAAATGAAAAAAAAGTGCCTCCGGTTTTCAATCCTAGCAGTTTTTGAGAAGATTGAAGAGGGTTCCTTTCAAGTGTTTAAGCCACTGAGACAAAAGACAGGATATAGCTTTGCATTGATGTAGCTCATCATCAAATCTTACGCCAAAGATATCAAAAGTTAAACCAGAATCATATCTCATCAAGTTTTTCCTTCTGTATTTCATTAATGTGGCGTATCAATTATAAAAGCAATTTCCTCAAGACACAAGTGGAGGTGTTACAAGATGAAAGTTGGTAAAGTTGACACTATCTGTTATCCATCAGTATCCTTTTACAATAGATTTACTTTATTTATTTTTACTATTTTTTATTACATTTTTTACCTTAATTATCTACTTATGTTATATGTTATTTAATTACTGTGACTATGTCTGACATGGGTTGTTGGGAGGGATTATGGGATGCATGTTGGTTTTTTTCTTTTTCTTTTTCATTATAAAGCACACGCTCTGACACAGGATGCAACTGTTCTACTTTTTTTTGCCTGTCTGCCAAAATTGAATAAAGAAATTCGGGGGAAAAAATTTTCAATAGATTTACTCCCCTTTGTTTTTCTTTTTCTTTTCTGTTGTTTAGCTGCAATTAGCAGTACGAGCCTTGGTGTTAAACACTTGTCACGTGGCCTTTTATGAGTGGGTGTTCAACCTGCTACATGAAACAGTGTTCACACATAACACTGGAAAGCTACAGTATATATTGTTTTTAAGCTCTGTAGATGCAGGGACTCCTAGAACTTTTAGTGTGATGTTTTTGTCCTGTTTTGTTTCCATGCGCGTGCTTCATCTCCTCAAAGTGAGGCTTGTGAGGAGTCACACACAAGAAGTTAAAACTGCTCTTTTTCAAGAGAATTAGCAGCAAATCTCCTCTCGTCTATTCTTCAAAGCTCCTTATCCCAGTGCTCCTTCTCAGATAACAGTTAGATTTTTTTCACTGCCTCTGCCACTGGGTGTGATCATATGAGTCCTTGCTCACAGCTGTCCAGGTGGGAAGACTAAAGAGATGCTGCACCCCATTCCATGTATTAAGCTCTAACACTCTTGTCTTTTAAAGTCCGTTCACATCTTGATGTTACAGCAACACTTCATCAAACTACAATTACGAAGGCTCAGGATTGTGTTATAAGAATCAGAACTTTGAGGGTGCTAAAGCTGAATTTTCAGGTAGCTAAATAAACAATAAAAAGCTAAATAGCTACATTTCCTGGTTCCTTCCTCCAATAAAAAACTCATATTTCCTCTTTTTGTGGCTTTGGTGGCCTCCTGATTGCTCTGTTTGACAGGATAAAAGATTGTTTCGGATGTGATGGCTCATACTGCAGAAAGGAAGGACGTTGGCGCGGAATGAAAATGAAGTTCAGGGGTATAGGTTCCTATTAAAAACTGAGGTAAATTCCCGTGTGCCTGCAGCACGGCTAGATAGTGGAGCAGTTCAGCCGAGGTATTGTTATTACATCTAAGATGACGGTAAGCAGAGTCGAGGTGTTAGGGAGCCGTAATCATTTTCACAACAATATGTTTTCAATGTCTCACAGATGAGGGTATCAACGAGGGAAAACATGACACTTGCAGCAGTTATGGTGGATTATTATTTCATGACTAACTTTGCATGAACTCCAATGCAGTGTAGAGCTTCTGCATCTGAAATTCCCTACTGACATGCTATCTAGTAGGCTAAAACAGTATTTGAGATTTTTCTTTAAATGTCTGAAACCTTATTATGAAACCAATAGTATATGAATCGCATACTATTTTCAGTCACATATTACAGGATATAACACTGAACACTGGGGTGGCATAATATCCCACAATGCAATACGGTAGAAAAGGCAATGTCCATAACAAACAATTGGACAGCGACTCAGGCAGCTCTATAACATCAATAATGCTTTAATTTACATTTCTACATTAAACAATAGTTGGACTAGTCCATTAATTTAGGCATTAACTGGCCGTGCAGGTTGAGCTGACGTTAGCACGGATTACCATGGTTACAGCTTCTTAGGAGGTGACGTGGTAATTACAGCTCAGTCTGGAGTCAACAATTTGGTAACATTAGGCGTTTCCATGAGGGTAAAATGTGGCCGCTCGGAAAGTTTCAGGGCACGCCCTCTCAAATGGTCGTTCACTCGCTTTTACGAGTGATTTACGAGACTCTGGAGGTGACGTATCACTCTGAATGGGTTTGGATCGCTAGAGAGAGACAAAGGATAACAGGTCAGAATCCAACCCGGCCGCTGCAGCACTTATTTTAAAAAGCCCGTGCAAAGATGCGTGTGCACAGATCATTTTCTGCGCTACGTTCTATTACACCACTGGATAAAAATGTCTACTCTACTTCATCGTTTTGTTGTGGCGTCTGTACGACCACATGTCACATCCCGCTAAGAGTTACATCCAATCAGCAACCAGGGCTTTTCTCAAGGGTTTGGTCGGCTGTTTTTTGGCCCTGCTCTCCCACAGGGCCAACAAACCACTGCTCAAATGACCGCTCGAGCGACTCGCATGCAAATTAGGGGTGATTCGGTGAGATGGACCCGCCTCATTCAGGGTAATCGACCATAGTGGAAACGCACCAATTTTACACTGGAAAATCGTCAGTAGTAAAACGGTGGTACTGTTTTATATTGTCACTATTCAAAAGTGTGTCTTTTATTTCACAGATGTATTTATATTTTTCAGTTATGACATACAGTACTTTCGCTGTAGATAATAAAAGATTGTTCTATGGAATTGACTTTAATCTGAGTCAGGCCATACAACAGTGCTATATCCACCATATCACATCCAGACAGTTAGTAGTATGCAGCTGTGAAAAAATATTAATAATATAAGTTTTTTCTTGCATTGGGCTGGTACTCAGTGTCGGGCTAAGACATAATGGGATAGAAAAGATGGTATTGGAACATAAAAGGAGAAAATTTAAAAAGTTGGAACTCATCCTGTTGCTTCAAGATCATTTCAGATGTAAAAGCAACTTAACTTGACCATCACTGCTGGCATGAAGGAGACATTACACTGTAAAACATGTCACTGATTTTTACTCCCATCATACCATGGTTTATGAACATGACCATATCTTTCCCCAATGTTGGAAACAGGTGGTAAAGCTATAATCTTTAGTGTTTTTGGAAGCATCTTTAAAAGTGAAGATGCTTTGGGGACATTCACAGATTAATTCTTCTTCTTAATGTCCCAGAAAAGGTCTGGCAAAAACAAGCTATTTGCTTGAGTACCACTACACTGCCAGGTCACTTTTATACATGAATGTTTATTTTCCACTATATTGCCATGGAAACCAAACTGTGCTTGAGATTTCGGGAAGAAATTGCTTTGTAAATATACGGCAGATACAACAAGTAGTGTAATTACAGAAGGTCAACAGTGAAGTTAGATTTCCATTAATGTACTTGGTGCACAACTTACTAAAGCCATGTTCTCTAATTCTCCTTACTTGGGAATTGAATTAACATGATATTTAATTGTATCCTTAAGGAAGTGGTCCTGTTGTTCACAGAACTCAAAGTGTGCAATTAAATGCTGTTCATTATCATCAGTTACACTTCTTCTATATTCTGACAGCTGTGCTGCTGGAGGATTTTTTTCTTCTCTGTTTCATATTTTGATAATGAATTCATAGATTTGTGGTTCCAGCTCTGTTGACTATTCATGATGTAGACACAGATTCACCCATGAGTGCTTTATTTGGACTTGAATCATATCCCTGTGGGCATGTTGGATGCTTAACCCACCACCCCCTAGTCAGTCAATTCTACTGCACATTCCACTTAGACTTAAACTGTGTCGTTGTTGGCAGGTACCACCCGGCAGCCCAGAGAGGGGGAAGTTCCTGGAGTGGACTACAATTTCATCAGCGTGGGGGAGTTTCGTGACCTGGAAGAAAGTGGACTGCTGCTGGAGAGTGGCACCTATGATGGTATGTCTTAATGCAACACATGCTACGACTCTACAGCACTGTAGATGGGGATGTATGGAAATATTATTTGAGTTGAAAAACAAAGTTGGTATGAGTGATTTGCTGAAAACCTGTCAGGTATTTGTTTTAGGTTAATTTCATCTTTATTAAATCAGGAAGTCTCGTTAAGATTAAGATCTATTTTCCAAGAGAGACTACACAATAAACAAGGAATTTAAAAGTTAGAAGAATCATAAAAAAAACATCAGATTATAATGCTTTAAAATCTCTGAGGGGAATGTAAGGGAAGGCTATGAAGGAAGTCTGCAGTCCCCATTTAAAAGGTGCATAGTTTCTTTAACCGGTACCAACATTAGTACCTACAGTACACAAAGGATATCTGAGGTTAAGTAGTTACTTGATCGTGTACTTTAGTTATAAGATCTAAATGAGAGAAGGAAAGATGACTGTTTCTTCTTGTAAGGAGGTTCGTCCAACCGTGTGATAAAGAGAACGATGATATGATCTGCATGGATTAACTTTCCTTGTATTGTACTTTGGGCTGGGTATTGAACTTTAATGCTTGGTCAAGCATTGAGTATTAAAAGCTTTCACGATTGAAAGTTGGCTTTGAATGCTTGGTTGAATTATTAGACTTCTTCTTCTTAACTTATTCTTTAATAAGAATTTTTTTTGTTTTCATCTGAGGTTTTTACAGCTAATAGAGTGAGTAGTTTTGCATATTGTGTTTAAAGGAAGAGACGATTAATTTTTTATATTTGTACCAAAACTGTGTATCCAAACATGTCAATTAATACCTGGCACCAATTGCACTCATTCAACCACTTTTTCCAGTTGGTGAAACTCAGTTGTTCATGTTGTGATTTCTTCGCTCAGTACATTTTTGATTTCCAAGGGGCTTTAACCGTTTGTTATCAACATGTGATGTAGCACTGAGCACTAGTAGCACTAGTGAAAAAATATAAATAGACTACAGTGTGCAGGGATGACTTTCACCAAATCATCTCAGAAGTACGGCAAACAAGAAAAGCTTTAAGTGCAGCTGATTGTTCTTTTAGCAAAAGTCTTCCATCCAATTTGGTCAATACTGATGTGATGGTGACTTCAACAGAAAGTTGAGCTGCAGCCTACGTGGCTGTTTTCGAAAAAATGCCTCGACAACACTCTTTATGGTCTTCTTCTCAAACACCCCCCCTATTCAGAGGCAGATTAATGCACAGGCTGGTCTAGGCTGCAGCCTAGGGGCCCTGGATTGGCTAGACTATTTCAATTTCTTTTTTAATTTTACACTGGGAAGAAAAACTTGCCTCCTGTTGGGGCATAATATTTAAAAAAAAAAAAAAAAGAAGTCGCTAATTTACCCAATCAGCTGCCATTATGTGTCCGGGTTCATAAGGTCAGTTCTGTTGTCAAATGATACGTCACTCACTGTTACTAGACAGTAAAGCGGCAAAATGTCATAAAGGAGACATGAAAGCGGAGCATGAAAAAGAAAAGCACAAAGATCGAAAAGAATCCTAAAATGACAGGATTTTTCAAGGTTGCGGACTGATAAAGCATGATTAATGATATGGGGGGCACAAACAAACACTAGTCCGCCACTGCCCCTATTAGATAAACAGTCTCTTGGTCTCTCTAGGACATCTGTCCTAAGTCTGGTTCCCAGGCAAGAGTTCACGTGGTCAGGGCCAAAGAAACAAAAAAAACCAGACAGTGTTGCCTTGCAGTTGTGGCCGGCATTGTGTTGGAACTAACATTTTAAGAATGAGCCGTGAGAAGTAAACATAAACAAACACACAGGTGACTCATTCTGACAGTTTTGATGAGTAGAATCAAATTCTAGTGATTAACTGCACATCATGCAACACTTTGTTTATCTGTTTATTCACCACCACCCAGAAATAACTCATTATTAGCATTATTAGTAGAGACTGCCACTCGACCTTGTGTTATTACCACTAATGAGGAACAGGTGGGAACAAGATGAATAAGAAGCTAACTGTAATATTATTTACCTGATATTATGGGAGGATATTTGCTTTTTCATGAGGAACTGCCAGAATCCATGGAGTAGAACACAAACTTAACACCTCCTTTTTAAGATGGATTTAGTAGATTGTAGTTTAGCCTTTGCATTGATGCTAAAATCACATATCTACTCTTAGAAATGCTGTGGTTGGTCACCTTAAAGACCTAACTTTTCAAGTGCTCTTAGTTGGCTTGTTTGGACTTCATTAGGATTCAGTTTTCACCCCGGCCTTAATGAAGTGTGAAAGCACCACCCTTATATATGAGGTAGAATAGAATAGTGATAGATCGATACATCGGCGAGACTCTGTGTTGCTGGAGACACGTTTTTTAAGTTCAATAAATGTTCCATTTTTTAAAAATTGAGACAAGAGCAAATGTAGTATCTGCTCCAAATAACGGCTCAAGAACATCAGCAGTCCGTATCGGTAATCGGCCCTAAAAAACCATATCAGTCGATTCCTAGAATAGCATAAAGCAAACTTGGGAAGACCATAAGAGAAAAACTGCTGCCCAAAGAATGAAGAGTAACCATAGAAACAAAGTATTAAGTTATCACTCCAGTACATAGTCCCAGTCCACCCTGGGGACACGACTGCAGCTGAGGATCAATCCCCACATGATGCCCTGGTTATTAGTTCTCCTGTGAACTTGCTGAGCTGTGCACCATTAGGTCATCAGAGGATGTCAACACATAGCCCAAGTCATCAACAGCCTGTCATGGTATATGTGAAAGAGCTGCAGATAATATATCCCCAAGTGATCTTGTTGCCAAAGAGAACTTCATCCTGGTCTTTTACACATTTTGTTGGCTACGCAAGAGCTTTCAATCTCGTCCGCCCCTCTGTCCCGTATCAAGCCCTGGGAGACAAGCCCTCCAACCCCGGACCTATGAACCAGTCAACAAGATGAATAATGTATCTGCTCTGCCCTTCCCTGCTTAATGTGATTGAACAGATTGCACAGATTCAGAAGCCCTCAGAAAGTTAATAATTAATGCTCAGACATTTGACCTCAGAGTCTCCACAGATAAACTGTTAGATAAACTTTTCACACACAAACACAGATTTACGGACAGACAGGCGGTTGAATGCAGGGAAAGAGAGGGAGAGATATTTCCCATGTAATGAATGATTTCTTTACAGTGAGTTAGTCATTGACTTCAGATATGTTACTAGTTGCTAAGTGTAGATTGTAAAATTAGCCATAAGGGCCCATTCACACAGAAATGCATTGCTTTGGAGATTCCTTTTTTTAAATGATTTGTTCTAACGTGTATTTTAATGGAAGGATGTGAGTCTCAGCATTCAGGTAAGGCAAGGAAGCAGCAGTGGGGCGTGACTGGTGGGGCAAAAATGTGAAAATATAGCATTCGGATGGCTGCCCAGATTTCCTGTTTAATTTTAAATGATTCCCCTTTAGTTTAGGTGTAACAGATAGGATTTGTAGCTAATTTTATATGCAATACACATCATTTATAGATACCTAAAACTGCTTCTTGGTGCTGTCAAGCACTTTATCTTTCATTTCCTTTTCATTTACTGTAGTTTTTTTTTTTATCCCATGGACACTTCATTTTGTTTTGTGCTGTGGGGATAGTATTTACTGTTTTTATGTCTTCTGTTTTGTTGTGTTTTATTGTTTCCATGCCGCCTTGCTACAAAAAGATTTTCCTCTTGTGGGATAAAATATGAGCTGAACTGAACTTTTGAGCGTCAAAGGCTCAGGGTAAACCACACATTCCCATCTACTTTTTCATTGCAGTCAGTCATTATTCATCAGCCCCCCCCCCACCCCCCCCCCCACCCCCCCACTCGGCTTTCCAGTCATGTCAAATTTATCCAAAACTGTTTGTGGACCCCAATATGCAGAATTATTCAAATACACCATTTTATGAAAAAATGCTTTGTTTTCACCTCAAACTGCATGTGATTACCATAACCTGGGCATGTCTGTAAAGGCTTGTATGCATTACTGAACGTGCCTACCAGGAGCAGGCCCAGGGGCCAATAAGGTCATGGGCTAAAAAGTGGCTAAAAAAAACCCACAGAATGATCACAAAGATATGCTAAATGACCATGACTATACACAAAATGACCAAAAATAATGACTATATGGATGCAAAAAGACCACAAGGAGATGCTAAAAGACTGGAAATGGACACAAAACGACCACAAAGAGACAAAAAAGAACAAGAGAGAGACACAAGATGATTAGAAATGGATGTAAAATGACCACACAGGGAAACAAAACAACAAGATAGAAAATATACTAGAAAAATGACTAAAAAATGAATAAAAGTAGACTCTTTGAATTTGGGTGTCTTGTTCCTACGTAGACAGAGTGGGGGGTCTCTTACATATTTGCGCCCGGGGGGCCCGTCTCAGGATCCGTCCATGTGTAAAGGGAATAGTCATGGGCATCCATAGAATCCATTTCAATTTAGATATCTTGAGATCAGAGGTCAAGGGACCCCTTTGAAAATGCCTGTGCCAGTTTTTCTATAAACCTAACTTTGGAGCGCTATGTAGCCTTATTAATGACAAGCTAGCACAATATGGTTGGTAACAGTGGATGTTTTAGGTTGTCTAGTTTCATATGATACCAGTATCTTCACAAGTTTTAAAATGGAACCCGTTACAGCCTCTTAAAGACAGTGATGTCAGCCGAGATCTCTGGTGGTACATTACTGTATTTGTGGCCCCGTTCAATGGAAACATCAACCTGGGCAGCCATGTTCACCTCTGTGACTAATCCTCCAGACCTGTGAACAACAGGGGCTGGATATATTCATGGTTAATCTGTAACCAAGGGAGACAATCACACACACTGCTCCGCTGGAGCCAATATCTGAGACAATGAACGTTTCACAGAAGGCCAGTATTATGAAAATACTCAACCAAGCATAAAAGAGGAACATTTAGTGTGTTTATGAGACCGCTTCTTAGCATTAATCCATTATATCTTGAACTCTCAAAAATCTCTGCATTTCTAAACAGGTCTTAGCAGCAAAGTTGTCTCAGCCGTCGATAAAGTGGCTAGGGAGTTTTAAACCACACAAAAACAAAGAGATATTCGTTTGCCAATTTTTGTTTTATAGAATGACAAAAGTGTCAGGGTGTGAGTAATACTTGCTACCTTGGCTGTGCCGAAACTCTGGAGAATAAGATATGTGTGTGTGCCAGAGTGTGTGCATGTATGTGAATTAGGGCATATCCAATTTTCTACCCCTCGCTGTGGTCGGTGCTGAAAAGCCAGCTGTATGAATCATTCATGACAAAGACGGGGAGCTGAAACCGACAAGAAAAATTCAAGGAAAGCAGGTGTCTCTCTGCTGAAACTGGATTGTGAAATACTGAGCTGATACTGATGTGTTGCTGTTTATTCACACTTTTGTCAATCAGCATTTTATTACAGTCTTCAAATAAGCTCAAATCCAATCATGCAAATCGAAGGGACAACCTTTTCTATAGCCTTCTTTCAAATATAAAAAGGCTCTTATTTGAAAAACAACTGTGTCAAATGCCTTACATACATTTTAACACATTTATTGATACAACACAACAGATAAACATCAGCTGCTGCCATCGGTGAGTGCTATCTTCATTGCCGAGGACAGTCAACAAGGCGGATATTGGCTGATACCAATGTTCATTCGATAAATCGGTGCATCCCTATAGAAAGTACAGAATTACACACTGTGAATGAAGCATAAAAGGCTCGGACAAAGAAAAGACTGTTATACAGTTGATAAGACAGTGCTATGGTCCTAGCTGATAGTTACAGTGTGTAGTTTTGGGCCTGCTCTGGGCCAATTTGACAGGATATGAAGATGAAATTCTCTTTGTGCAATACAAAATGTATTCCCCTCAACTATCATGGACTTTATTGCAAAAGAAAATGACCGTCTCCTTGTTTGGCTGGACCACATTGCCTGCAACCATTTTATAATAGGGTCGTTTTTGGTATAATAGGCTTTGTGAAGTTCTGAGGCAAAGCTGCATAGCTGTGGATTAGATAGAAACAGGGCAACAGGCCAGAAGTCACGAAGGAGGGAGGGGTGCAAAGGTGCTGAGCTGGTAACAGCTGCCCACTGCTGGGAACTGGCAAATCAGAGGCTTGAAAGATTAAGATGTACCTCCGCTCTTAGGACTGCACTGCTTATAGGAGTCGGATTACTGTTGTTATTGCACAAGTCCAAATAAAACAAGAGAACCAAAAGAAAAAGATGAAACGGAAAGGGGAAGAACAAAAGATGAAGGGATAAAGAGAGAGGGATTAGGTTGGATGAGAACAGCTCATAAGAAAAAAAGATGAAGTAAAGATGGGAAGGATGTGAAATGTATACTGCAGGTGTTACACTGCACAGACAGGAGTGGACTTAACTAAAAAGGATGTTTATTTAGGAGAGACAGGTCATCTAAGTGGATTGTGAAGCTTTTCACCACACAAGCATGGAGAGTAGAGGAATGTAGGGTTGAGAAGGTTGGCTTGTGAAGTGTGGACATCCTTGCCAAGCAGGGTCGGAGCCCTGTGCCAGGGCTGGAGCACAAGATGGGTTTCACCCATATGGGGCACTGGCAGTCAGTGATGAGGCCTGGGCAGCCAGGGCCCAAGAGAGTGAGTTAAAACCAATCCTCAATGATTAATGGGAGTGTGTGACTGGGGCTGGAAGCTTCATAGAGCCACAGGGATAGACTACTAGAGTGAGGAAGGGGGGATCTTTGGGAGGAAGCTGTCAACCAAAGAAAATCTTTTTCGACTGAAATTCAACCTAATCATCGACCAATTGCTGGGTCCGTAGATCACTCTATTTGGCAGTGTTGGGTGTCCACCAAAGCATTTTGTCCTGAGGGCAGTGTGGTTTTTTATTTTATTTAATTCTTTGCAGTGGAAGCACAGTTCATTTACACTACAAACACCAGCATTGACACTGCTCTCAGCGTATATTCTGCGCTGAGCGCTGCACATTTGGATTTTTTTCTGGCTCACCATTGTCACCCTTTTTATCTGGCCGTCCAATCATAGGAGGAGGGGTGGGACAAATAGGCTACC